>NW_028261381.1:99696006-100009340 GCF_051295495.1 Thamnophis sirtalis
TACAGAGTCAGCATATTGCCCCCAATAATCTGGGTCCTAATTTTAATTACCTTGGAAGGATGGAAGGCTGATTCAACCTTGAGCCTTGAGGATCCTGGCAGTGAGCAAGGACTGCAATATTGCATTCTAACCACTGCACCACCATGGCCCTGGTGAAATCAATATCACTGAACAATGTTTTTAATAATTTACTTTAAAGCAAGCTAAACAGATTTCAGTGCAAATGTTTCTTTTAGTGCAAATTAAACTTTTTGGGACCCAAAAATAACTCTTCTTCTTTTTCAATCAGTAGCTGGCAGTAATAGGTTAGAAGAAGACAGCCTATCTTACTTTCCTTTTCAACTTTATTACCTTCTATAGAACCAGTACACAGTTACAAAGTCATTTACCTGTTTTACACTAACAGCTGTGGAAAGGTTTTCCAGGTGCCATCACTGAGGTTAATGGATGGCATCTTCTTATAAAAGGCATAATTGGTCAGCAAAGCTCAGTACTGAGACATTGGTATATTCCTAATGGCTTGCCATCCCTAAAGGAGATGAATAAAACTGCTTTTGCTTCAGGCATAAGGAATCAGAATTAATTATATTAAAGTTTTGTTGTGTGGGTTATTATTGTGCATGGATACAACACTAATATGTGCATTGATGCAAACTATAACTATACATATCAATATAGAAAGAGACAGAGATTGTCAGATATATGTGCATAAACACATTTTCGTATATTATCATATTCTCTCACACACATGCACAAACACATTCACATATGTGCATTTATAATGAAGAAAGAAAAAACTGAGAAACTAATAGCCATATAACAAATTCTGAAGGAGTAGAAAGCAGAGCAGAAGAAAAATAAAAGTTGCATTTTAAAAATTGTTAATTTTCTGAATAAATGACACTTATGTATATATTCCTGTTACATGCTATAAAACATGCTTAAGTTAGAATGAATTGTTTCAGCTACATATTATTCTTAGATTTATGTCAAGTGGCCAGTTTTCTTTTCTCATGGGCAATTTCAGTCTAATGAAAAATCTTGAGATTTACAGGTGGACGTAATGTCATTGGAATAGTACCCTTAGAGAAGAACAGTGATGGCATTTGGCAGCAAAAGGCATGCTAGCAAATGGATAATTTAGGGACATGTGTTAATGGGGAAGACATGTTAGTTCTGCCATTTTAACTGCCTCCCAAACAATTAGAAAGAGATTTCTTGGCAGGAGATGGGTAAAGCGATACTTTCCCATTACCTTTCTGGTCAGACTGCAGAATGAAAAAAACAAAGATTGTACTCCTCCAGAGTAACTTGTGGTGAAATGAATATGATATTAGATAAATGAGAGATAGATGATGGATGAGAGGTAGAGAGAGGTAGAGACAGACAGACAGATTTAGAGAGTTCATAATTTAAAATCTCTTAATGTTACACATTGCACCCTGAGTTAATGGGTGAGTGAAAAATGTGAGTTGGGGAGAAAACCTCTTGAAGCAAGATGTAAATTTTCAAAATTTTGGAAATTGCTTGACTGAATACAAAAATGCAGAAAGGTAAAAACCAAACCATGATTCTCCTGATCAATCCTGAGAAAGTGTGCCACAAGCTATAAACTGCAGGAAACAGGTGTGGGGGGGACGACAAAGCCCCCAATCTCTCCTGTAGTGTAAATCACTCCAGATGGCTCACACAAGTAAGCCAGCACTGTATAAGCTAGGGGGAAAAGCACAATTACAAAGCAAACAAATAAACAGACAAATATGATTTGAACAAAAATAACAGTCACAAATCCTACCAGGGAATACCAAATGAGGCATTGGAAACTGTTGGCATTTTGTGAGAATGCTGAGTACATTTTTATTTCTTTTTAGCCATGTTAAGGAATGACAAACCGCAACTGAGACAAGTTAGAAGGATGGCTTTCTAGTGGGAAGGAGAATCATGGACCCATAGTAATTAAAGGGGCTGAAATTGAATAAATAATATATCAGAATAGAAAGCAAATACCTAAAAGTATTTAAATTCTGACATTTCCTATTTACAGATAGGATTTTATGGAAGGGCATCTAAGAAGAACATTTATCTTTCAAGGCCTGATCCTTTTCTCTAATCTTAATATGGGAAATCTCATGTATGTGATAATCCCAAGAGTCACAGGATTGTAGACTTTGTGAAAATTCATTTCAACATGTATCCAAATGTGCTTGTAAAAGTGCACATTAAATTAGGAGAGAAAAATAAACACGCAGAACTGTCACAGTTCAGAAATCAACAGCCTTTTACATCTATTATGGAAATACTAACATGGATATATTTTAGTGAAAAGAGAGATAATGGATGGGAGAGACAAGTAATATTCATATCTGGAATGATAATATTTGCTATCAAATAGCTTCAAAATCCCACTGTATACCCAGAGTAGATTTTTTTATGTTTTGATTTTTATCAGTCCTGCTTAAATGTTAGTTTGCTTGAATCCTGTTGGGAACAACATTTGCTCTTTACTTCCCACAATATTCTGGATGGGATAAAAACTAAGTGGAATAAAATCTAGCTAATGTCTATACTATACAGCCAAGACATTAAAAGATGCTTGCTCCTGGGGAGGAAAGCTATGGCAAACCTAGACAGCATACTAAAAAGCAGAGACATCACCCTGCCAACAAAAGTGTGTATAGTCAAGACTATGGTTTTCCCAGTTGCAATGTATGGCTGTGAAAGTTAACCATAAGGAAGGCTGAGCACCAAAGAACTGAGGCCTTTGAACTATGGTGCTGGAGAAGACTCCTGCAAGTCCCTTGGACTGCAAGGCAATCAACCGGTCAGGCCTAGAGGAGATCAACCCTGACTACTCTTTAGAAGGCCAGATCCTGAAGATGAAACTCAAATACTTTGGCCACCTAATGAGACGGAAGGACTCACTGGAGAAGAGCCTAATGCTGAGAATGATTGAAGGCAAAAGAAGAAGGGGACAGCAGAGAATGAGGTGGCTGGATGGAATCAATGAAGCAGTCGGTGTGAGCTTAAATATACTCCAGGGGATCATAGAGGATAGGAAGGCCTGGAGAAATGTTGTCCATGGGGTCGCAATGGGTCAGATACAACAACAACAATGTCTATACTCCTGTCCCCAAATATAGCAGTGAGTATGGAATAGGGGAAACTTACATTATAAGCTGGCTGTTGGGCCTCAAGTCATCCCCTTTTATGTGTTTTACTACTAAAAATGCCATACATAGTTACATTTTAGATTTTTAAACAGCAGTTTTCCACCTTCCATTATCTGGAAAAAATCACCAGCAGCAATGACTTCATCAGTTCTTGCCCTCAGATCTGACCTTGTGAGTTTTCACCTGGGTTTTTAAATTGAAAGCAAGCCACAAATCTGTGAGAGCAGAAATGATTTCTTAGAAGTAAATAGAAAAACAGAATAGATTGATCCTTGTCTATTAATTCCTACTCATGCATCACAATAAGGTCTACATTTACATACCTGCTAATTTTTTATCAGACATCACTTGTTGTACTTTTAACACTTTTCTTTCTCTAATGTGTCTTACTATCCAAATATACCCTGAATGAAACCCAGTTATTCATGCAGGATGACATTTCTCTTTCCCAAGCTCCCATTCCTCTATATACTGTCTGTCCAACTAGGCTCCTGAAAATTGTGTCACCCATTGGAGCAGGTTTTAAGAGCGTATAATTTTCTCTGAGACTGAAAGACAAGGATGAATTTCTTCTTCCCTCTTTTGTTGACAGAGATCCTACTGTCAACTGTAATTTTAATAATATCCATTGGCAATTATTGCTTTGGTGATTCTATGTAATAACAAAATCATGTGCAGCATGGCTCTAGATATGTAATAATTTTGTATATTCATCCTAGGTGCTATATTTGAAATCCTGAATTCTTCAGATTTGAATCAAACAGCACATTTTCTGCTAACAATCAAATCTCTGTCAGAGGAAGGCTTTATATTTTACTTTGTTTGATTCTATAGGAAAATGTATCAGAAAACACTTTCTGCCATTTTGAAAGCTTTATAAAAAAGCAGAAAACCTATTAAATTATTCTAAGATCCACTGGGAAAGAGATGAAGAGAAAAGAGAAGGATGTTTAATTTAATTTTAATATATGAAAACCTGAAAAACACCAAAGAGATTGTTCTTCTACTCTAATAATTGTCATTATGGGAACTATTCTGACCTGTTATGTAACCCATATTTTCTGAAATAACAGAAGAAAAAATACACTATTTTGGGGTCTCATAAAATACTTCACCAAAAAGTATAGGAAAACACTTTTGATAAGATAAATAGAGCAGAAGAAAATAAGAGAGCCACTGAAAAAATTTGAGAGCTAAATGGATCAATGATCTGCCACAGAATTAGACAGGTATACTGAGATATGATACTGAGAAACAAGATAACTGCTATAGACAGATGATTTCATCTAATTGTGTTAGAATATTTTACTTGAATTAGGACAAAAAATTGGACAAAAATCTTCTAGTTAGAAGAGCAAAAGAGAAAAGGAATAGAAACGGATGAAAAAAATAATTATTTTCTGAATTTTCTGAAAGCCAACCTAGGAGTGTAAAGCTCCTTGGTTTATTTTCCAAACATCTGCCTGGTAATAAACTTACTTTCATCTTTTAACATTTATAACATTTTTTTCCAAATTAAATGATAAAAAGTGACCTTTTGGGGAGAAAGAAATAATGAAACTCAGATTTTTTTTTCTCAGAAAAATATATATTTAATTCAACTGAGTTTCTATTTCTGGGAGATAAAGTATTATATTCTTACATAAGTACTCTAGTTATGCATGCTAAACCTGCAAAACATTTAGAATACAGGAGGTAGCACTGGTGATTGTTATAGGAATTCTCATGGCTGATAGCACCATTCATAATGAAGACAAGAATATGGTATGCATTACTTTATCCCAAAGGTGCTTTTTCAAGAGACAACTGGACTTTCTGATTTTTCTTTGAAGATGTTTTTGGTTCTCATTCAAGAAGCTTCTTCAGCTCAGAGCTGAATCTTTGTAAATAGCAACAATATTTTCTGGGCTACCAAAGAACAAGTGCATTCTACTGCCTTACAGCCAAGAATCCTTGCTCTTTCACCCTGCCCAACCTTATTTGTCACTCCTCACTCATGGGCAAACTGTTCCAATCACTGGGTATTCCAAAATGAAGATAAACTTTCTTCTGCTTATTCCACCAAACAATTGGCATTTACACATTTCATTTCCTTTATGCTTGTTTACAGATCAGTATGGAATATTCCATATATTTTTGAAATCCTCTTAAGAGTAATCCTACTGGATTAGTTGTCATTACTTCCAATGAGAAATGGAAGCATGAAGCCATACTGATGCCAACAGGATTCTGTGAATATTTATTCACAGAATAACTATTTATAGGCTCAGGCCTTTCAAATTTCCAAAGAAAAGAACTTTTAAGTCTGAAAAACTGTGACACAGCTTGAAAGCTCTATCACTGTTGTACCCATAATTACACAAATGTATATGTATATATTTCAGAAAAAATATGAATGAAATTTGAATGAAAATCTAATGTGTTGCACATGATGTTCATAAACTGACAAATCACCCATGAAGAATCTCAAGAGTAGCTTTATTGCTAGTCAACTATGTTACAAGAATCTTGCAAATTGACTGCATTTGCTTGGGAATGAAAGATAAGGCTTCCAAGATTCTGGAGGAGGTCAGCCTGTACTGCTTCCTATAATGCAAAGGCATTAAATCCAGCCCTTCTTAACCCCTCCCTCCAATCTAGCTGGAGATTCCAATGTGACCAGTCATCTATAAGGATAGAAAATCATATTTTAGTATGTATGATGTATTCTGGCAAGGTATGAAAATATTATTTGTTATGTTAACCTCTGCTCATTATTGCCTGAAGTTAAGAGGAGAACAATTAGTCATAGTAATTTGTTTCCCTTTCCCTTTACTTTTGAAATGTCTGCAGTAGAAAAGCTCACCAGAAACCATGGCCACAAACTCCCATTATTAGCAAATTACACATTTACACTAAATATTCAATTACCATTAGCATAGAGATTAGGAGAAAAGAAATCAATTTGTTTTGAACCTCAAGTAGAAAATATAAAATATTTTAATTAAAATGATGCTGACATGGAACTTCAACTGCTTCAAGTGAAATAGGGCTGTCTAGAAATTATGTGTAGCATTCTTACTTTACAGAACATCTGCCACAAATAAATGCATAAAGAAGTAGTGAGGTCAGTTAGATTCAAATATTGCATTCCCTTTAAAGATGATGTGATTATCAAATTGTTGAGCTAATAAAAAGAATGTTACATCCCAAGTGAAATAATGGGAGATTTCTCTTTAGATTAATAGAAAATGTTTATAATGTTCTTTGGTCCTTTACCTTAAATAATGGTAAGTGCCCGAGGGTGTTATGGGCACAAAGCTATAGCTGTAGGAAAGCAACTTACTATGCAGAGCTAATGATTTTCTTCATGCAACCATAACTCTACGAGAAATTGATATTGTAATTTAAACCTTACTGCTCTTTTTTTTAAAAAAAGTAGAAATAGTATATTAGTGTAAAAATGGAAGATCAGGAGATGGGAAAAATAAATATATATTGTATATCATTTGTTCAGTACATTCTGTGGTGCTTAATGCCAGATTCTTCGCACATTTTGGAAAATAATAATGAAACTTTAACACAAAATATAAATTATTAAACAAATTAATAAAACCAGATGAAATCAAGATCAACAAAGCAAAGATTTGAAGGCAGATAAATGCTCACACAGAGATATTTAACACTTAGAGTAAGAGGCTGGAATATCTCCAACCCCACACAAAAGCCTTCACAAGGCATAGGGAAGAAAGTGACTTTTTTGTGAGAACACTTTACCTAATTTATAATCCCTGAATAAACACATTGCTATAATTAGATTATACTGCTGGTATTGCCACTTAATAATCTTTTTGAAACCTATGTTACCTGTGTTTAGCCAAATTAATTCTTCATCTTCCTTCAATACTCCAATTGTCTGCAAAATGTCTAGAGTAGTATAAAGGCAGCTGGATTTTCTTTGTTTTTCCATGAAGAGATTTCACTTCTCATCCAAAAAAGTTTCTTCAAGTTGTGACTGAATGATAGAGAATGGAAGGATTTATATTCCTTGCAGTCATCTGGTCATTAGCATTGTCTCTGGGAGTCATTGAGGCCACTTGGAGGTTTATCTGTGCCCCCATGGTCACCTAAATAGTGCAAATAGGTATAGAACCTTCATGAAACTGCTGAAAGGACTGTGTTGTAAACAGGACATAGATAGTATAGGGAAGGGATACAATGAGAAATGAAACATCTTCAAAGAAAAAGGAAGTCCAATTGCCTTTTGAAAAAGCACCTTTGGGAGAACCATGACGTGGGTAACTGAGAATCTCCATAGACATCTCATCTGCTATTTTATTTTACAGAGGTTTAAAAAAACAAAAACAAAAAAATCCCTCTTAATTTTATTTCAAAAACCATGTGCTACTCAAGATCATAATCAAGGGAAGGTATGATCACATACACATAATCATGTCTAAGGCCACAGTCACCTTTTCATTTCCTGCAGTTTCTAAGGCCTCAGCTGAACTGTATATCAGAGGCTCTGAAACTCAGTGGGATTCGTTTGGGGCACTGATCAAACAGATCCTATCTCTGTGCAGTGGAGCCTAATTAGGGTGAACTTATTGTGAAAGCAATGAAAATGATCTGGCACTGACAAAGGACTGGTGTTAATATTCTGTATATTCTGATCATGTTGCTACTATCTTGAGACAAAACAAAAAAAAGGACAGGAAAAAGAAACCATGCTTTAAATAAACCTTTGATTTTGTTTACCTCTTGTGAGATTTTTCTATCTGCCAAAAGGGGCAAGAGAAAATTTAAATCTCTACCGCATAGTTGTGTGCTACAAAACAAGAAGATTACATTATTCATCTACCACTCCCTATTTCATTTTTTTCCCATTGGCAGTTAATTTAGGCAGATGGGCTTTGAAGAAGCAGGGTTAAGAAGAATATTGGAGATTTTGAATGTTGGTGTTGGAGAAGATTTTTGAGAATACCAAGAAAACAATCAAGTGAATCAATCAAACAAATTAACCCACAGTGCTCACTCAAGAAACAAATGACCAGACTCAAATTATCCTACCTTGGCTACATTATGCAAAGACCTCTTCAGAAAAGGCTTTTGTGCAGGGAAAATTGGCGAGAAAGTGGAAATGATGATTAACAGCAAGAAAGGACTCAGTATATTTAACATTATTTATTATGAAATTTATGGGCCACCCATCTCATTTCAAAGTGACACTCAGTTACAATGGTAATGAGTCTTCCAAGACTTGGAAGACTAGGCTAGGGATAGATTGTCATGGAGGAAAACATATCTATGTGATCACTAGGAGTTGAAAGCAAATTGGTGGCACATAACTAATCAATTGAAGTGATGCAGATGATGAGTGTACCAGATTTAGATAACATAAGCTATGAAACATGCATCCCAAGATATGGAGGCAGTTCCAGTTTCTGGAAAGCCAGACAAAAGTAATCCAGTCAATATTAACCTATGGAAACATCCAACTTTGTAAATTGTTCCACAATCTCCAGCAGTTCCAACAAATCAGTGGAGAAGTTTCAGATGCTGCATTTCTAGTAAGAAAAAGTTTCCCTTAAATCAAATTCTCCTGCTGGCTGCATGCATTTTTCATGGCAATAATAGGTAGCCTGTGTAAAAGACAAAAAAGACACACTTCAAAGAAAACCACAAGACTAAAGGCATCTCAGTGGAGATTCTAAAAAGGTTGTTACTTTCTCTAATGACTGCTGAGGGCAGTGTCAGATCAGCTATGGAGGTTAGCAGCAAAGAAGCCAAGATCAAAAGTGGAGGGCAACCAGGGTTTTATTACCACTTCAGTATCAGACTCCTGCTGCTTCACATTTCAATCACAGCTTTTTTCCCCCACCTCCATGTTGCCCTCATATCCTGTGGGACAGATTGCTGCAGCCACATCTCAACAAGGTGAGGTTAATTCAGACTGCAGTGAGAGCCACACAGCTCAACGCTGAGAATTAATGCATCCACATTAGCCCTTTACTTCTGCATTTCCCAAAGCTCATACATATGTGTTCCTTGCACTTTTTGGTGTGTCCGTACCAACTTCTTTTTAAAGGAAAAATGCACAAAATCATTATGAAAATTCTTATAGAATGAATGGTTATCTAACTTTTTCTTGCATCTCTTCCTAAAGATCATTCTTAAATAGCTTTTTAAAAAAATATGTGTTATGTATGTATGTATGTACAGTATGTATTTATGTATGTATGTATGTATGTATGTATGTATGTATGTATGTATGTATGTATGTATATGAATGAATGGGAGGATAATAGGAGGAATTTCTTAAAGAGTTTGTGCCACTGAACTCATAATATATGTTTGTGTGTGTGTGTGTGTGTGTGTGTGTGTGTGTGTGTGTATATATGTATATATATATATATGTTTGTCTGTGTGTATAATGAGTCCAGTAGCACAAACTCTTTAAGAAATTCCTCCTATTGTCCTCCCATTCACACATACACACATTTTAGCGGGATTTTAACGTGATTGACAGGCATACATTTTAAAGAACTGTTTAATATTTTGCTTGCAATAAGATATTTAGGTATATAGGCTTAATAGCAGTATAGCACCTATTAGAAGGTGCATTAAATAATTAGTGGCAAATTGGGTTGTATATGTATATTTCTTCTACCTGAAGATGAGAGATTCCTTTCTAATTTTTTTTTAAAAAGTAATTTTAAAAAATGCTACCACTTCTTCTTAAGCACAGAGAATAGCCTCGGTATTTTAAGTAGTTGAACTAAAGCTTCATAATCACTACAACTCAGCTGCAAAAGCTTGACTGTGATTATTTAATACCATAGCTAAGGTCTCTTTTTCCCCTTTTCCTCACTATCTGGCACAAATAGCAATAGTATTTAGACTTATATATCTTTCCACAGTGCTTTACATCCCTCTCTAAGCTATTTACAAAGTCAGCATATTGCCCCCAACTATCTGGCTCCTCATTTTACCGACCTCGTAAGGATGGAAGGCTGTCAACCTTGAGCATGGTGAGATTTGAACCGCCAAATTGCAGGCACCCAGCAGTCAGCAGAAGTAACCTGCAGTACTGCACTCTAATCACTGGGCCACCACAGCTCTAAAATAGCATAATCAATATATTCATATTTGTACCAGTGGTGGGATTCAATTTTTTTTACTACTGGTTCTGTGGCTGTGGCTTGGTGGATGTGGCAGGGAAAGGATACTGCAAAATCCCAATTCCCTCCCCACTCCCGGAGGAAGGTTACTGCAAAATCCCCATTCCATCCTCACCCCATTAACCAGCTTTCCAGCTCTGTTCTCCTGTTCAGGGCAACAAAAGAAGATCAGCTGGGAGGCTGGGGGGCAGCGGGGGCAGGACCAGCCTTTTTGCTGGTTCTCCGAACTATTCAAATTTTTCTCTACTGGTTCTTCAGAACCTGTCAGAACTGGCTGAATACCACCTCTGATTTGTACTCAAGTAGCTCGACTTTTCTTTGCCAGGTTGCAGTTGCCTAAATTTAAGGATAACTTCCAAAGAATAGCCAAAGGGTTAGCCTGCCTTAAAAAAAAATTCCTCCTAATTCTTAACTGCTTCAATCTCTAAATGACTTTTCTCTCCCCACCCTTCTCTTTCCATTAACTTCTTTAAGTCCAGTAATACATTTATTTTTTAAAAAACTATTTCTACTGCTATTTAGACATTCACTCAGCTGGCATTCCCTAGAGTTGGAAGTAGGAAAGAAGTTAGCCACCAGTGAGTGTTTGAAGCCTCTGTAGTTTCACTTGCCTGCAGCAAAAGACCTTTCATCTTTCCACGCAGGCAAAGCTGGAATATTTTCTGTATGGTTAGTGAAAAGTATCTCTCAGCCTTTAGTCAAACATTTTTGGCTTATTGTAAAATATAGATCAGGCAACCGGGGGGGGGGGGATGTTTCTAATGAAAATAATCCAGTCTCTGCCTCAGCATGCTTTATCCCAACCTACCTTGTTTTAATCAGAACATTAAAAAAAAACCTATGTAATCTGGATTACCACTTTATGATCCTCCTCTTCTAGCTATTTCAGATTTCCTTACCTTCTGGGTTCTGAACTAAATGTTTATCTAGAACTCAAATAAATAGCTGCTTTTTGGTTTTATTTTTTTTAATATTTATCAGTCTCTCTTTTATTCCATACTTCTGGTTGAAAGACTATTCTATGTCATGCTAAACAAATGCATATTCTAGTGGCGGCGGGAGCTCGTTGGCATCTTCAGCAGCAGCCCTGCCTCCTGTGAAAAAACCGAAGATGGAGCAGATCCACGCAGATGACGTTGCTGCAACATGCTGGAGGAGGAATTCTGGGAGTTGAGCTTAAAGCTGTCAGGTTTGAAGACCCCTGGGTTTTTTTTCCTAAAGGGTTAGGGGTGTGAGGGTCTTGTAACTTGACAGCTTTAAGACTTGCACGCTTCAATGCCAGAGTTTCGAGCCAACATTTTGGTTGCTAAGCAGGACCGTTGTTAAGTGATACTGATATTATATAACACTTAATTAAGCGGGTACCTTGAATAAACATAACTTTGAGTTTCAAATAATACTGATTTCATTGTTGTCTTGGGTGACATCTGTGAAAAAAATTCAGGTGCTCAGGCATGAAAATGTGACGCTCAAACACTATACTTTTCCGCTCACACTGAAAAAAAATTAGAGGGAACATTGCTTCTGGGCCTTTTTCTCTTTTTGAAACTTGTATGTATGTGTATGGTGGGGAGGGATATGAGATGGTGTGGATTGCTAAACAGGCCAGTAGTTAACCAAAAACTGCCTACATTACATATGCTATTTGACTGACTGATTAAACTCTGGTTTAATGCAAGAGTATGTAGGCTGTTTATTACTTTGATATTGAATGGGCTCTTGTGAAATAAAAGAAAAAAGGGGAGGAATTTGACATAAAATCTAAGTTTAGGGTTTTTTCCTTCTTAAAACATGAGAAATGTAAAAAAAAACCTGTATGTGTGTCTTTCTCTCTGAGTAGGTGAAAAAATATAATTACAATGAATATTGGGGGGGAAAAGCAGGGCCACGATTTGGATAAGCAGTAGGAAAGCACTGGAATGGATTAACACAGTGGAATTGACAGTTGTACCACCTTGGATCTCCAGCTTCAAAACTTGAGAAAGATTAATTCCAGATTCCCTTTTTAAGATTATTCAAAGCAATTACCAAATATAGTGTTCAGGCAAACAATGAGTACAGTACATGCTGTTAAAATGGAAAGCTATGAACCAGGAATAATCTGTGTTGTGCTCTTACAGATAAATAACTGCATACCCTATTCCCAGATATTATAGATGTCATTTCTTTTCTTCTAGAATCAAAATTTAATGTTTTCATGTATATATTCTGCTTCTACCATTTATAACCTGGTCTCCCCCCCCCCCCATTACATTCATTATAGTTAAACCAAAGGAAAGATGTAGATTTTTAATTAAAGCATCAATAAGTATGCACTTTAATGGGGAAAAAGTGACAAACAATCTCAATACATAATCATACACATATTCACTGCAGCCAGGATTGCCTTCGCACAAAACTGGAAAAAAATCAATACACCCTCAGATGAAACTACAATCAGGAAAATACTCGAATGCGCAGAAATGGATAAAATGGCAATAGAACTAAAAGAAAGAGAAGTATCAGACTTCTGTAAAGTATGGAATAAAATGAACAAGTGGCTAGAAAACAGAAGCCAAGACAGAAAATAGAGAATACAAATATATGGAGATATAAATAATGAATACTATTGTAAGTGTTAATACTATGTTTGATACATTATAGGACAAGGTTATAGTGAGAGGAAGGCAATGCAGAAGGGAGAATTATAAAAACTAAGAAGAAAGCCGATAGAGAAAGCTGTAAAATTACTGTATATTGCTATGTATGTTCTGTGTTTTGTTTTGTCCTATTGTGTTTTTTTCTTTGCTGTGTCTTTCCTATTGTTTTTAAAGATCAAAACATTGAATAAAAATTATTTATAAAAAATAAAAATAAAAACATAAAAAAGTGATTACTGTTTTTTTAAAAAAAAATCTGAGCACAAGTTTATTCTATTGATTTTAAAATAAAGCAGCTCCAGGAATATTTCAGAGGTGCTATTCATGCCAGCTCGCTTTCAAACGTAACAAAGGAAGTACAATTAAGTTTCTTGTTGCTGCCTGATAGTTAGACAATATAAAGAGAACATTTCTCATTATTTCCTTATCTTTCTAATAAACATTCATTAAATTGCTAAAACTACTTTAACATATATCCTAGATCCCAACCATGACACTTGTTCTTGCTTTTGTACAAGACTTGAAAGGTAAGTCTGACATTATTTCAGAAAGGCCTACAGCAATAAGTTTTTTAACTGAGATATATTTAGAATCAGAATCAGCATAGAGCTGGAAGGGATCTTGGAGGTCTTCTAATCCAGCTCCCTACTCAAGCAGGAGAACCTATACCATTTCAGACAAGTGACTGTCTTCTTAAAAAACCTCCAGTGATAAAGCATCCCCAACTTATGAAGGCAAGTTGTTCCACTGGTTAATTGTCTTGAGTGTTAGGTAGTTTCTCCTTAATTCCAGGTTGCTCCTCTGCTTGATTAGTTTCCATATATTACAAAACGTTGCAACAGAGCCAGTTGCCAGCTCTTCCATGTCTGCAGCATCTAAAAGTTCCTGGAGCTCATTTACATGCTCATTCTATAGTATGAGCTATGCCCCCCACTTGCCAACTGAGACAAAAGGAGATGGATAGAGATGATGCAATATAAATTAGCCTGATTGGTGCATAACTTCAGCACTGACTTTCACAGTGTTTTCAGTGCAACAGTGACTTACAACTCTGAAGCAGCATGTTGCAGACCATTTTCCAAAATGTAGATGAAATTGGGACAAATATTAAATTACACTTTCTCTTTACATAACATTGTTTCAATACAATTAATATGGTTATTTCTTGTATATTTACATACAATTTGATAAATTGTAATTATATATGTGTATGTGTGTATGTGTGTGTGTGTGTGTGTGTATGTATGTACGTACGTACGTATGTATGTATGTATGTATGTATGTATGTATGTATGTATGTATGTATATTGGTTGGAAACAAAAGAGATCTTCATCCTGCAGTGGATAGGCAATGGATAATAATAATAATAATAATAATAATAATAATAATAATAATAATAATAATAATAATAATATGATGATGATGATGATGATGATGATGATGATGATGATGATGTATGTATGTGTGTATGTTCTTTAACAGGTACATTAAAGAAAGAAACAGAGTCACTAATCCTGGCTGCGCAAGAACAAGCTATCCGCACAAATGCCATTAAGGCCAAAATCGAAAAATCCTCTGATGATGCCAAATGCAGACTTTGCAAAGAAGCTGACGAAACTGTTGATCACATACTCAGCTGCTGTAAAAAAATCACGCAGACTGATTATAAATTGCGGCACAATTCAGTAGCACAAATGATCCATTGGAATTTGTGCAAAAATTATAATATTAAAACAGCAACAAACTGGTGGGAACATCAGCCTGAAAAAGTCACCAAAAATCAGATGGTCAAGATCTTGTGGGATTTCCGTATACAAACCGACAAAATACTGGCGCATAATACACCAGACATCACACTGGTTGAGAAAAATAAGGTCACAATCATAGACATCGCAATACCAGGTGATAGCAGGGTCGCCGAGAAGGAACATGAAAAAGTCGCAAGATACCAGGACTTAAAAATCGAAATTCAACGACTATGGCACAAACCAGCAGTGGTAATTCCAGTGGTTATTGGCACACTGGGTGCTATTCCAAAAGCACTGGAATTACATTTAAAACAGTTAAAAACTGACAAAATCACCATCAGTCAAATGCAAAAAGCTGCACTGCTTGGATCTGCACGCATATTACGAAAATATGTTACGACGTCCTAGGCCCCTGGGTGGAGCCCAACTAGTAACCAATGCCAAATCCGGCGAAACAACTGGCCGCTGTGATACAATTGTATAATAATAATAATAATAATAATAATAATAATAATAATAATAATAATAATAATATGATGATGATGATGATGATGATGATGATGATGATGATGATGTATGTGTGTGTGTGTGTATGTGTGTATCATGATGGCTCAATGGTTAAAGACGTTGAGTTTGTCAGCTAGAAATGTGACAGCCTGGGTTGAAGACCCGATCCCATTCAATGGGGAAAGCTCCTTTTATACCTGCCCAGGTCTTGCCCACCTAGTAGTTCAAAAGCATGCAAATATGAGTAGATTAATAGGTACCACTTTGGTGAGAAAATAATAGTGTCCCATACACCTTTGGCATATAACCATGCTGGCCACATGATCATGGGAAATGATGAACAACATCATGTCCTTCGGTCAAGAAATAGAGATGAGCCCCGCACCCAAGAGTTTGACATGACTGGACAGGGAAACCTTTACTTTTATCTTTAAAATATGAGTCAGTGTTGTCTGCACAGAGGTTATCCAACGGGGCAGTTTGATTAGAACCACATTGTTGCAATGCAAACCCTTTGGATGTGACAAAAGCAACAGGACCCTGCTAATGGTCATGCTCTGAGTCAAAACTTCTACTCTAAGCCATAAAGTTTCTTTTGACTTTGTTTACTGTGTGAATCAAGTAAGCCTGACCTTCTACAGATACAGAAAGTGGTTTGGCAACTTCACTTTATTATTGCTTTCGGTCTCCCCCAAATATAAATGCAGTCCCCAGGCATAAAAAAGGTTTATAATAATGTGCAGACGTCATGTCTACATCTCAGAAATAATATTGTGGAGATTTGAAATGTGTAGGCAATGACAACTAACTGTGTGACATGATTGGATTGTGTCTTTCTTATTAAATTAGAATGCAGAAGAATTCATCCAGGGGATCAAAGATTGGGAGAGACAAAAAGAAAAGAGGTGGGGAGTTTTTGGCACGTGGTTGAAATATGGAATTTGGTACTGCATGACACAGCAGCCACCATGAGTGAAGGGAGTTTTAAAGTAATTTAGACAAAATGCATTCAGTATAATCAGTAACCATAAATCATGAAAACTGCATAGTATTTCACAATTTGAACTGGCATGCCTTCAAAAAACAATTTCTGGGAAACAGATTTGGAGAGGCTGTTGAAATTTGTTATGGGATTCTTATTAGCATCTGGATGACTTCTATTAGAAATAATCCTTTGATTTTCTTCAGAAAAGTTAATGTTCTTCTGATATTTTCATGGGATTAATATATCTTTCCAAATATCAACATTCAGGGGAAAAAGTGGAAGAGTACTTTCATGAATCCGTTTTACTGATTGGCTTAATGCAGTTACAGTATAATAAGCAGTTCAGGACAATAGCGGGTATATAGATTGTAGAACGAAAGAGAAAAAAAGAAATGATATGAAACTATATGGGTTTGTGGAAATACTATCCCCAAGAAAACACAAATTGAGATTTGAAAGAGACACCTATAACAATAGAAAAAGAAAGGGAGGGAAGAAGGAAGGAGAGGAGGAAGGAAGTAGAGAAGGGAGGGGTGAAGGAAGGGAAAGGAGAGGAGGGTGGAAAGGAGAGAAAGAGAAGGAGAGAGAGTAGGAAGGGGAAGAGAGAGGGTAAGAGTAGGGGAGAGGTAAGGGAAGAAAGTGGGGGAAGGCGAGGAGGAAGCAAGGAAGTAGAGAAGGAAGGGAGAGAGAAAAGAAAAGAAAGAGAAAATAAGGTGGTGTCATAACAGGTGCTAGGGATGGTAAACAAAACAACCCAAACTGTACCTTATAATCTTTTAAATGGAATAACAATAGTATAAGAATGGCAAAGAAAAAGAATAACCATGTGAATGTATACCTAGAATTGCATGTAAGAGAATAAGCAATAGTAAGAATATATAGCACAATATAGGTAACAATATTTGGTTATAAATAGCTAAGTATAAACAAAAATAGAATTGTACATAAAAATGGATAACGAATAAGGAGACAATGAATGTAAGATAGAAAGGTATAGAAGGGAAAAGACTAACTGTAAAGAAACCGATACGGAACTGCTGTATGACAGTGATGTGCGGTGACGGTTACCGTTGGTGAGGCAAGACTGCAGCAGCGGCGAGAAGCAACGTCCCCGGCACTGTGTCTGACAGGCGTCTCGCATTTATGGTGGACATAAACGCGAGACGCCTGTCGGACACAGTGGCGGGGGTGTTGCTTCTTGCCACCGTCGCGCTCCACCGCCTTGCCCCCCGCCTCCTCCGATGAACAATCCTGCAGCCAGCCCACCCACCCCTCGCCCGACCTGCTCCCTGCCTGGACTCACCGGTCTTCTTCTCCTCCTCCTCCTCCTCCTCCTCCTCCTCCTCCTCCTCCTCCTCCTCCTCCTCCTCCTCCTCCTCCTCCTCCTCGTCCCTGCTCGGTGCTGGGCTGGCTGCAGGCCGGGGCATCAGGATTGTATGTATGAGGAGGCAGGGGGGCAAGGCGGTGGAGCGCGACGGCGTAAGCTCTTAAGGCATGATTCGCTGCTCCCCGAACAGGAGGCGGGAGAATCAGTGCCTCTTTTGCATATGAAAGTGTTCGCTTGTTAACTCCGCCTTAACTTTTAAAAGGCGAACAATTCCTTAGGCAAAAGAGGCTCCGAGTTCTCTCGCCTCCTCCCATAGTTAACACTGAGAGCAGACACCAAGCCACTGTGACTTTGAATCTGGTAGCAACTACCCTGGCTTTAATTATTTTAAAAAAAATTATTTAAAATTCTTCCTTTTCCTCAGGAGACTGGTGAGGCCCCGCCTCCCCTGCCTCTAGTGACTGCACGTCCCTGCTGTATGATATATGATGGAATTTCTTGTTCCTATGTTGTCTTAAGTCATGTGTTTGTTTTTGTTGATGTGTTTATGTGTTTAAAATAAAAATTTATAAATAAAATAAAATAAAATAAAAATAGCAGTTATAATAACTCAAAAGGTTATCATGAAATGGGAAATCCATTGTGAAACTATGATTTAACAATACACTTGGATTGTATGAATTTGGTCTCAACCAGGGATGGGATTGAAAAAAATTAGTAACCGGTTCTCTGCCCAGTTGCTGTGTGGTCATGGCCATGGGGGACATGGCCTCCTCAGCATCCTCATGGCAAGGGGGAATATTCACTCTCCCCAGCTCCAGAGGTTCTCCCTGAGTCCTCAGGAGGATGAAAATGGCCTCCCCTGGGCTCCAGAGGCCCTATGGAAACCAGAAACAGGCCCATTTCCAGGCTTCTGGAACTTCCATTAGATCCGCTTTTTGCCCTCCCAGAGCCTCCGTGAGGGCCTGGGAGGGCACCCTCCATGAGGGTGAAATTCAAATTTCTTAGTACTGGTTCTGTGGATGTGGCTTAGTGGGCGTGGCAGGGGAAGGATACTGCAAAAATCTCCATTCCAACCCACTCCTGAGGGAAGGGTACTGCAAAATCTCCATTCTCTCCCCACTTCTGGGAGAAAGGATATTGTAAAATCTCCATTCCCACCCACTCCTGAGGGAAGGGTACTGCAAAATCTCCATTCTCTCCCCACTTCTGGGAGAAAGGATATTGCAAAATCTCCATTCCCACCCACTCCTGAGGGAAGGGTACTGCAAAATCTCCATTCTCTCCCCACTTCTGGGAGAAAGGATATTGCAAAATCTCCATTCCCACCCACTCCTGAGGGAAGGGTACTGCAAAATCTCCATTCTCTCCCCACTTCTGGGAGAAAGGATATTGCAAAATCTCCATTCCCACCCACTCCTGAGGGAAGGGTACTGCAAAATCTCCATTCTCTCCCCACTTCTGGGAGAAAGGATACTGCAAAAATCTCCATTCCCACCCACTCCTGAGGGAAGGGTACTGCAAAATCTCCATTCTCTCCCCACTTCTGGGAGAAAGGATATTACAAAATCTCCATTCCCATGCTACTCTGGAGCCAGCCAGAGGTGGTATTTGCCAGTGTCTGAACTACTCAAAATTTTCAGTACATGTTCTCCAGAACCTGTCAGAACATTCAGAATTTCACCCCTGCCCTGTACTTAACTGCCATGATGAAGGGGTCATGTGGAGACTCCTGGGAGGGGAGGGACAGGGTGGGCAGGGGCAGGGACAATCGGCCCTTGCAACAACCAGTTCAGTGAACCAGATGCAAAATTAGCATCCTGTTTGCCCGAACTGGTCCTAACCGGTTGAATCCCACCCCTGGTCTCAACGGATAGAAATATACTTTTCTTTATTTAAGCACATCAGTTTACATTAAAACTACTTTCAAAAATTTCTACATGGCATGCATTCACTGCCTTTTAAAGGTATTTGAAAACTCCAGCCAGGTTTGATATAGATCCAGGGCTATTGCTTTCCATTCCTTTGAATGGCTCTCTTTATTCATAATATGGAACTGTAATTAGAAAGATGCTGGTATTGAATTAAAATAGTCTTTAAATAAATATGCTTCCTTTCTGAGAAGAATAGATATTTTAATCTTTTTGTGGTCTTACTTTTAATATAAAGGTCCTGAAACAACAGATGTGTTTCTAATTGCATTCTTAAAATGAAATGTTTTTATTCTGAGTCTGCAGCATAGGAAATATCCTTCAGCAAAGGGCACCAGCTGCAAAATAATAAAAAGAGCTTTAAACGTTTATCCAGTGACTGGCAGGTTTTTTGCTCTTAGACATTTTAAAGTTCATATTTGTTCATGCAAAATGTAAGAGCTGAAGTTTAGCTGTTTTAGGTCTTTTGTGCAGCAAATTGCACAAAATATTTTGGCAACGGATTACACACCTGGTGAAGTTCAGAAGGTAGTGCACAATTTGAAATTGTAGTAAAGCCAGCCAGTTCTCAACATTCCACCAACACTGAAATCAGAAGAAAAATATATCTACCAGCCACACATGTTTGAATTATGGAGGTAGAATTGAAAATGTCCAAATTGTGGGTTGAAACTGATCTGTGCAATTGGGTAACGTAAACCAGTTGCCAAAATACTGTGCATATTTATATGCAAAAATGTAATTTTGGTCATTTTATATGGATCAGCAATTTGACACTACCAATTTGGCCAAGAAGTAGAACAGACCTTTGCCTTTCTATAGTCAAATTGGAAGCCAACTGTGCTATGCCTATTTTTGCACAATATGTGTAATCAATAGGGAGTGTGAATGTTACTGATTCTATCCTTAGCCACTGAATTAGGGATGTATAAGCTTCAAAAATGCTTTAGAAGTACCTCTGCAATCACAGCTATGCACAGACTCCTTAAAACATCCATCTTTTTTACCCCAGATTTCTGTATCGGTCTAAAGCTGTTGCTGCTTTAAAATCATCAGTGTGAATTTGTTAAGGCAGAAGTAGTTCTGATTTTTAAGGAACAGAAGTCTGAAAAAGGTTGGACTATTTTGTCCCAAAGGTACTTTTTCAGGAGGCAAGTGGACTTTCTTCTCATCCAAGAAGCTTCTTCAGCTCTGATAGGATAGTGGGGAATGGACAGCGGTCATTTGCATCCTTTTAGAGGGTTGTTGAAGCACTTGGAGGTTTATCTGTGTCCTCAGAGTCACCTGAGTAGTGCTCCTGGTTCCTGTAGTGTGCAATTTTTTTTCTTTCTTTGGAAATCCATTCCTACTCCCACACCATTCAAAGGGTATTCATTCCAAATTGTATAGCTAAAGGTCTGTAGAGATTCTCAGCCATCCAGGTCATGGTTGTCCCAAAGGTGCTTTTTTAGGAAGCAACTGGACTTTCTTGTTTTTTCTTTGAAGATGTTTAGCTTCTCATCCAAGTACTTCAATGACCTTCTAAAAGGATGCAAATGACCAGCTGTCTGCAAAGAATATAAATCCTTCGATTCCTTATTATCCTGTCAGAGCTGAAGAAGCTTCTTGGAATGTAGTGAAACATCTTCAAAGAAAAAATAAGAAAATCCAGTTGCCTCCTAAAAAAGCACCTTTAGGACAACCATGACCTGTATGGCTGAGAATATCTACAGATCATTGGACTATTTTAATAATGACCAATGAAGTGCTACAGTTGTTCCCATTTGAGATACACAGAATAACTTCAGAATCATTTTTGAAGCACACAATATTTTTGAATATACACATATTATTTTGGCTGCTACAAAGAAAAAGCTAATTTGTTGACTTTTACATTATCAGGATCTTTGATTATGATAGTCTTCTATTTGGCATCCATAATACTAAGCATAAGCAACCACTAAAATATAGATTTCTCTCTCAGAAAGGGGCATGTCATGATACAGATATTCAGAAGCAAGGCCATTATCATGCTGGAGGCTAGAGGCAAGGTTAATTATTCCTTACTAATGTGTGGTGCCCTTTTCATATAAATAATTGTGAGGCTGAATAATAAAGTAGTATCTCAAAAGCATAGCTTTAGGTTAGGATTCCTGGAACTATGTATTTAAAATATACACTTCTAGATGGAGAATTGTGTAAATATCTATTCAGAGGGAAGGGGGAGATAGGAAGGGGGACAGGAGGGATAAACTGACAAAACCTGTTTAATGAAATCATGGTTGCAAATATTGCAACTTTTATATTTGCATCAGACTAAGATAAAAGCACATAGGATGGGATTTGTATCCTACTGTCACTCTGTCTGTGTCATCATTTTAATGAAATTTCTGTTTGCTGGAGATGCCAGTGAGGCTGTTTCAAATGCTATCTATAATTCAACAAACTCTGCTTTGATATATTTATTATTAGCAACTCTACATATATAATAAATTATGTCTGTTCCATGATATAGTACTAAGAAATTTTTGGATTAGTTGCTTTTTAATCTTCTAAAAATATTATTGTTGGATAGCTTTGTAAATGTAATATAATTAATGATTTGAGAACTTAAAATTTAGCACAGGACATATTGTTCAAGTAACCTCCCACTCTCTTTCCTGAAAACAATCCTACATATAGTATCACTTTACATTCTCTAATGAGCTGAAAATAATTTGTATATACATTATGCATTATACAGGATGTCCTTTAAAATGTTTTAACAAGAAATATTTATATAGTATTGAGCTTATTACCAGCATTTACTTCCCATAATATGTTTGGAATTGAGAAGCTATAATTTGTTTTCTCTTCACACATGGGAAATGTGAAATTGGCAAATGAAGCTTTGTAAATATCCCTATTTAAAGTTTCTCATATAGTTCATTGTTCTTTTTTTTAACTCTGTCACTCTCCAATAGGACCACAAACAATGGTGGCAGTATTGTCATGATTGATAATTCAGATATTGATTTGTGTTTTCCTAGTAATCTTTATGTCTCCATAACAGCCACTAAGAATTGGACATTAAAATTGTAGAATATTCTTTTGATGGATTTATGAGAATTATAAAGGAATTTATCATGCATTCAAATTAAACTTCAACTGGGTTCCGTTGCACAAGAAACACTGTGACTAAATAAATAAATAATTTCCTTTTTTTGGAGGAAGCTGGTCACTTCTTATGGCACCAAAATTCTCCTTCCTAGGTTTGTTGCAGTCAGGTTTATAAGTTTTATTACAACAAGGTAAGCTGCAAAGCATTAAAGCTCAAGGTCTAAGTTTTTATTATTTCCAGTGTTGATATTCCATCTAAAGGTTTAGATCAGTGGTAGTCAACGTGGTCCCTACCACCCACTAGTGGGCGTTCCAGCTTTCATGGTGGGCGGTAGGGGTCTGCTTTATAAATTTTATAAAGTAAAGTTACTTCCCTACTTTATAAATCACCATTAATATGGAACAGGTGGGCGGTTAGAAAATTTTACTACTAACAGAGATACAAAAGTGGGCGGTAGGTATAAAAAGGTTGACTACCCCTGGTTTAGATAAAGAATGTGCCATGCCCCAACTTAAGAGCTTTATATACTGTTGTAGCTCTAGCCCCATCCAGTGGCCAGAGGGACAAATACCAAGTGTATTGTTTGAAGCTGACACACTCCATTTTACCTCTCAGCCCACACTCTCAAACTAAGTGCATGCTGGGAAGCCAGACTCCATTTCCTTTAGCATTTGGAGAAGGCAGAAGCACAAGAAGAATCCATCTTAATCTGTGGCACATGGTCATCCAAGGACAAACCCACATCCCACATATAGAGCATCGCTGGTGAGTTTTAAATCACTTGTATTTATTAATTGTTATGTTCAGCAATAACTCAATACTATCTATCTTGTATTTCCTTCTCATTGTAAGGTAAAGGTAAAGGTTTCTCCGCACTTGTGTGCTAGTCATTTCCAGATATAGGGCCGGAGCTCATCTCTGTTTCTAAGCTGAAGAGTCAGTGCTGACCCTACGATGTACCTGTGGTCATGTGACCGGTGTGACAAACACCAAAGGTGCATGGAACACTATTACCTTCCCACCCAAAGTAGCTCCTATTTTTTTACTTGCATTTTTACATGCTTTCGAACAGCTAGGTTGGCAGAAGCTGGGAGCTACTCCGTTACGCAGGGCTAGGGATTGTATGTATTGTATTATACATCTCATAAAATTATATATCTCATATTATACATCTCATTTATTTTCCCCAGTTCCACTATATCCTGTTCTTTCAATAAAGCATTCAGATCTAGGCAGGTGGTCTTTTTTACTGGAGGATAGGTGGGTTTAGCTGCATGTTGAGCTGCACACAGACTAACATGCAGTAGGGACAGAACAGAATGACTGTATATTTTACATACACAAATGGAGAAGAATCATGAGCCAGACAATAACAATAACTAGACCACCCATATTTCCACCTGAAAGGTTAAATCCATTCCTTAAACACAGAGAATGTGCAATACATAAGTAAAGTAAAGCAAAGTAGTTCCAAAGTTCGCCTGAATATTAGCCCAAATTTAAAAGTTCTGTGAAGTTTTTTTGTCTAGTCAACATTGTGGGGCTGACATAACATATTCTAGGAGTGTGCAGAGGTACTTTGGTTCACAGCAGTGAGATATTCTACTTCCACAAAATGTTCAGACACATCCAGACGTCATTGGTCAGCTGAAATATAATGAGAATGACTTCTAAGCATGCACATAAATTGCCTTTATCAGGATAAATTATTGAGTAAAGTAGCTGTACTCAAAAGAAAAAGTAAGCATGTTTAAAGGAGACAATCGTGTTTTCTTAAAACCTCAGTCATCTAGCTTCCATAAATTGATTGAATATCAATGTCTTCTCTTCTTCTGCAAAGCTAACTTTTGTGGCAGTGTCACAGAAACATGTCTTTATTAAAATTAATTACAATTATATGCCACCCATCTTGCCATTGAGAGAGACTTCAGATGCCTTCTGACACATCATTGTCTGAACTTTTTAATGTACAACTCTTCATGAGAATAGAGAATGTTGGCCAACTGTGATTGGACACACAAGGAATTTGTCTTTGGTGCATATGCTCTCAGTGCACATAAAAAGACAAGATTCTTTCGTCAAGGATCATAAGGAACAACACTTAATGATAGTCACAGGCTACAAATAAACAATCAGGAAACATTCAATTTCAATATAAATTGTAAGGATACAATTTACAAGGATACAATGACATCTTGCACTAAAGCTGCTCTGATCAGTTTTTAGCTGCATACTATAGAAGTTCAGTTATTTAAACGTTCTGACATAAGACTTCATAAGCAATTCAAATTTTGACTGATATAACAAACCTTCTCCTCCATCCTCATATTCACTCTAGAAATTCAAAACTGTGCCATCTATGATATATCAGTACATCTTATCAATTAAAGATACTACACAAATAATGAGGAGGATAAATTAGGTAGTTTTCTGCCCAAAGCCTAGACAGAACTGGCAAGGGGCAAAACATGAGTTTAAAATAGCATTTTCCAACCTCTGCAGTTCCGTGGGCATTCTTAACCAGATGTTGTATAATTTCTTATGTTATTGTCTGCTCTTTACCAGAACATAATCCCATCTAGAATAGGGGTGTCAAACTGGATTTATTTGAGGGCCAGATCAGCATTGTAGTTCTCCTTTGTGGACTGAGGTGGGGATGGGGAACAGGGGAGGATATGGGACAGACTAGTCTTGCAGCAACCTACCGGTCAAAACAGGGCATGGGGACCTACATGCACCTGTTCCACCTCTCATTTTCACCATCCATGGCCCCGTGTAGCACTCTGCCCACCAAAAATGGGCCATGTTGAGGCCCATGGGGCTTCTGCATGGCCTGTTTTTAACCAGCAGAGTGCTGCTGAAGCCCAGGGAGGCCAAAACAGACCACCACAGTCCATGGCCTATTTTGGCCGGCAGTGGCACCATGGACTAGTTCTTTGATCTTTCCAGGCCAGCTACATAGGCCTGATATAAGAATCCTATGGGCCAGATCCGACCCACGGGCCTTGAGTTTGACACCCCTGATCTAGAACATCCTATAATAAAAATTATCTATCTATCTATCTATCTATCTATCTATCTATCTATCTATCTATCTATCTATCTATCTATCTATCTATCTACATATACACACATACATTTAGAGGCAACTAATTTACAGCAAATGAATATTCTGTTTTCTTTTAATAAACATATAATTATGAATTAACATAAAAAACTTTTGGCAGAAAGCCTAAACAAGCAAAGGAACAAATGATATTTTGAATGCTGTTGTCACCCTCCTTCCCAATTCCTTCTCTCACTCTCACTTTTAAAAGAAGACAAAGCAAAGTCATAACAAAGCTATATTAATGCATTTCTGAAGTGTTTCTTCATTAACAACCATGTCTTCTTATATTTTTGCAGGAATTGTTTATACTTTTTAGATCAAACAAAATGTTCTTTTCAGTACTGAAATCTGATAATTTGTTTTAGCACAATGAGTATGCTGCCAAAAATAAACATCTCTGCCTACTGCACACATTATTAAAATTAAAACTAAGAGAGAACTACAAAGCTTAAATGCCTTTCCGGAACCTGATTTTTGATAATTGTGTTTTACTTTGCAAACAATACTGCAGTGGGTAAAAGATAAAACGAGACTGCTAAGACTTCATAAAAGTTTGGTTTCAGGAAAAAAAGGAATCAGATGTGTATTTTGTAATTACATATAACCATCTGAATCTTTTTATATATCAATGGAAATTTATAATTCTATCTTGAAATCCTTTTTTAAATTAAAAGCCTATAAATCCTTAAGTTTGCATTAAAGTTTTTTTTTTAAAAAAAGCTCCAATGTTGACAAAAAGTTCTTTCAGCAGAGGCGTCTATGCAACGAAAGAAAAGACAATCGTTTTCAGAAGTTTCTCTTTTTTGCTTACAGTTTCTCAAGTGATTCTTTGTTGCTTTAGAGAAGGGTGTTGTGTGTGTCACATGCTGCCTCCCCCGCCAAGTTTAGTGAAGGGGGAAAAGTCCCGATAAGTCATATGATGCCGCCTTTGCGACATGAGTTTGACACCCTTGCTTTAGAGAGTCTTCCATGATATTAAGGGAATAACTTTGGAAAGAGGCTTCTTAAGAACTTGGGGATAAGAGGGATCATTAGAAATTGCCTTTCCATCATTCCACTAGGTTGAAAAGTCTTGTGAGAATATAGGCAAAATAGCATTTTTTTTCTGGCTAGATCACACATTCACTAAAACACCAAGATTTCATTTTGGGAACTTCCTGGGTTAATTAAAGCAATGGTAACCACAAATGACTTGTATTAAGTTTACCATAGATTTTTAGAGCTATTCTAACACAATGGCTATATGTAATTAAGAGCCAAGGTGGCACAGTGGTTAAATGCAGCACTGCAGGCTACTGCTAGATCAGCAGGTCAGCAGTTCAAATCTCACCGGCTCAGGGTTGACTCAGCCTTCCATCCTTCCGAGGTGGGTAAAATGAGGACCCAGATTGTTGGGGGCAATATGCTGACTCTCTGTAAACCGCTTAGAGAGGCCTGAAAGGCCTATGGAGCGGTATATAAGTCTACTGCTATTGCTATTGCTATAATTGTTTCGTTATAAACCGAAAGTTGGTGGTTTGAAACCTTGCAGAAATATTTGCGTATTGTGTTTATTTTTTTAAAGCAATGTAGCATTTCATCATTTACCTAGAAGACCTCTTAGCCTCCAAATAATCCAAATAATCTCTGGACTCTTTGGGAAGTGGAATGAACCCCCACACCTCCTCACCTTAGTTGCGGTGAGTCTGAAATGGTATAGGATCTGCTGCTCAAGCAGGGGGTTGGACTAGAAGACCTCTGAGGTTTCTTTCAAACTCTTTTATTCTATGTTATTTTATGAGTCTATGTTTGTGGTCCAGACTGAATACATTGGAAACGATTTTTTAGGTGTTCCTGTTATAAACTTTCTTTTTAAAAATATTAAATGTCTTATATTTTAACTATGGCTATTGTTAATGCAATAGCAATAGCAATAGCAGTTAGACTTATATACCGCTTCATAGGGCTTTCAGCCCTCTCTAAGCGGTTTACAGAGTCAGCATATTGCCCCCAATAACAATCCGGGTCCTCATTTTACCCACCTCGGAAGGATGGAAGGCTGAGTCAACCCTGAGCCGGTGAGATTTGAACAGCCGAACTGCAGAAGTGCAGTTCAGCTGAAGTAGCCTGCAGTGCTGCATTTAACCACTGCGCCACCTCGGCTCTACTTTAATCCTCTTTTGATAAATTTGGATTTTGCCAACCATATGTAGTAGCCCTATTAAGAGAGAGAGTATTTGGTACAAGTGGCTTTTGTAGAATGGTAGAGCGGATTGATATATTTTGCAATGCATAGCATCAGAGCAATAAGCATCAATATCCATTATAGGCAATATGTCCCTTGGTGCAATAAGGTCAGTTATTATACTGTACCTCCCATTGATGTACCCCGGGCCACCAAGAAAGATAGTAGTGTAAAATCGTACTTGATTCAGTACTCTGGCAAAAGCTTTCCATTCTTGCCTAAATAATGTGGTATTAACTATACTAAATAATTCACCTGCTGTACCAAGAACATTCAACTAAGTTATAAAATGTGTATGAGTTCTAAAATGATCATTGCTTCGTTGCACCTTAAAAAGTCTTAAAAACAGATTTAAACATCTGCTACTCTATTAATCAGAAATGGTATACAATATAAATGTGTATATATGTTCACCTTATTAATTGCAGTATTATTCTAGATTTCAAACACTCTCAATTATCACCTTCAGTGGTGGATTCCTAACTGGTTTATACCAGTTGGCCATTTTAACATTTATCTCAGCATTAGAACTAAAAGCCATAAACAGATTCCCATACCAAATTAAATAGTTATACATGCACTTATCTGAAAAATTTATTTGACCACTCACCACTCAATTCTGGGAGGTTCACAACAATAATACAAACCAAAGAGACTAAAAATATATATATATATCTGGCTCTTGCTTAGTAATTTCCATTCCATCCATCTATCCATTCAACCAATAGTTTGTTATCCATTTATGATTCATGAAGTAAGTCAGAATTAACTAACATCACACATTGTTGTAAACCACAGCCCTTTTTAAGAAAAAAAAAAGGCAAATGAATTATTGCACTTAGGCATACTATGGTTTGTTTGGTTTTGACAAATCTCAGGCAAAATCAGTTTTAGTCCCTTAATGTGGAATAATGTGAATCAAAAAAGAAAGAAAAGAAAAAAGAAGTAACCTTAAGGATGCCTAGAAGATGTTTTATTGTCCAACATATTTTGTTGAATACATTGATTGATTTAGAAAGCAAGCATTCATTCCAATTCTTCTTTTTTAACAAAATGAAAAACCTGCCTTTTACATGTTTCCCCAAATAGGATTTTGTAGCATTTGAGGGCAAAGGAGTTAATATTATTCTCCAAAAACAGTGTAACTGCAGACTTTCCAATGATTTATTTTAATAAATGGCTATTATTATTAAAAGAGTCAATGTTTGGATTAGATATTTGTAAAGAAAAATAGCAGCTGGGGAACAATTAGCACTTGACAATCATCAGTTGTGCCCTGAGTAATATCAGAATTACCATTTTCAGGATCTGTAATGGTGCTCTTCTTTACATTAAGGTCAGGGATAGGTTCCGGCAGGCACTACTGATGGTCTGCTCATGTGTGCACTGTGCATGCATGCATGCTGTGCATGTACGCACTTGCTGCGCAGGGCAATTAAAATTGTTCTGTGCATGTGCAGAACCAAAAAACTAAGATGGCCACCAGGGAACTGGTTCAGGCCCATGGTAGGCCTGGGTCGCTGCCAGTTCCAGCGACCCAGGCTGCCAAACCCTGACTACCGGTTTGGCTGAACCGGTCCAAACTGGTAAGAACCCATCACTTATTAAGGTCTACCATTTACAATAATATTTTTAATTGATTACATTATAATCGTGTATTTATGAACAAATCTCTGACTATTGCTAAATATAGAATAAGTTTTTTTTTCCTTTTCTCCTTACATTTTTTATTTATTTAAGCCTCTCTTTCCCTTTTCTTTCTTTTTTTTCTTTTTTGGTTTCTATGTATTTTTTTCCTTTAAGTTTAAAGATTTAATTGTATGTGTAAAGTAAAATAAATCTACGATATGTGGACTACAAAAATCTGGACAAGTAGTAAAGGACAACAAACATACAAAAAATCTCATTCTTTGCTGCCCTTTAGCTGTTATCTGGAATTTAATTTAATTTTATATTATTTTATATTATTTATATGTTTTATATGTTTTTATATGTTTTATATTATTTTAGGGTATATTATTTTATATTTTATATGTTTTTATATTATTTTATTACTTGCAGTCAAGCCATAGCGTGACCCGACAAATGCGCGCCCAACAACAGTACACCGACAAAACCACGGCAATAAAACCGCAATGTCGACAGCGCACCCACAAAGGCGCGCTGACAAAAGAGCGCTGACAGAAGCGCCGTTACGGTTAAGGTAAGGGTTACAGTAAGGGTAAGGGTTAGGTTTTGGGTTAGGGTTAGGGTTAGGTTCAGGGTTAGGTTTAGGGTTAGGTTAGGGTTAGGTTTAGGGTTACCTTTAGGGTTAGGTTTAGTGTGCGCTTCTGTTGGCGCCCTGTTGTCGGCGCACTTCTGTGCTCATTCGTCAGCATGATTTCAAACTCGCACTTTTCTCCCTGAGGTTTTGTCAGCGCGCTTTTGTCGAGCATGCATTTGTCGGTGAACCAAGCCATAGTAGCCCTAGTTTTACTGATTTCCACATCAGAAAGCTTTAATCAGCCAAATGATGATATTCAAGGCAGGTTGTGGTTTTTTTTCCCAATTGGTGATAGTGGCAAGCCCCTTTTATTTTCATATTGCTTGCAGTAAATAAATAATAAAAAAGAACCGAGTTAATTACATGTAACAGTTAAAAATGCAGAAAGTTTTATCAATGGAAAACAAGAGGAGCAAAGGGTAATTGATTTTCCCAAGTCTCTTTGTATTCTGAACCTCAGAGAAAATATTCATTTTAATCAAGTAGCAGAACACACTGGTTAAATATACAGAAGATACTATAGGGATACATAAAATCTATGTTGAGGTTAAGGCTAATAATATAAAAATCCTGCTTTGCACTTTCAAAAACAAATTTAAAGTATGGGAAAGACTATGTAGAATTGTGTTCCCATTTTAACACCCCAACTAGAATTTTGGTATACTAAACCAAGGTTTACATAATTGTAGTATAGCTGGCTAACATGCTAGGACAGTGATGGCTAACCTTTTTGTTCTCACATGCTGTTGCATGCATGTGCCACACTCATAATACACGACCCACCCCATGCATGTGCAGAACCCCCCCCCATGCTTTCCCCCTGTGTATGTTTGGGACCCTCTCATGGCCAATTTGGGTCTAGCAGGATTCCCTGAAGTCTCCTGAGACCAAAAAATGGGGCACTGCATCCATGTGCGACCCCCCCATATGTGCACAAGATCCCCTGCCCACATGCATGTGTGCATGTCTCCCGCATGTGCAGCAGAGACCCAAAAATCAGTTGGCCAGTGGGAGGCACGTGCACATGTGTAGTTGGGGTGAGCTGGGCGATGGCTCACATGCCTGTAGAGAGGGCTCCGCATGCCACGTGTGGCATGTGTGCTATAAGTTCACCATCACGGTGCTAGGACATATACCATGGATTACAAAACAAAGTGCATTGGTTCAAAGTTAGGTACCAAGGCTAATCCCTAGTTGCTTAACAAATGATGGGAGCAAGATCCACACCTGAAAATTGTACTGTTAGTATCTAATAAGGAAAGACATCTTGATGCATAACATTGAAGGGGAAATCATGGTACAATTTGTTTGCATGGAAATCAGCAGACAGAGGCAATACATAAATGTTTTACTTTCACAGGGTTTTCCAATGTAATGTGAATATCTTTGTTGATTAGATAGCATTAGTATGACTTTGGGGAAGGGGGCAGGCAAGTTGTATCTTTTTTTCTTACCATCCGAAGAGGGAGTCTAAATCAAAGTCTGTACAAAATTTCCCTCCCTCCTGGTAATTCGTAATAATTTCCAATTTTCTGTTTTGTGAAGACTATCAGAAAAAACATAATGACATATATGTTAGGCACGGGTATTCCAGTAAGCCATTTTTAATTATTGTTTTATTTGTTTTTGAAAGGATCACCAGCTATTCATTATGTAGCTGTGTTTTCCCATTTCTCTGTCAAAAATATGCTTGTGCTTTCAACATTACACTCTAATTGTGAATCTGAGTAGTTGCTGGAGTTAATTATTACCCTTTCTGGAGCCGTTGCCCCCCCCCCCAATTGAATTTCTGTACGTCAATCTATGTGATGACTAGAGATACCACTGCTCTTAAATAATGTTCCTACTGAGATCCAGGCTAAGTTCCTAAGCCAAACTCCAGACAAGAATCAAGCGAAGATGGATTTTTTTCCTCATGGCTTGAGGACTGTTGGTCTGCATTCTCCCGTGTAGCTGTTGCACTTGCTCAGATATTATTTCCAACTTTCTCATTTTCTTCCTTTCTTTTCTTCTTTGACTCACCCACATACCTTCTGGGTTACCTTCCCCTTTTTAATAGGCTAAAGGCATGTGTGTGCTAACCTAGTAGCCTAGGGAGGCCAGCAGATTTTTGAAAAAGCCAAGGTACGACTCAATTTGAGGCAGGAGGGGGTGCACAGGTGAACCCACCAGTGGCTGGCCAGGTTAGGTGGTCGTAATAGAATGGACCTTATACATTTATTGACATTTCACTTTAGTGCACTTGACTTGACTTCTGACTTCTAACTTCTGACTTCCTGACTTCTTGACTTCTAACTTCCTCATAAATCTTACAAATATTACGGAGGAGTAAAGGAGGGGCACAGGAAGCCAGGCGTGGGTGTAAGATAGAACAGAGGTGAAACGGCCAATAGCTTGAGACATTATAAGAACTTCTCTTTTTGTATTTTTCCTATGTACTTCTCTGTTTGTAACATTCCAAAATGAACTTCTCCTTTTCGAAATGTCATGTTTGTTTCGTGTATGGAAACGCCTTGAGAATGCACAGTGTGAAACATGGCATAAAAGTAGCATCCTGGGCAGAGCCCAGGCAGTTCAGATTTTGGTGTGTGAACACGCTGAACTCTTGATGCATCAAATAAAGCTGTTTCTCTCGTACCTTCGTGGTCTCAAGTCCTGGTCTTTCGTAAGTAGATTGCTAAACCAAACCTCAATCTGCTGCTACAAATTAGCCAACTGATGAAGTTGTTACATTGTTGAATGATTAGCTGAGATGTTGGCGAGGTGAGTTTCTGCAAGTAATTCTGGTTCTCTCAGCAAAATGGGGGAATGTGGCACTTCTCTCAGGTTTCCAGGACTGTAATACTTTTATGTCCCTTTGGATGGAAGGATGAGTCTAGTCTTGGAAGGTGGAAGGCAGATATTTTGCCGGCCTGCAGGGCTCCAATCTTCATTTTCAGGTGCTGCTTTTTTCAAGCACGAGGAACTTTCAACCCCACCCTTTTCTCACTCTGGTCCCCATTGTGTCTTCACTGCATATTTGAATCCTATCACGCTTTCTTAGTCTGGGTTTGACAGTAGATCATAGGTCTCCTGACACTTCTTGGCTTAGTTTGAGACTTGGGCCTGATTTGGCAGAAGATTTCCAGACAAGGATCAACTACATTAGGATATTGTAAGGCAAGAAAGAAAGTATACATAACAGTTGATTGCTCATAAAATGATTATTTTACATTCAAGGGCTTAAACCCAAGCTGCCTTCTTCTTGACTTTCTGAATTAACAGATACCTGAAAAAGGCTTGGAGATTCCTTGCCAAGCAACAATTAGATGAGCCTATAAGTCACTGATGGTCTGGAAACTCCTGCTCCTGACCCTGTCCTCCTCAATCAGAAAGCAAGGAGGAGAAAATGCACAAAACAATTTCAGCTAAAAAAAAAAGTGTGGATGAGGCCATGGTTTACTGTTTCCTGATTTGGGAACATTTAAAATTCAGATAAATCTGTTAATCAAAACCTGACTATTTTATTTATTATAGAATTGCCAAATACCTAGTGATCAAAATTAGCTCATAATATTCATAGAATAGGGACACGGTGGTGGTTCAGTGGCTAAGACATTGAGTTTGTCGATCAGAAAGGTCAGCAGTTCAACGGATCGAATCCTTAGCTCCACGTAATGGAGTGAGCTCCCGTTACTTATCCCAGCTTCTGCCAACCTAGCAGTTCGAAAGCATGTAAAAATGCAAATAGAAAAATAGGAACTCAATTTGGTAGGAAGGTAACTGTTCCATGTACCTTCGAACACACAAATCTTTTTTTTTCTCTTCTCCATGCCTGTATCAGGACTGAATTCACATACAAGTTACCAAGCCATGATGCCATTTGTTTGCTTTCATTTTAATGAGCAGCATTATCCAGCCACCAGGATTTGCTGAATAAGCAGATTATTAAAACTCTTTTCACTTGGTTTTCAGGCTAATTTTATAGTACTGAAACAGCATTGATCATACTTTGAATGGCTTTGGAAGCTCAGACAGCCAGAATTCAGTCACAAGAGAATACATCCCAGTATGCCTCTCTAATACCACTGCTTTATAAGATGCATTCAATCCTGGTAAACTTCCAGGTGGAATTTTTGATACTGGTATTCACCCATAAAATTCTGTATTGCATAGGTTGTCTATTGGATTGCCTGCCTTTAATTATGACTATCCATCCCCTTAAGATCCAGTACATTCCTTCTGTGAGTCAGTGCCATCTAGTGGAACCCAGGAAATGTATCTTCTTTGTCATGCTATTCTATTACCTATTCTACCACCTCTTACAATACTAGACAACATAGTATCAACAGTAGACAACCTTCAAGTTTCTAGGTTCTATAATATCTCAGGACTTAAAATGGACACCTAACATCAAAAAAGTCATCAAACTCAGACAGCTCAGACTCCCAAGGAGGTGCTGGTACAGTTCTACAAAGAAATTGTTTAGTCTGTCTTTTGCACCTCTATAACTGTCTGGTTTGGCACAGCAACCAAACAGGACAGACACAGACTTCAACATATAGTTAGGACTTCAAAAAATAATAATAATTGCAACCAGCCTGCCTTTCATTGAAGACCTATATATTGCATGCGCCAGAAAGAGCTTATTTAGACCCCTCACATCCTGGACACAAACTGATTCAAGTTCTTCCCTCAAGATGATGCTACAGGGCATTGAACACCAAAACAACTAGATACAAGGACACTCTGCTGAATAACTAATTCCTACTATTTTATGCCCTGGGATATCAAACCACCTAGTAGGGCTGTACTACTATTATCTTTCTCGACTTTCCTATTATCATTTTCCTTAGCTTCTTATGACTACAACTTTGTTCTTTATATCTATGATTTATGTTGATAGCTTTTATTTAGTATCTTATTGAGGTGTTTGTTGATTGCTTATTTAGTATTCTATGACTATCACAGTGTTTTAGCTTATGATTTATGATGATTGTATTTTATGATCATGATTTATCACGTGTTGTTTGCAGGCACATTGAGAGTTTATGCACCAGAGACAAATTCCTTGTGTGTCCAATCATTCTAATCTAGTCTAGTCTCCAGGAAATAGAATCCCTGCTTGTAATTTGGATGGTTCAACCCCCTTAGACTTCAAGAAAGCCTTGAAGAACTGGCTGTTCCCTCAAGAGAGTTGGAGAGTTTTATAGGCCTCAGTTACTTTGTAATGTTATGCTTTGTTTGTTTGTTTATTACTGCTTAGAATTACAAGATTGAGATGGCAGCTACATAAATTCATTCAATCAATAAGCTATCATATAAAAGACTACCCTCCTTGCACTTTATGCCACATTTTTCTTTCTTTTTTTTTAACAAAATTTTTATTTTCAAACAAACACAAACACACAAAACATATCACATAAAAACCTCTTCAACTGCATACAGTGTGTCGATTGGTTACAAGGTCTTTCTGCCTCCTTTCCATAGTCATCAGTTGAGCTTTATCAAAAATCACACATTTTCAATCAAATATCTTTGTATACATTATTATTATACATTTTGATTATCATTATTATTTCTCCATTTTAAACAAGGTTTTCTAAATATGTATCCATTTATATTATAATGATTCATTATATCATCTTCAATATATCCAATAATAAAGAATTTTTTTATATCCTATTCTAAGTCATTCTATTATTTTAGCATTGATAACATTCTCTAATAATTTTCAATTCTGTGTTTTTCCATTATTAGTATCATCAATCTAATATACATGTATACAAATGTTATAATTGTTAAACATCCATTAAGCATAGGTATTATTACATCCTTTTTATATGAGGCATATTAAATTTGAAGTAAATTTATATTATGCCATTTCATTACATCATCCTGAAATCATCCAATGATATTACATCTTTATATTCTCTTCTATATAGAATTATCTTTTATAAAAAGGCTTTTCAACATCATCTCCATCATCCTCACTTACAGTTTATATAAAATTTCATCTTATTAATCTAGTATATATAAATGCTTTATTATCATTATTGATCATTTATTTGACTATTGCTATTATTATTACAGTTTATATAAAATTTCATCTTATTAATCTAATATATATAAATGCTTTATTATCATTATTGATCATTTATTTGACTATTGCTATTATTATTTTGTCTTATACATAGTACTCAAAGTTTAATTACATTTAACTAAATTTTATTGCAACATTTCATTTCCTCATCCTGTATCCTTTCAGAAATAGTGCAGTCCAATATCTCTTGCCATTTGTAGAATCTGTATTCTAAGTGTTTTCTTGATAAGTCTTATGTGGATTTCTCTTGACAACTTGTTCATTGCATATCTTATAGGATTTGAAACCCTCCATCTATTCCTTTCATCAGCTTGACTTTTGTTATCACTGGTGCTTCTGCCGAAATTACTCTCATTTTTTCTGCCAAATTTTCTCCCCTTTCTTCATCTATGTTTTGACATCTGAGATAGAGTTCCACTTCATCAATCACTCCTTTCCGTATTTCACACTTCTCATTTCCCTCCACTCTCAAGTTGCTGTCAGTGTCAACAATTTTCTTATCACTTTTATATGTCTCTGTGGTTTTTTGAACTCTGTTCTCAAATTTCATCGTTGTTTTATAAGTATTCTCAACTCTTCCCTCCGTAGTTTCTGTATTTTGCTCTATAATTTAAGTGTCTTTTCAATTCTCTCTGTGATTATTAAGACTTTTTGAATTTCTAGCATAATTCTTTGCAATGTTAGCTCCTTTTCTTCTTCATGTTGCACCATTTTTCTAGGTTATAAACACTGCCACTAAAACATCCAAGGCTTTGGCTAGGTTTCAAACAAATTCAGTGACGTTTTTCAGATCAAAGCTTTTTCCACTGACCCTTTCAGTAAACAAAGCCAATAGCTTTGTAATATCAGATGTTACCAAGCCTCTAGCCTCTAGATGGCAGTGTTACATCTTTTCCTTCTGTATTTGCCTCTCTTTCTAAGCTCCGAACTCCAGAAGAGAAGAAAAAACATTGTTTAAAGATTACAATCCGGCTGAGCCTTGCAAGGAAAGAGATTTTTAATCCATGAATACAAAAAAATGGGAAAAGTATACAGGAAAAATGGAAAAGAAAGAGCAGTCCAGTTTAAAAGTAAGAGGCATTTGTAAAAAGTCTATCCAAAGACAACAAACAAAATTAAAGTGAAAAAGTTTTAAACCAGGGTTAATTTGCCGCTTGCTTTCTTCTGTCTTCAATTTTATTTTAACTCTAAGTCTTTTGGGTTTTCTCTTATCTAATAATAAAGATTTTTCTCACCATTTCGACACACTGTCTCTCCTATTCTGCTTCCGTTTCAGGGGTCTGTCCCAATCTTCTGCAGCCATTTTGGCTGCTTCTCTTGTACTCGGCAAAAAAAGCTTTCCCTGGATCGAACAGAGGCTTTGCAATGCCCCAAAATCAGCAAGACATGCCCTTCTCTATCACTGTTCCTTCAGAATGGTTTAGATCCAAAAGGATCATCCAGCAACAGAAATATCAACAGAAATCCTAAAGCCCCAAGATTGCATGTTGTGCTGTAGCGACATCAGGCCCCACCTCTCACCACATTTTTCTTATGGAAAGCATGTGGGGAATGGTCTCATCCAATTAACTTAATGGTTAGGAAGACTGAGAATAGGTGTCCCATAAAACTATGGTTCCAATCCATTTAAAGGTAAACATCATCAACTGGTTTAAGATTTAAAGATAATTGTGATCAGTTTAATAAACTTGCTAATGGATCCTTTCTCCATTTTCCCCAATTTTAAAAAAACTTCTGAGTTTCACAAAGCCTCCTGATATCTCCCAAATGTTTAATTTTTCTCTATAAGGTCCCTAACTGAAAAAAACAAATTTATTAGTATGTACAATATCTTTTCTCCTTTACCTTTCTCATTAATATGTCTTCTCTTTAATCTTCAGTTTTAAATTAACTCCCCCCATTCATCTCATCCCACTGCTCCTAAGTCTCTGATTAATGGGCTAATGGTATCATGGTAGATTAAATTGTTCTCTAATTAATTATTATTTCTTTTACTATCTTTTTTAGGTAGTACTAGCCCAAAAAGATAAAATTTGCCTCATAACCCTTAATTGCATTTCTTGATTAAGTTCTTTCTTAAAATGTGCTAACTTCACCAAGTTGGATAGGTTACTATTGTTAATTTAACAGGCAGCTTTTAGATGTTTCTTTGGGATCTGGTAGACATAAGCTGAAATGTTTCAATAGAAAAATTAATCATTTAGCTGAACCTCGTTTGTTAGAAATATAGATCTGTTTTTTTTTTAATCTTCAGTAAGCTTTGGTTATACATTCAAAGAAGATCAGATATTAGCTGGGATAATAATAATAAAAAAATAACTACTGAAAGCCATTTGCTGATGAAGCTAATATTTCAGTCCAAAACCAGTATGTCTGAAGCTTTTTGATTATAGTGAAGAGTTGAATGTTTCTTCAGAGACTGGGTTTATATAAAACATAAAGTCTAAAAACTACTTTATTTTGCCTTTGGCTTAGCACTTTGCATCTATAATCTATTATTAAATAAATTCATTCACTGAGCTAATTTAGAACTGTGGACCACAGTTAAGAACTGCCTTTCTTCCCTTAATTATAGCACACACTATTCAGGTTATTTAAATCTGATTGCTGTATACAATTAATATACCCATATGGAGTAAGTGAAATCAGTTACTTGAAAACAAAAGCTGGACATTAATACTTATTTCTAAGCCTATTATACTAATGGACAAGTTCCTTGCATTAGAATTCCACTGATTGAGAGTTTTCTTGGATTAGGATTTCTCTTAGGCCTGTTTTCTTAACCACACTTCTTAAATCTCTCTATCTTCATTCTCACCTCCCTCTGGAATTTAAAACATGGAAGAGATTCACAATATTACCGCTCTTTAAGAAACAGATCTAATAGCCAATCTTCACAGATATTAACAACCTCTGTGTTACTGTATATTTCGCTCATATAAGAAGAGAGAAAGTTCTTTTTCCAAGGCTGCAGTAATGCAGATCCTACTGAATGTTTGAACTAGGGACAGGAGATATCTGAAATTCAGCCTTCTATCCAATATTGCTGAATCCTGAAATTTGTAGATTTGTCCGTCCGTCCGTCCGTCCATCCATCCATCCATCCATCCATCTATCCATCTATCCATCTATCCATCTATCCATCTATCCATCTATCCATCTATCCATCTATCCATCTATCCATCTATCCATCTATCCATCTATCCATCTATCCATCTATCCATCTATCCATCTATCTATCATCACCAGAAACTATTCATTCCTTTTTTAAAAACACCTTTTCCACTCTGCACAATGTAAAAACCCGTTATTGGTTGTTTCCAATATTTGCAGCTATGCCAAAATCCTCACTTTCTGGTGAGGAACAAATGCAAATGATAAGTTTACTGTAATTATATTTTATATCTAATGGAGTTGGTGTATTATATAATAGAGTGTACTAATATTGAAATGTTTTAAGCTAATGGAGAAATCTTGGCTATGCGAACAGTAAAATGAAAATTGTGACATACAGCCTAGATTTCAATGAGATGTAGTATTGAATCATCTTTCTGCACAAATAATTTAATAATACTATCTGTAACTAATGGATTTAGGTTTTGTGAATAGATTAACACACATAAGAACAGAAGACAACATTTTAAAGCTTTTGACAAACGAAAGTTTCATTATGAATCATTTGGCATTCTAATCTCTAACCAGTTCTTTACTAATGTGGGATATTAAACATAGAAAAGATTGGTGATATGAAGGAAATCCCTGCTTATCTATGCCTTTCTTCATTATCTTCTATTTTTGGAAAATTCTGGAACATTTTTATTGGTGTATTTTCAGAAATGAATGAAATTGAAGATAGGATATGAGGTTTACAAGGTTTAAAGTAACTTAGTCTGGTATTTTCTTTCTTTATATATTAAAAAGGGTTATTTATATGAATTGCCTTTTCAGACCTATCTCAGCCTACTACCTAAACTGAGATTAAATAAAATGTATATTACAAATATTACTAGGTTATAAATAAAGATTCTCCTGTGTGCTGCTTGGAGAGTCCAAGCATGGGTTAAATTCAGTCTATTCGCCCAAGGACTGAGTTAATTTTTTTGGCCACGCCTCCTCTCCTCATTGAGGGCCAGTTCAAAAATTCAGTCTAACCCAGTTCGGACACATAAAGAATTTCACAATGGCTGGATTTATAAATCATGTTAAGTCTCCATTTCTCTTAAATATGGTTTGTGCAATAAGCCACAATGATTGAATTCACAAAAAACTTTCTAATATGCAGTCTGAAATCCCAGAGCTACATGTTGCTCTCCCGAGGTCATCCAAATTTCATAAAACCTTAACAGTTGTAATGTATATGAGGAGAAAAATTATGAAACAGGTGAGCGGAGAGGTATGTCTATTCATTTTAATTAGAGTAGTGCATATGGATATTTAGATATACTAGACCAAAGTCAAATTAACTAGTTGATCATTTAGTATGACTTTTCAGTCGGATATACCAAAGGTAGCTAATAAAGATGCTGCATTATTTGCTAGATCCTCACTTCTTTTTCAGTGAAGTGAAGACAATCACAATTACTCCCATGACAAAACCTTTACCTGACTCTGTCATGGCTAAAAGTAAAGATTAAACTCTAGTGTTTATGTTGTGTTTAGTATGAAAATTCAAATTGAATTTAATTAGCAGAAAATCTGGATTACATTAAATTGAAAAAAATATCAGTGATCAGAAATCCTTTCCAGTGACAATTTAAAGAGTTTCCTTAATAGAATCACCTTAAAGGTAAAGGTAAAGGTTCCCCTTGCACATATGTGCTAGTCGCTCCCGACTCTAGAGCGCAGTGCTCATCTCCATTACAAAGCTGACGAGCCAGCACTGTCCGAAGATGTCTCCATGGTTATGTGGCTGGCATGACTAAATGCCAAAGGCGCGTGGAACGTTGTTACCTTCTCACCAAAGTGGTCCCTATTTTTCCACTTGTATTTTTACATGCTTTCAAACTGCTAGGTTGGCAGAAGCTGAGACAAGTAACAGGAACTCACTCTGTTATGCGGGGCTAGGGATTTGAACTGCCAACCTTTCTGATCGACAAGCTCAGTGTCTTAGTTACTGAGCCATTGTGTCCATTAAATAAATCACTTTAAATAAACACTAAAGTATCTTTTAGTGACACTAACAGGGATTCTAGGTGTGTGTGAAGATTGGCAGATAAACTATGAGTCCTTTTCCTATATTAAGTTTTAAAATGAAAACCAGGAGAGTTTGGATATATTTCTCTCTGCCCTTTTACCATGTTCACTACATCCATCTGATTTCTTTTCTAAGTTGGTCCATGTCCAAAGGGGGTAAAATTGCTCAAATATCCATTTTTTAAATCCTTGATTTTTTTCCTGCAAATGGTGGAGATGTATTGGTTATCCTCATATCTGCCCTCTTAAAAAGCTCTCTTCCTAAATGATTGCCTTTCACAGTAAATCAGGGTTGTACTCAGCCTAGACCATTTGTTTAAGGAAGCATTTCTCTGTCTCATGAGAGCCACACAAATTAGGACCATTCCTGTCCTTATAACTCTTCATCAGCTTTGAAATGGGAGCAGAACTATAAAACAAAATTAACCATCTCAAGGGCCATAGCCACAATGATGTCTTAAATAAAAGTAGCTACAGGAAAAAGAAATAAATTATAGTGGGTACAGGTGTATGTATATGTAGCCAGTTCTATCCTAGCGTACCGAGAAAGGAAAAGAATATTTGAAAGAAGGAACTATCAGCATTGATTTTATTGATCTGACAAAACTCATGGTTGTTGGGTTTTTTTTCCAGAAGGAAGCAGCTTTATCGCTTGGAAATTTCACAAGAAAGGCTTGATTGACTGACTAGTGCATAATCTGAGATGTACTATAGATAAGCGATTTTTGGGCCACTGGTTTTGGAGTATGGTTCTTGAATGCTTCTCTAAGACAAGTCCTAATCTTTAGACAGGAAAAAAAGTATGCCCTATGTTTAATCCTCTTATTATTAAACTGAATTAATATGGGGGAAAACCAGTTTTCAGGCTATTAGTAGTCATTAATAAACTTAATTTTCAGAGATAATGAGAACACACCCTGGAATTGGTTGTGGATCTAGTTCCAGCTCCTCAATTATTTATAGATATTATCCAACGGCAATGGGCCCAGCCGGGGACAATGGCCAATCCAAGTGGGATGGACAGGAAACTGTTCACCATGGAGGCCCCACTGGAGGAGCTCCTAAAGCTTTCCCAAGTGGACGACCCTATCATTTCCCTTACTTCCCCCTCTTCCCTTCCCGTGGAATTGCTGGAAGAGCTTAAGACAGAGGACAAGAGGGCGGAATCACCAGGCTACCGCCTGCGCCATGCGCGCTTCCGCCAGCTCCTCTTATTTTGGTTGGGCAGCCCTCTTCTGGCTCTGCAAATTGTGGGCTGGGCTTCTGGCAGGGAACTCCAGAACTAGGCAAGACATCACAAAAATTATTGCCGATGTGGAGTACTCAGCCGACACGTCCCTTGCAGCCACAAAATTTTTCTCCAGGGCTCTTGCCTCAAATGTCACCTCGAGGCGCCTGCTGTGGCTCCGCCACTGGCAGGCTGACGTGAAGGCAAAATGGAAGGTGGCTTACGCTTCCTTCAAGGAGGGTAAGCTTTTTGGGGAGGCCTTGGACCCATTCCTAACCGAGACCAAGGACAAGTGTAAAGTGCTCCCCCCCCCGGTCACTAAGAAACAGGGACAGAAGGGCCAGCCCTTCTGTAAGAATTCCTCTCAGAATAATGAGCCCTCCACTTCCTCAGGCGGTCCCAGTCGCGCCTATGGTGCCCCTCAGCATCACTCCCAGGATAGGTCCTCCTTTAGGGACAGGGGAAAGCAGCAGGGATTCCGCAAGCCTTTCTGATGGGCCTATTCCAACAAGCCCTTTAGGAAATCCAAGTGACCGTCACAGGGCTCTCCCCATAGGCGGCTGCCTCCAGCTCTAAGCCACCCAGTGGGAGGAAACCACGATGGACAGTTGGGTCAGGAACACGGTCCGCCACGGGTTGACCCTGGAGTTCCTGTCCTTTCCCCCGAGAACCTTCCTCCTTTGCCCCGTCCCCAAGTCCACACACAAACTCCAACTCATGAGGGTGGAGATAGAACACCTCCTGGAGATAGCGGCCATAGAGGAGGTCCCCAGGGGTCAAGAAGGCAAGGGGTTCTATTCTATCCTCTTCCTGGTCCCCAAGTCATCGGGGGGAGTGTGTGAGGGCGATCCTGGACCTCAAGAAGCTGAACAAACATCTGGCGTACAAGCGCTTCAAGATGCAGTCCCTCCAGACCATCCTGGGCTGCGTCAGATGGGGTGATCTGCTGACTTCGATCGACCTGAAAGAAGTGTACCTGCATGTTCAGATCCACCCGATGCATCACAAGTTCTTTCAGGTCGAAGTTCCAGTTCGCCGATCGCCATTACCAGTACAAGGCCCTCCCCTTCAGACTTTTGTCGGCCCCACGGACTTTCACCAAGCTGCTGGCTGCTGTGGCTGCATGGCTCCGGTCTCTTCCTGTGAGATTGGAATGCTACCTGGACGACATCCTTATCCACTCGTCGTCCAGGGGGCAAGCTCATGCAGACCTGACCACCACCATCAAGGTCCTACAGCTTCACGGGTTCTCAGTCAACCTGGCCAAGAGCCACCTGGACCTGACCTGCAGGATCCAGCATCTCGGGACGATCATCGACTCCGAGACCTGCCAAGTCTTCCTCACCCAGGTAAGAGTGGACAGCATCTGGACCCTGGTGAGGAGCATCTGTTCGACCGGGTCTGCATCGGTCCTCTCTCTCTCGCAGCTGATGGGGAAGCTGGTGTCATGTATCTTGGTGGTCCCGTGGGCGCGGTTGCACATGGGGTAACTGCAGTGGTTCCTCCTCCCTCTCCAAAGGAGGAAGGCCAGCAACTCCAGACGCGTGATCTGGGTCCCCCCGAAGATCCTCCGATCCCTCCAGTGGTGGCTGTTGGATGCCCTCCTCAAGGGCAGTCACTTCAGGGAACTGGAACGACTGATTATCACCACAGATGCCAGCCTCTTCAGCTGGGGCGCTCATCTAGGGACCACAGTGGTTCAGGGCAGGTGGTCGCAGGTGGAGCTCGCCCACAACATCAACTGGCTGGAGCTCCGGGCTGCAAAACTCACCCTGCGCCACTTCCTTGATGAGGTAAGGGGCCGCAATGTACTCATTCTGATGGACAACATCACCGCCAAAGCCTACATCAACCACCAGGGCGGCATGCGGTCTGTGGCCCTGATGTCGGAAGCGGAGGCTCTGGGTCGCTGGGCGGAGAGACATCTGGCATCAATTCAAGCAGACCACATCTCCGGCGTGGACAATGTGAAGGCAGATTGGCTCAGCAGGACCACCATCCAGAACTCAGAATGGCGGCTGCACCCGAGACTGTTCTGTCAGATGTCCCAGAGGTTCAGCCACCCAGTGGTCAACCTGTTTGCCTCACCAGCCAACACGCACCTCCCCCGGTACTTCACCCGGTTTCACTGCCCCGGGGCGGAGGGCACAGTCACCTTAAGGTCCCGCTGGCCTCCGTCCTGAAGATTAACACCGTCTTCCACAGGGCACAGGAGGTGATACTTCCGGACTTTTGTCCTTGCCCCAGGCACCAGAGAGAGGTAACATGGCACAAGTTGGATGTGCAGTGGGCAGTGCGCATCTACATCGAGCAGACCGCTCCTTTCTGTAAGTCAGAAGCCTTATTTGTTTCTTTCCAACTGGCTTCCATGGGAAGAAAGTCACATCCTCCACCATCGAACGCTGGCTCAGAGCAAGCATCAAGATGGCCTACGAGACTGAGGCCAGACCGGTTCCTCCGCGTATCACATATGGTTGAATAGAAAGTAATAGAAGAGAATAGAAAGTTATCTCTATGATAAGATTTGGGGATGACATTACAGTAAAGATTGGAATAGAAGAATAATAGATGCTATGATCTGCATTCATCATGAAATGCTAATCATGCAGTGCTTGCTAATGCTGATGGAGCTGAAAATTGGATGAACGTGAAGCAGCTAATGTTACATTAAATGTGATAGATAGGTTTACATCCAATCATGCACACACACACATACACACACACACACATTGTTATGTAAAGTCAATTATTCCTGAGAGAGGGCGAGAGAGATACAGAGATTCATACACACACTAGCTTATGTTCTTATATAAAGTTAATGATAGGCAGGCGGGCAGGCAGGTGGGCAGGCAGGCAGGCAGGCAGATCTGGATATATAATTATTCTGACTGAATTATTTTTCATTGAACATGACATACATTTACTAATCAGAGGTCATTACTTTGCATCATTTTATTTTATTATTTGTTTTTGACTTAATTGCACATCCAACTTTTGTAGATTTAATTGATAAATTTCTCACACATTATTCTCATATTTGAAGTATATCTGGAACAGCAAATATATGGCTTTATATTAAAAGCAGAACATCAGATATTGTTGAATTTCTATTTCTAATGGAATTTGAAATAGGAAGTCAGCCAGAGCTTTTCTGATTGAAAACCAATGCCTCTGTTTAGCTATACGCTTGAAAAAGCTTGATGGGAATCAGATTCAAGAATAAACTATTTGTGACTAGCAAATACATGTAACAGGAAGTGTCTCAAGCAGTGAATCAAGAAAATAAGGGAGATGATGGTTACTATAACTTGTTTAAAAAGTGCAATACATGAAAGGTAACTTTTATTTTGTAAAAAGTCATGGTGATATATTTTCCATTTATATTTCACTTGGAAGCTTATTAAGATCTCTCAGCAATCTAAGTGTTTCCTAAGTTGAACTGACATACCTAAACTGTAACTTGACAAGTTCCATAAAGTTATTTCTTTTTATTAGTTATGTTTTCAGAGCCCTGATTTGTGTATTTGCAAGGTAGATGCATAATTTTGAAACACTGTTTCAGAGAACTGGGCAGTGAAGATGAAATATGTATGTATCATATTATCCATAGTCTGTCTGCCATCCAGAAGAGGTCAAGATTTACTTACATAACTAAGTAAAATGAAGGGGGTAAATACAGTAATAGAAAGGCACATTTTTAAAAGAAAGAAAATGGATGGCACAGGTAGCTTTGTTATGTTTGAAATGCAAGATAAAGCACCCGTGTTTTCAACTGATTCTAAAAAGCTAGAGAGGAAGGGCTTTCCAAAGTGAGAAATGCCACAAGAAGAAGAAAAAATCTACCTCTCCATGCTACTTCCATCATTCAGAAACTGAGGAAGCCTTTCTCTCCGATCTCAGCCAAGTATGCAATAGAAAAAACACTCCAGAAGTCTTAACCCAAAATAAAGATAGAGTAGAAATATCTTTATTGCTATATCCAATTATCTGCTGCATTATTTTTCTTCACTCTTTAGTCCTACATTAGATAATTGTTTTTCATGTATCATAACTTGAATGCTGAGATTTAGTGGCTTAATCTTCTGATAATCTAAAAGTATCATCATAATCATCATCATATCATCTAATACCTTCATTGCAACACTGGACTACCATAATGCACTCTACATGAGGATGCATTTGAAGATAAGCAGCTGGTCCAGAATGCAGTGCCAGCACAATTGATGCATGCATCCTGCCATTGCAGAATAATAATCCTATTCCACAGCTGTTATTGTCAAATAATGCTTACAGTGGTAATCAGTGGGCCTCCAGGTCCAACTCAAACTACTGACATTGCTATTACCCAGAAAGTCCTATACTGATTGGAACTGGGTTGTTTTAGGGGCCACTTATTCTATAATGATTCTGTGTATCCTGTCAAGTCATCCAGAAAACCTATTTCATCTCTGCATGAGGGAAGGGAGATATGGGCTGTAAAATGGACCTACATCATTTACCATATACACTTGTCCTCCTTGTTCCTAACTTCTTCTCCTCTTCCTCAGTATTTTTGTTTCTATCATCTTGAAATGTTCAGTTGGGAAGATCATTATTTGAGATTCTTGGTTTGACTGGGTTGATATAAGATGCTATTAATAAGTAATAATAAATGATCAGAAATATTCCTCACCCTAGCTTCTTCAGAATCATGTAGGAGAGTGATTTTTCAACTCATGTCTTGTGATCATCATGACATGAGATCACACTAATAGCTATTTCATCTTTTCCTCTTTGCCAGAATATACTGACAAAGTCCTTGCTCTGTGTAGGGAAAAAATTAAATGCATGTGTCATGACATATGCCTCTCTTATGACAGAACTGCTTATTGTAGCTTGAGATTTGAAACCATTTATATGACAGACTGGTTATGACTTTAGCAGTGCCAAAGGCATGCAAATGAATTATTTAAGTGAGTTATTAGTCAACATTAATTTACTTATGAAAAATACAACATTACTATAACACTGATACATTCCTTAGTAAATTGATAAGTAAATGCCATGATTTTTTTAGCCCTCAGTTCAACAAAAGTAGAGTTCTGAGAGCTAGCAATAGCAGTAGACTTAGCAATAGCAATAGCAGTAGACTTATATACCGCTTCATAGGCCTTTCAGGCCTCTCTAAGCGGTTTACAGAGAGTCAGCATATTGCCCCCAACAATCTGGGTCCTCATTTTACCCACCTCGGAAGGATGGAAGGCTGAGTCAACCCTGAGCCGGTGAGATTTGAACCACTGACCTGCTGATCTAGCAGTAGCCTGCAGTGCTGCATTTAACCACTGCGCCACCTTGGCTCAAAAGCTACCTTTACTACCCATACAATCTTGCCCTGGAAGATTTACCCATACATAAAGCTACCTTTACTACCCATACAATCTTGCCCTGGAGACTTGATAGTTATGTATTTAAAAGTTTATCCATTTTTGTAATTGCCACTTATAACACCAAAATATTAAATTGAGAGGTTCTGCATTTCCTCTTGATGTAGTGTGGATTAAAATATTTTGTTTGCCTTTTAGTTTTACTTGAATTGTTGCCAGACTAATCTTGGATTCCAAACATAACTGAAAGTTCTTGATTGTTTCTATTCGTGGACCAAGTGAAGGCCAGATGTTCATGGAATGGTTGTCTCTGGAATGCTCTTATACTCATTCATGGAGAGAATGACAAGGTTTCATGTAAGAATGTATGAGTGTGTATCACAGTTTTCATTCCCTAAAGCTGCATAATAGGCTACCAAAGAGTTACCATTAATTATTTGATATGCTTATGTACTCTGTTGTTGTTGGTTATAAGAATGTCCAAAAAGTCTGTTGGTGCAGTTTTCTGGTATTAGAGTGTATAGTCAACACTACTCTATACAGGAACCCATTCCAGTTCTAGAGATCTGGAATAAATTGACATCTGGAATTCAGCCTGGACTTCTGTTGCTGGCTTGTGCCACTCAGAAAGACTGTTGAGGTGGCTTTGCAAAGTCTTTGTGTTATGAGGGATAATGGAGGAAGTTGTATTGCCAGCTGTTGACTGGCTGTAGTTGTAAGCTTACAGTAACTAAATTTTATAAATCTGAAAGTTCTTTCTCTCCTACCCTGCCTTTACTTCCTAGAGAACTAGGGAGGGTTCCTTCTAAGATGATTTGTCCACTCCCATTCCTTCTTTGGAATCAGACCATAGTCTAGACCAAGAGTGTCAAACTCACATCATCACGGCAGCGTCTCATGATGTATCAGGACATTTCTTCGCTTTGCTAAATGTGGGTGTGGACATGGCCACCGTGTGACACATCCAGCCTGTGGGACACTGATCTAGGTTATGGCTCCTCCTCCTCCTCCTTCTGTCTTTTATGTTAGTCTCATATTCCACTACACATATTCTTTCCTTTCTTACTTGCAACTGTGCTCTTCATGCTGCCTTTTATTCTTGTGGAGGAAAATCATAAAGAAAGAAGGGCTCACATTAAATGCAGCCAGAATCTCCTTCCATAGTATCATTGCTATATCAGGGCAGTCTGAGCAGAGAGGGGGCCAGTTGGTGGCTACATCATAACCATGACCACATTATGCCAGCAAAGTTGAGAAAAACTGTAGAATGGATCAGACAAATCAAGCAGTGACATTTCTGCTGAGCTATGATGAATCAAGCAGCTATCCATATCGATAAAATGCTAACATCCTGGGTGTGTTCTAATTTTTGTACATAATGTTATGGAAATGACCAGGATAGAAAATCTCTTGAATGGGAGCTTTTTTAAGGTCATAAACACTATCATACTACTCTTAGACAATAATTTATATTCTGAGTCCTTTGTTGAAACCCCGGGTGATAGGCCTTTTTGGTCCTGTCTTTGAGTCCTCGCCCAAAGCTGATAATTTGAAAAGCAGGCCATTAGCAGCTCTCTCAAAAGCACTGCTTCAAATTCCTTTCTTTCTCTTTCATAGCATCCCTCTCCCCAATAGCTTAAGTGGAACCTTTTATAAAACTAAGCCTGTATGAAATCTGTTAAATCTTTGAAACGGTACTCATTTCATGTACAAATGACATCTAATCCTGAGCCTGGGAGCCTGTTTGAAGCATAATTGGACACTGAGTGAAATGGGAGAAGAATAGCAACATTTCAGTGAATTTTGTTTTACATAAGTATTAAACATGTTCAACTCTTTTAGTATCAGTTCCTTTTTGTCACAATGAAAAGAGACGTTTGTGTTAATTCCAATCATCAGCAGTGAGCCACAGTTTGTACTCTGCCAGGCTGCAACAAGACCTCCTAAGCCAATCACAGAATGAAAATATCAATCATGAGCCCATAAAAATCTATAAAACCTAGAGCACCGAAAGCACTGAAATCATCTACACTATATTTTTGCATATTGTGACTTGTTTGTAAGTGTTTTATAAACCTCAAGTAATTCAAACAGAAGTGTGAGCCAAGGATATGATATTTCATTCATTTACTAGGCTGCTTAATAATTTCAGTAATATCTTTCCAGCATTTATACACTGCACTCACAATAGAGCTTTATGCAGTTGCCTTTTTGATTGAAGGCACTTATATTTTCAAAAAATCTCAGGCGGCCCCAAGTTCAGAAACTCCCATAATAATTATCTTATGCAAATGAAAACTTTTGTAGCATTGCAGCAATTTTCATGCTCTTCCTGGCCGACAGTCAATATTCTCTTTTAGGAAACTCAGCATATTCAGAGCTGGGAAGTCTACCTGGGCTGATCAAGAAGGTTCTAGTATCTCAAAGAAAGATCTATTTATTTATCAGCACAAATACAACACAAATGTAACAAAAAGGCAACAGTAAAAATATTGGGTTTCTGTCTGGATGGTCTCTTATGACGAGCCGATGGACACAGAATGGAAGCGGTGAACTTCCTCCCATATTTGGGCATACCAGGGGTTGTGACTTTAAATATATTAAAGTCACAACCCCTGGTATGCCCAAATATGGGAGGAAGTTCACCACTTCCATTGTCTGTCCATCGGCTCGTCATAAGAGACCATCCAGACAGAAACCCAATATTTTTACTGTTGCCTTTTTGTTGTATTTGTGCTGATAAATAAATATCCCTTTATTTATTTATCAGCACAAATACAACACACACACACACATACACACACACACACACACACACATATATCCATGTCCTACCATTGAATTGAAGCTACTTCCCCAGGTAACTTCTAGATTAGGTTTGTTTTATAAAGAAAAGTGGGAGAGGTTTTTCTGTGCAGATATGATAAATTTAGTCTTTGAATGTCTTCTTTAAGTCTAAGTGCTATTGTTATGCACCATGGGTGTCAAACTTGCAGCATCACAGTGGCATTCTTCACTAAATTGGGCATGGACATGGCCAGCATGTGACACATCTGCTATACACTGTTGGTACTGTTGGTACCCTGCTATACACTGTTGGTACTGTTCTACAACATTATCTGTATGATTTGAAAGATGGAAGATGCATTCTTTTTAAAAAAAAGACAGATTAAAAGCCAATTGAAATACGAAGAAGATACTTAATTCAACTTTCTTACATTATGGCAATTTGTTTCCTAAATTAGCAATCAGGGCAACTGGCCTGGAAATCATAGGTTTGGAAGATCTGGAAAGGATATTTAACCCTTTCCTTCCTTCTTCTTTCCAGTTCTAAAGTTGCAAAATAGTTTTCCCAAATAATATTTAGGAAAAAAAGCAAGACATATGTTCCATATGCTGACTTCCAGAATGGATTGCATCTTCTCTATTCTATGCTACAACATAGAAGTATTAAATGAAATGATCTGAAAGTATCTTTAGAACAAGAATAGGACTTGAGGATTTTGTTATGATTTTTCCTATTCTTTGTAATGATAATTTACATTCAACTAGGTCACATTATTCAGCAGTCTATGTTACATAGCGGTAAACTGAGCATTTGGGATAAGCATAAGCTTGAACGTAAGGGTGGTAGCCAGTTTGCGCTCTCCTTTTCCTTCAACCAGTTTCTTAGGCATGCTGTCTATGACTCAGGAGGTACTAAAACCCCATCAATACTAATAGCCATTGATAGCCTGATCGTTCATGAACCTGTCCAATTCTTTTTAAAAAAAAACTCATCTAAATTGGCTGCCATTACCACAAGTGCTGGCAGCAAATTCTCACTTTAACTACGTGCTGTGTAAAACAATATTTCTTTCTCTCAGTTCTAAATCTTTCTCAATTTTGGTTTCAATAAATGAGCTCAAGTTCTAACTCTATAAGAAAGAGGGTAAACTCTTCCCCCCCACTCTGCAGTCTTTCTCTGAATATGCTACCCATTTTTTTAAAAATTGCTAGGTATGAATAATGTTGTAAGCTATTTTAGGTCCCTCCAAATTTCTAGTTGGAAGTGGGATTTTTTTTAAAGGCTTATAAGCATAGGATTTGGCCTGTGCTTGTGTTTTTTGTGTGCATGCTTTCATTTGGCAATCAGGGAAGTCCTAATATTTGGGTATCAAAATATGGAACAGGAAATTAATTATTTTATCTAAGATTATTTATTGGATCTTAATGCTTTATTGTTGTAAATTTTAGTCTTGATACTAAACTTAGACCTGTTTAAACCATATATTTTACCCACATTATACAAAGGAGGAAGAAAAACAGAGTTTCTGTTTTCTAGAAACAGACTTCCTCTTTTCTAGATTTATACTGCACCAGCAACTGAATCAAGATGGCTTATTCAAATCCAGTGTCCAATAAAATCTTTGAAGGAGGAGTATTATCCATAGTACTGTATATCCAGACATTGAAACAATTTGAAAGTCTTGGCATGGTCTTTTTATGCAAGTTAACTACATGGAAATCTAAATGAAAAGAAAATGACTAAATAAAAAGATTAGCAAGCTATAATCAAACTTTTTAAAAATATATATCAAAAATTGCAGAAAATGTGGGTCTGTACTCTTCTACACAGGGGGTGCAATGGTTCAGCCATTAAAGACACTGAGCTTGTCAGCTGAAGAGCTGACAGCCTGGGTTGGAGAACTGAGCTCAGCACAAACGGTTGAGTTCCTGTTTCTTGCTCCAGCTCCTGCCCTTCTAGCATTTGAAAGCATGCAAATGCAATAGATTAATGGGTATCACTTTGGTGGGAAGATAACACCTGTGCACCTTTGGCATATAGCTATGTTGGCCACATAACCACAGACATTGTTTTCAGACAATGCTCCCTCAGCCAAGAAACAGATGACCACCACACTGTAGAGTTAGATATGACTGACAGGGAAACTTTAACCTTTTACTCTTCTGCAAGTCTCATTGGATTATAATACTGATGTCAAATCACCTTTGTTTCTTCATTCTTTTCCTACTTGCACTTACTCATTAGCTTGCTACCATACCTAAGAGAGCAGCAGAGACTAAAAAAGGAGAGTTAAAGATGATTTTGAGATCCTTGGATAGAAGAAGGCTTAAAGTGTGATTAGTTAGGAAGACTGTATTGATTAGAACTTGTTGTGTCTGCAGTCAAAATTAAGGTGGAATTTAACAAGCAATTTCATCCTTCTTGTTAAAGAATCAGTTCCAGTCAGTCCTGTCTGACTTTAAATCCAGGGGAGTTAAAGCACTGTAAACATTCTTCTATAGTGCATGGCTTTGTTGACTACATATAAATATGAGGTGAGACACACAACTGATTTCTGAATTAAAATTTAACAGAAAAATAAATTATAATATACCCATGGATGAAACAATGTAACTGAATTCAATTTAGTTAATTAAACTGATTTTTTGACCTGTATCTACTTACTTCTTATATAGTTTGACATCTCATGAACATTTCATTTAAATTAGGTATTCAGACAAAATTTTACAGAATGTGTATTTCCTATCCCCATTCACCCGAAGTATTTTTTTTCTGTCCAGACTACTCAAATATATAGTTCTACATTTTTTCCTTTAAATACTTTTCCCTATTTGGAGGAATCCTATTTCCTCTTTTATCCATATGACTGTTCATACTATATCAAATGAAATCACATTTCGGTCTAGCTTGCAGGGTTTATGATTCAGTGTAACTTGAAGAGTAGGAAATGTGGGTTGCATAAATGGGTTTTCAATACACTATGTCTATGTCATGAAAACACAAGCAATGGCCCAGAGGGATTCTGAACCCAGATCATGAGAAATCATTTAAGGGGGAAACATAAGGAAGAATCCCCTAATTACTATGCCCATGAACATGGTAGGAAATTTCCAGTGATCATATCCTCAGAGTTGAAAGGTAGCAGAGCACATCTATAGATATAACACACACACATATATGTCTGATTAAGATACTGGGTTTGTTGATTGGAAAGCTGGTAGCCTGGGTTCCATACCCCAAATGCCAATCAATGCAATGAGCTACCATCTTTGTCCCAGCTTCTGCCATTCCAGTAGTTTGAAAACATACAAATGTGAGTAGATAAATAGGTACCACTTTGGTGGAAAGGTAACATTGCTCCATGATGTCATGTTGGCTACATGACTGAGGAAATGTCTTCAGACAGTATTGAATCAATCTCCTTGAAAGGAGATGAGCATCACACTTATAGTCAGCAATGTCTAATAGAGTAAAATCTACAGGAAGTCCTTTCCCCCCTCCTCCCCTCTCCCCTCTCTCTTCTATGTTCTGGCTATAGTGGTGTTTAAAAAACGCATATCCAGTCTTTCTAACATTCATTTTACTCCTATTCTAAATATATTCTTTTGGAGGAAAACAGCAATTGATTTCAACCGAAGTCATTTTATAAGCAAAATACTCGGTGTTGCAATTTTTCAGCAAAGACTACCATGAGTATTTCCAAGGCCAGCCCAAGGCATTTGCTGTTGAATTTACATATTCCTTCAGTCATGATTAGTAGAAAATCCCAGGAGTCCAATTATGTTAATAATCAAATAACAATGGGGTGCTTTTAAATGACACCAAAAATCTGCTGCTCCAGATTGATTAATGGTTCTGATGGAAAACTGCACAAATGTCTCCCAAAGTCTACTTTTCATTGAGCCATTGACTCCTGCAACATGAGTTTTGTTTTTTCTCTTTTTTAAAAAGAGTACTTTTTTTGAGCTTATAGGAGAATTCATTACCTAAACAAATAATTAAATAAATAAATGGAGCCAATGTGGTTCTCCAGCATTAGGAAGGTGTCCATGACAGAGGAAATGACTTTGTACAAGCATGTTGCTGTGTCAAGGAAAACTTCATTATTTATTAGGGCTAATAGCTGTTGGAACTAGCAAATTGCCAGATTTGTCTGACTGAGTCATGGCACTTTATCCCTCTACCCTGTCAACAAGCTTAATTGAGTTTATCTGACTCATGATTCTTCTAGAAGAAAGCGTATTATGAATCACTCTTTAATAAATCTACTTCAGATTCTAACAAAGGAGACACTGTGCTTGCAGCCCTGAAGCTTGACCTATAACAGATATTGTATGAATGAGATAATAATGTTAATTCTGTTGCCCATTGTGGATGGATATGTAGGAGGGATTAAACTATACCTACTAATAATGTTCCTGAAATGGCACTGTTTTTTCCTAATATCAGTATGTCCACTGTAACATAAGAGAGGATCCTGGCCAAACATAAAGTTATTTCCCATGATTGGAAAATATACCTATTGTCATTGACCATGTTGGGAACTTATCCACATACGTTTGTCTGCTCACATGTTCCTCTTTTTCTGTTTTGACTTGGCTATGTTATTAAATAGAACATGTGATCTCTGCACATAAAAGAGTAGAAATCATGAAATAAAGCTTTGCTCCTGCTTCCATATAAATTATAGGACATTCATGAGCTCCATCGAGGTCTGAGCCATATACAATATAGGTTTTAGCTGCAGAATATTTGAAGTGATGGCTACCTCTAAAGTGTGCATTAATAGGACTCTAAAATTTGGTCTTAAATCATTAGCAATCTTATGAAAACAATGGTCTTATATGAGCTATTGAGAAAATATAGGCTGATCCTGACCTCCGTTTTTTTTTAAAGAAACCAGGTGTAAGGGGAGGGGTTTGATTCCACAAAATCTGTCAAAGTTATTTATCTGAATTCTTCTGGCCCAGAGTTAAAACTGGAAAATTGTGCTCACACACATACAGCCAAGGCTTTAGGAGTTTGGGACAGAGAAAAAGGATGCTGTTGCTAATTTATAGATTCTTTCTGTCAGTTTTGCTGATTCTTTTATCACCTGTATTCCCCAGCCCTTCTCTGAAAGATATATGCATTGAACAAGAAAAGGTTGATTCTATAAGTTTTAACTTTGCTATTTTTTACATGACTGGCCCTAAGCCCAGGAAACTCTGCCATTGACTGTGGTTTAGGTGCCTGCCACTCCATGACCACCTGGACTGTGGTTGGCTCCATTTCCACCATGGCGTTGAAGATGAGGTAGCCCAAATAATCCAGCCGGGTCTAATGAAATTCACATTTGGGGAGTTTCACATAGAGATTCGCCACCAGCAACTTCTGCAGCACCTGCTGTACCAGCTGGGTGTATTCTGCCATGGTGGTGGTGTAGATCAGGATGTCGTTCAGGTACACAAGCACCCCTTGGTATAGGTGCTCATGCATCACATCATTAATCAGCTGCATGAATACCACAGGGGCCCCCTTGTAACCTGAACAGCATCACTCAGAACTTGTAACTCCCCAGGGGGCATTTCAAAGCCGTCTTCCATTCACCCCCTGCTTCACCCTGACCCAGTAGTAGGCCTACCATAGATCCAGCTTAGTAAAGAACCTACCCATCACAAAATGGGCCAACATGTCCTACATCACCAGAAGTGAGTACATGTTCTCCACACAAGCCCCCTTGATCCCTCTGACATCAGCACACAGGTGCAGCGTCCCATTCTTTTTATCTTTGAAGTGTACTGGAGCCACAATCCGCAACTGTACCAGTAGGGTGAAGGTATATCACACTCCTGCTCACTAAAGACCTCTGCCAGGTCTACATAGACCTGAGGGAAAGAGGGGCAGGCCACTGTCTGGGCCTCATGCTCCTTTGGATGCACCACTGTCTGTGCACTGTCCCCCACACCCTCTGGGACAAGCAACTTTGCCATGGCCAGTTCCACCATGGCTCCCATATCCACCACTGGCTCCACCCACCCCCAGCATTGTCCCATCACTCGTGTACCTTCTAGTTGGTCAGCCAGTCCATAGGAGGGGCAAGCAGGGAAGCTACACCAAGAGAAACAAAAGAGGAATGCTAACTTCCATTCAGTGATCCAAGCATTGGGTCTGGAAAAAAACAGAAGCACACTTGTTCTGGAACTCTTAACCAGCAACCAGATTTATTCAGGCCATAGCCTCAGCATACATTGAGTCCTGTTAAAGGTTGTTGTAAAGTCAGCGCTGAGAGCCACTGCTCCCAGAATCTTTTGTAGATGGGGCCCATAGCCTGGCCAGTCAACCAGCTAGTAGTCCTTTCAGCTTGTGCAGTGAAGCAGCCAGCCACCGAATAAATTCACATAGCAAATATTCTGCCCAGCCTCTGCTCTGAGCGCTGCCACTGCTCCATTAGGGCCAGTCCTGGTCAGCTGGATCTCGGCCTCCTGGCGCATCAACAGTCAACTGGGTCGAGCAACCAGAAATGCCTCCATCATCTGCTGCCTCCACCAGGTGGCCATGGTGCATTTGCCACCAAACAGTTGGTTGGCAGCTGGCCCACAGCCTCCTGGCACACCACCAATCAGCTAGTCTAGATAGCTGGGACTGCTGCCTCCATTCACTGCTGCTGCTCATTGCCACTGCTGGCTTCCCCCAAGACCCCAGGTATGACAAACACCACTGGGATTTAACACCAAAGTTATTTATCTGAATTCTTGTGGCCCAGAGTTGAAACTGGCAAACTGTTCCCACACACATGCAGTCAAGGCTTTAAGAGTTTGAGAAAAAGGATGATGTTGCTAATTTATAGATCCTTTCTGTCAGTTTTGCTGATTCTTTTATCAGCTGTATACCCTGCCCCTCTCCGAAAGATATATGCATTGAACAAGGAAAGGTTGGTTCTATCAGTTTTAGCTTTGCTATTTTTTTACATGACTGGCCATAGGTTTCTATTCATCACTGCAGCAAAAATTCAAACCACTTCATAGACTTTTATGTATCCATATGTTTAAAAAACTTTAAATAGTTTTTTTCTGGAGGAACTTTGGGCTGATATTTTCTCCATGGAGGTGTTAAGGAATGTTGAACTGTAAGTAGAATTGCAAATCTATGCAACATGTTGATTTCAATATGCTTGTGTGTTCTGGATTCATTTATGTATTCTCTTTCCTCACTGCACAGCATTGTTGTTCAGTGCTGGACAATTTTAACAGCAGCATGAGTCATAACATATAGAAATTCAAGGGGAGTTGATTTGCTATCCTGGTGATATAATGATGGGATGTACCATATGCTTCACTGAAGTTTTCACATAAAAACAATGGACATGGGAAAAGTTTGCACAGTCTCATTGGTGCTGTCTTGTATTTCATAGAGGACATTACTTCAAAAAAGTCTCTGCACAAATGCACTCACTGCACATTAATTGTTGCACTAATCTCCAGTCAGTGTTATCACCAATAAAGCATTAATCACTCATTAATATGAACATTGCATATAAGTATTGGGATGAGTCATTAAATTTAAATGAAACTATCTTCATTTAAATATCTCAAGATATTTTTGCCTTGCCAAAAAGTACCTCAACTCATCTCAACTGCAAAAGTAACTTGTAAAACAGATTTAGAGATGCATATATTTTCCCAATGGCCCCTTTGGTACATATTTCCTTCAATTAAATAGACAGTGCTGTCTTAAATGAACATCAGATTATATTAGAAAAAAAGGATGTATATTTGTACAATTCAGTTCTGATTCAGTTAGATTTTAAGTCTTGAATTGACTGAGGTTAGTTGTATGGGAGCAATCTGATTTATTTCAAACCCCTTCAAGATACTAGGAAAAAAAGAGGGGGACAGAGAATGGAGGAAATGTCCATCAGCTATGGTGAAGAAAGTTCAACATAGGTAAATATCAATCATACCTGTTGGCCAGACAGACTTAACATACAGTAGCAGGCAAATGAAAATATAATAACTTTGAAATTGTTGAATATCCAGTATCCTATAGAGACATTGGCTGAACCAATAAAAAATACTCCACAATCTCCCATTAGAAAAATTAAAGCAAATTTATGAGTTATAGCCTTAATGATCATTATTCCCAGGAAGAAAGAAATCCAGCTTTGGTGACTTTTAGACTTTTGTTCCAGCTACTGTGTTTATTCCACAAAAGTATTAAAGCAAGATTATGACTGAGATTGATCCAGCTTGGGTCATGTTTCAGTTTCAAAAGCAAAGCTGAACTCTCAGTTGTGTTGGCAAGAATAGCTTAAATGTGTAACTTTTCATTAGCCTAAAAGAGAATAAAGCTAATCTTTGTTATAAGAGCTGGGGAAATGAATAAAGTTGAGAATGATGATAGCCTAATACCTCAAAAGAGCTCTGAAAGGCAGAGTTTAATAAAACAGTGAAACTCATTTGGTAGCTGTTCATATCAATGTCAGATTACTCTCATGCCCACTCCATACAAGTGATATAGATAGATCAATGATAGATAGCCACAGAAAGAGGCAGAGGCATACATGCTAGAGAGAGAGACAGAGTTTGAAGTTAAAATTCTGTATATAGCATATAAGAATCCCAGAAGCTGAGAAATAACTATCAAATCTCTCAAGTATCTTGGAAAGCTCCAAAGCACTACAGAGCCATCTGCTTCAATTCATTGCTTCAAAGCAGGTCCCTACTTTGATATATGGAACTGCTTCGAAGGGATGATTCAGTTCAGCTTTGTTGAAACTAATTACCCATTTGCAACTTTGCTTAGCTCCAGTTATATATTATTACCCATAAATAAACACATGCTATACATCCTTTATCATATGTTTATCTCTATGTGCAGAAATCAGTGCTGTTGGAATAAAGCAGAAGTTGACAACTGCATGTCTTTCCTCATTCAAAGCCATATAGTGCTTGGAGACTTGAATTCAGCAAGAACTTTGAGCATATGAATACTAAAAGAATACTGAGCATATAAACAGCAAATATCCCTTTGGAAGGAGAAGAACGAGAAGAAGTGGAAGTGGAAGAAGACAAACTACAATATAGTTGTGTTAAAAGGAGACCATGGTCTAGATATGTTAACAAACGTTTCTTATATTTGAAAGAAAAATATTTCTTAGAAAAGACAGACATAGAAAGCTTAACTTTTCTCTAAAACACATATTAAAGACAATGAAGCACAAAAAACCCCTAAAGTAGTTAAAATATATTTTGTGTTATAAATGTAGAGAATAATAGGGCAGAGAAATAGACACTGGGACAATGTGTGCACAGCATTTCCTTTATTCATCTCTTATTATTAGTTCTAGTGGCCAAAATAGGTTCAGAAATGTGAAAAGAGTATGAATTTCTCACCACTCTTCATTTGCAGTTACATACTTGTTCTGACCCCCCCGCCTCCATATGCCGAGGCACTCCGACAGAAGATTACTGCTAGACAATTTACTCACAGTAAATTAACACACCAACAAGACTTTCGCAGCAATCCAAACTTCCAAGATAAGAAATACACACGAGTTTAGAGTTTTATTTGGCATTTATAGGCCGCCCTTTTCCCTGAGGGGACTCAGGGCGGCTTACAACTCGTAGGAGGGAGTGCAAGACAAAACGTAAATGTGAATAAAATAAAACAAAACAGTAAAACACAACATTCATTCAGCATTCGGGCGGGGCGGATTAAAATCTTATCCCCAGGCCTGACGGGATAACCAGGTCTTGAGGGCTGTGCGGAAGGTCTGGACGGTGGTGAGGGTACGAATCTCCACGGGGAGATCGTTCCAAAGGGTCGGAGCTGCTACTGAGAAGGCTCTCCTCCGCGTGGTCGCCAGTCGGCACTGACTGGCAGATGGAATTCGGAGGAGGCCCAATCTGTGCGATCTGATGGGACGGAGGGAGGTAATCGGCAGAAGGCGGTCTCTCAAGTATTCAGATCCACTACCATGGAGGGCTTTATGGATGGTAAGTAGCACCCTGAAGCGCACCCGGAGATCAACAGGTAGCCAGCGCAGCTCATGGAGAGCTTCTCCAGCATTGGTATATTAGTTGAATCCTGCAAACAGCCTCCTCTCAAAGTCTCTCCTTATATACTTTCTTGGGAGGAGCCTAATTACAACCACCTGGATCCAATTATCTTCTGTATCTGCATAGTTGCTGTTGGTGCTTATCTGCCAACCTTTGTCTGGCGTCCGGGACCAACTCCCTTAGCTCCTCCCCAATGCTCCAGGGCCTGGCGTCAGGGACTAACTCCATTTGGCTTTCACTGCTGCTCCATGCCTCAGGCGCTTCCTGGTGGCCAACCAGCCTCTCTGGTCCCTGCTCAGAGTCTGAACCCTGTCCAGGGTCCTCCACATCTTCCAGAGCCGACTCATAGGGCCGCTCGCTGTTGGAGTCTGTTTGCAGCTCCAACGGCTCCTGATGGGCCACAACATGTACCTAAGAAGAAAAATTGTACTATGTTCATATGCATTAGATATTGGACTTCTTATGTTCTGAATATTTTTTTTTCAAATATTGTAAAACACTTTTGGATATTATAGCAACTTATTTCTGCTTTTCATTCTGCAGAATTTAACAATCCGCAATGCTAAATTATCTTTTAGTTGTTTTTAAGTATAAATGGTACATGAGAAAACTTTTCTAACTGAACATTTAAGACCATTTTCCTGTGAAAAGAGTTTGGATTTTACCTAATTTAGTGCTGTAAAAAGTGCACTGACAAATCTTCATTATTTGAATAAAATGTCATGAGTCATTGGCATATAATGATAACGTCACCAAAGATGAACTTAAGCACATCAAAACACTGTTGTTATTGAGTTTTGAAGACCTCTATATTACAAAACAGTAAACAGGATTTTTTAGGCATTTGTGATTTTATAGTTTCTCTTAATTCCAGTTGGGGTGCACTAAGACTAAAGGAGTTGCCATTTTGTAATTTATATGATCTTCACAAATACTTCAGTGTTTTATGCATTTTCTTCTACAATAGTGAAAAAAAGGGAGAAATGAATGAATGGAATTTCAATACAAAGAAAAAATGCAAGGGTGCAGAGAAAAGTAAAATGCAAGGAAGCAACAAGACCAGATCTGGATACTAATTACCAGAGAATAGAACTACTATGGAGTAGGTCACAGGGATATAATCCATCAAGATCAGGTAAATTCCACAATGACAACTACCAAGTATAAGAAATCCCATGGAGCAGGTCACCTAATGGACAACAAAAGGTTGAAATGGCATGGAAATGATAGTGTATTAGCAAAGGATAAAAGGACAAGTTGTGCAGGACTCGGTTGGAAGACCTCCAATTCTTAGAAGCATCTATCATCTGTCATAGTTCTTCTCTTCTCTCTGGCCAGGGTGTTAGCTGAGAAAATGAGTTGGAATATGTGTGCACAAATTATAATTAATCAAGAAATTGTAATTGGTCTGGTAGCTTAAAGACATTATCTCTGTATTGTTCTTGACCATTCCACAAAATAAAAGTGTGTGGAGTTATCCACTAATAAATCTAGTTCCCTCCACTACTTCTTGCTGTGCTAACAAAACTATATGCTACTAAGCCTCAACTGTCCATCTAGTTCCAGATGGGTTAGGTAAATCAGAAGGGTGTAGACCTTCATGGGGAGTTTAAAAGAGGAAAAGAATGAATTTTGCATTAAATGAAATAATTTGTAAAACTTCTGTCTCACATTTGGCTGTTCTGGTAAGGATTTTAAATCTAATGTACAGATCTCTTTTTTATATACTTGGTCTGATTTTTTTTTTGGAGATACAAGTGCAAAAGTCACCAGAATATCGTATGTATATATCTATGAATCCAAAGTATTTGTCAAGTAAAATGTAAGGGGCAACACAGACAAGCCTGCCAAATCAGGATGATTGGTATCCAAGGCAATAAATTGCCAGAATGCCTCCCCTTGATAAACACAAAACAAAAGCAAAACAAAAACAAAGCAACAAACAACCAGCTGAATTTAACAACTAGGATCAGTTGCCTGAGAAGACAATTCCATTACTATTAAGAATAAAACCCGCAGTGATAATTTTTAATTGTCTTAATACTCAACTTTTCATTCTAAGCCAAGATTTTGCATATGCAATTAACAAATAATGTATCAATTAGCATAAAAATGTCTTTAAAAACAACTAGAGAAAATTATCATTCCAGCTTGCAGTATCACTCCAGTAGTCAAAACATGGACCTCTTTGGTGTATGTGTGGGTGAAATTATATGTATGTTGGCATTGGCATGAAAATTATGCAAATTGCACAATCTATATCATGTGACTGTGCATATGATGTCAAAGTAGGTTCTATTCAGAGATGGGTTCCTACTGGTTCGCACTGATTTGGCCAAGTAGGTAGTAACTCGGCCTGCCATGTCCCCAAACTGGTTCTCTTGGCAGTGCCATAGGTGCTGCCATTTTGTTTTTAGTACTATGCATGTGCGCGTAGCACGCATCAAGCACGTATGTGCATCGCTGATCGAACCAGCAGTCAGAAACCCCCTTGTTCTAATGGATGTCTACAGGTCAGAGCAATGTTCCAAAGTCTTATGACCTGAGAAGGTTGACCTGAGCCTACCAAAAAAAATAATAATAATCTAATTCTCATTTCTTCTTAATTTTAAAATTTAGAATGTGGTACAAATCTAACAATGAATTGAAATGGATTTATGTCCTGTTCCAAATTCCTAAATCACATATCCTTTGGAATATATATTCTTGAATCCAATAACAGGTATTTTGTGTTTATGTGTCAGTCTGTCTGTCTGTCTGCCTGTCTCTTTGTTTGTGGGTGTGGATGTGAATAAAATGTAAAAGTGTACATTTCCTGAAGGGTATGATGTTAGCTGAGATAAAGCAAGTTTATACAATTCATATCATTTAATTTACAAAAATGAAGATTTCACAGTTGCTAAGGAAACTAAAAGCTATGACTTTTATCCTGGGAATTATAAAATGCAGTAGATTTCTTTTTCTTGGTCCTATGCTATATTCTTTTCCAAAAGTGCAGAACTAACGAACATAAAAATACCAGCAATTTATGTCCTTCCTCTTCATTCTCCATCTTCTGCTGATCATTAATTTAGCTTTGCCTAGATTCAGCTGATTGGAAATAGGCTTCTAGCAATTGAATATAATAGATAAAACATAGGAAATGTGCACCTCTAGCACCAGTAAAACTTACTTTTTTAGTACAAGGTTAGAATAGATTCTACAGATGTGAATCTTAAGCAACATTCGGAAATAGGTTGGAATTGTAAGTACATGAGAAAAAGTCATAATGAGTTATAAAAGTCAGACTAGCTATTTGTGACTAAGAGCAGTCATGACATAGTGGGGTGTGTGTGTGTATGTATGTATGTATGTATGTATATATGTATGTGTATATATGTATATATATCCTGTGCTGTGATCATCATTTATATTCCAATTTACTAAATTGGAAATTTGCTAAATTGGATTTAGGACAGACAAGAATTTGATTTTCTATATAAGATTGTTCAAAGATTACACTTTTCATTCTTAACTAGTGAAATTATTCCCATTGTTAGACCAGGAAAGCAGCATTTCTGTTTTCCCTTCTACTATTTTCTGGAGACATCGTCAGAAATCAGCCAATTTTGTTACATGTTGATTTCAGGGAAGGCAGATGAGGACGAGAAGGAGATTCATTTATAAGTAAGAAAAGTGTAATTTCCAAACTACCTTCTAAAAGTGTAGTTTGGAAATGCACACTGCATCAAAGTGTACAGTTGTCCTGGATGTAAGAAAGGGAGAGACACTTTCTCAGACTTCTGTTCCTACCGCAAATAATTTTGGGCAGCTCTGTCCACATTTGACAGATTTGCTTCATCTACTACCTCAATCATCTTTTCAGCATGAGCAAGAGAGCTCATTAGCATCATTTCTGATAAATTTAGATTTTTGAAAAAAAATATGTATAATGTAGTTAGATTGGCTTAATTAGATTTGGACTACAAACCAAAATTCAATCCTGTTTTCTCACTAATCTCACAAAAGAGTAAGCTGGTCACCACACCCCCACCCACCCTAGTGTGGTTGCTTTGAGAATAAGGAGACCTATGTAAAGGTAAAGGTTCCCCTTGCACATATGTACTAGTTGTTCCCGACTCTAGGAGGCGGTGGTCATCTCTGTTTCAAAGCCAAAGAGCCAGCAGTGTCGGAAGATGCCTCCATGGTCATGTGGCCAGCATGACTAAATGCCAAAGGGGCACAGAATACTGTTACCCTCCCACTATTTTTCTACTTGCATTTTTTACATGCTTTCGAACTGCTAGGTTGGCAGAAGTGGGACAAGTAACGGGAACTCACTCCATTTCACAATGCTAGGGATTCAAACCACTTCTGATCGACAAGCTCAGTGTCTTAGTCACTGAGCCACCACATCTCTTTAAGGAGACCTACTGTATGAATAAACTCTTTAGCTATCAAAGCAAAGTCATATATAAATTCACTTAGTAAATAAAGTATACTTTACCTTTAATATTATGGTGCCTCCACTTTTACCTTCATGTGTGTTATTATTGTTACCATCATCATCATTATCTCAAGGGATGATGCCCATCATAAATTCTTTAAATCTCTGAAATCTTTGTGGACTTTTCTTTTGTAGGATTAGCATCCTCATTTCTCAGGGAAGGATAGAGTTTGGCTACATTTTTTCTGATATGTTTACTCAGGGTTCCATGTGATTATCCAAGACTACATTTGTTTTTGTCTCAGCCTACCAGTGATGGGTTTCTGCTGGTTTGCACTGGCTCAGGAGAATTGGTTGGTGAAATTTACCGATCCTGTGAGAGGAAGTTCGACCGGTGGACCCGGAAGTAACTTCCGGAACATCTACCCCGGCCCTGTCACTCGCTCGCTCACCCCCACCCGTCTGTACTATTCTAACCCCGCCCACCGCTTACTTATTGGCTGGTTTACCAATCGCCCCACCATCTCTAAGTACCCTATCTAAACCCACTAACCTTTTTTCCTGTTTGGCTCTCTATTGCTGCCTACCGACTCCGAGGAGGTAAGTAAGCTGCAACTAAGCATGGGGCACATGGGGGGGGGAGGAGGCAGGCCATCTGGAGCGGTGTGCCATGGACCTGCACTATAAGTGAGTCCGGTGACATTTTGCGGCCTTGCAAGGATCCCGGGCTCACTTATAGCACAGGACCGCATGGCCTTCAGAAAGCATGGGTGCGGGGGTGGTGATGGCTGTGGGAGCTAATGAGGCATAGCCGGCATCTTTGAAAAGTTTGGGGACCTCGCAAGGCCTTTGCAAAGTCCTTGGACCTGCCTAGGATGCCTGGGTGCCAGAAAGCTTGGGCGCAGGCGTGGGGACGGTGATAGGAGCTTACATGGCGCAGCCAGTGTCTTTGACAAGTTTGGGGACCTCGCAAGGGCTTTGCAAGATCCCTGGACTTGCCTAAGATGCCTGGGTGCCAGAAAGCTTGGGCGCAGGGCTGGGGACAGTGGCAGGAGCTTACATGGTGTGGCCGATCTCCTAGGACCTTCTAGGCGCCGGCCGCATCGCACAAACTACTATCCATCTCCCCGTGCTCAGAAAAGCAACTCCGGGAAGGTGCTTTGATGGCGGCAGGCCTCCTAGAACCTGCCTGCTAGCAAATGACTTACCCAGGTTTCCTTTTCTGAGCACAGGGAGACAGGCGGTATTTTGCACCATCCGTCTCCCCATGCTCTGAAAAGCAACTCCGGGAAGGTGCTTTGATGGCGGCAGGCCTCCTAGAACCTGCCTGCTAGCAAATGACTTACCTGGGTTTCCTTTTCTGAGCACGAGGGAGATGGATGGTAGTTTGTAATAAGATTTTAATGAGGGGTCCTGGGTTCTCTCTGACCTTGTTGCAGACATTTCATTACCAAACTAGGTAACATCATCAGTGCTATAAGGGAGTGGGGTTGGGTGGGGGGGAAGAGGAGAAAGATAGGACAAAAAGGAGAAAGCGAAGGAGAAGGAGGAGATGGAGGATAGTGGGATCCTTGCTGCTTTCTGAGCTTGGTGGTTTTCTTACAGACATTTCATTACCAAACTAGGTAACATTGCTAGAAGGGAATGGGGTTGTGGGAAAAGGAGGGAGAGGAGAAGTTGAAGGACAAAAAGGAAAAAGATAAGTAGGGAGAGGACTGTGGGGTCCTTTGGTGTTCTCTGAACTTGGTGGTTTTCTTGCAGGCATCTCATTACCCAACCAGGTGTCATCATCAGTGCTAGAAAAAATGGGGTATACAGAGAGGAGGAGGAGGGCAATGACTGTGGTCCTTGGTCCTCTCTGAGCTTGCTTGTTTTCTTGCAGATGTTTCATTACCCAAACCAGGTATTATTATCATCATCAGTGCTAGAAAGAGTGGGATATGTTGAGAGGAGGAAGAGGAGTGGGGGAGAGGAGGGAGATGACAGCTGGGTCCTTGGTGTTCCCTGAGCTTGGTGGTTTTTTTGTAGACATTTCATGACGCAGCTAGGTATCTCACACCAATGACAATAAAACATCTGCAAGCAAACCATCGAGACCACAGGGCATTTATTTTTTCATTTATTAAATTTATATGCCTCCTGCCTCATGGTCATCATGAACTCCTCATCAGGACCTTCCACAATGACCAGCCTCAGAATTACATCTCTACAATCTCAAATTTTATTTATTGTGTATAGAATATTTTTAATGGTTTTATTTTAATTTAATTTAGTGTAGAATATCTTTCTTGTTAAATTATTTTTAGGGAATTTTTATTTATTTATTGTTTATAGAATGTTTATTACAAGAAATGTTATTCCTTTTTGCAAATGTTTTATTTGTGATGCAATATGTTGCTTTTAAGTGTACAGGTTGGTGCATGGTTTATGTGTCTCAAGGTGGCTGCTTTTCTATGGGCAGGCCAGGTTGGTGCAAGGCAGCTTTGGCAGATTTTGTGTGTTTTTGTGTGACACCTGGTTGTTTAGGTAATTGTAAAGTGGTTCCTGGTTCTGTGAGCTTCCTGGCACTGTCCTTTATAATTTCCCACAATGCCTTGATGGTTTTTATTCCAGCGGCTTTGTCTTTCCTGTTTTTAGGGTTAGGGGAAAAAAAGTGGTTTCATCTGCAGTCTTTTGGGGGGAAATTGTTATTTTTTGGTGTTTTTCTGGCACTGTCATAGTGTGTGTGTGTGTGTGTGTGTGTGTGTGTAATGTCCCGCAGGTATCTACACATTAACAATGATCAAGTACTAATAATATTTTCTTATACATTTTAGTGACCTTTTCTTACATAATTGGTGTTTTCTTTCATACTTTTAGATTTTTAATTGCTGTTTCTGTTAGTTAGCAATTGATAAAACAAATCCCACGTGAAAAAGTATTCAAAGCCTTCTTGATTTTAATTGTCAATTTATTCATTCCTGCACATTCTAATATTTATTCATTTTCATATCTTTGTTTTTCCACTGTTGTGCAAACACAATTCCAGCAGCTGTTAACATGTGTAAAATTAAATATGTATTGTATTCCCTTTGAAATACAAGTAGTAAGTAATAAGCTACTTACCTTCTGTAAGTAGCTCTTTTATTGTTTTGTGTACTTATTTTAATATTATTTAAGTAGTAAGTGCACAAAATAATAAATTTCCTTTTTTATATCTTCTTTTTGTAGATCATCCATTGGGGCAAAGAATTCAGTAACATCGTCTTGGCCACTCCCACCCAGTCAAATGACTGCCAAGCCACTCCCACCCGGTCACATGGCTGGCAAGCCACTCCCACAAAGCAGGCCACACCCACAAAGTAGGTTCCAAAATTTTTTGAAACCCACCACTGCAGCCTACCAGCAGCTAAAACCCAATTGGATACCTTCTGAAATTTTAATGAAAGAATAGAGAGTTATAAGTGTGATACCTGCAAAGATTTGTAATCTTGAAAAGCACTCCTGTCCCCTCTTGGTTATTTCTCTTAAAAAGCAAAGATGTGTTTGTGCACAAGGGTAAATGTATATCTAGGCTCCTGTGGTTGCTAAGGGCAACCTCGTAGCATTCATTTGGTCTGGAAAAGCTTGTCATTAGCTCAATCTTTCTATTTCTTTTGCCAGTTAATCTGCATGCTAAGAGTTTATTAGCCAAACTCCCATTTCCTGCTTGTTATATGGCACATTATTTTCCCAACATATATTTCACTAGCAGCTTTCATTTATAGCATTTTTCTCAGCAAATACATCTGCTACTGATCATTGTTACAATAAACTAAAAGACCGAGTGACAAATATAGAGGCTGGTGAAAAATGAAGCACTGGAATTCTGCGGCTTGAAAAACAAAATGGCATAACATTGATGAAAAAAAATACATTTTCCCCTTTTCAGAGTTCAAATCTTATTTCTTTCTTCTTTATTTCCATGCCCCTGCTGTTATCATTGTTTTTCTTAAGCCATTTAAGCTTTATGCCTGTGACTTTTTTTTTTATAAAGCCATGGTTTGTTCTTTATGAAGACATGAATTGTTGATTCAGCTCTGTTGACTGGCTTCACTTATTACAGCAGGTAATCATAAATCACAATGTTGTATACAGACTGTAATATATGAAGGCCAAAACTAGACTTTGTTCGCTCCGATAGTAAGAGAAATTCTGAGACCCAGCCTCTTTTCCCAATGTTTAGTCTGGAGCAGGGGATGCCTAATTCCAATGGGGTCAGCAGGAAAGTGCTGACAGAAACGATGGTGATTGTGACAGTATCCCTCACATCCAGTCAGGGATATGTTAGCAAACAGCTATGAATATTCATCAATGCCTTAGCAAGTAAGCTAAGAAAAGTAACCTAAATCTTGAAAATTATCCACCGTCTGGGTTTTGCTATGTATAGTTGCTGGACCAAACCATTCAAGAATCTGCCTGACAAATAGAAGTTATATGTTATCAAACTCTGTTTGAAAAATCCAAGGTCAACTGAGTTTATAACGAATGACCTTAGAGAAAGCCATACCCAGATAATCCTGATGAGTACCTTATTTTACAAATGAAGCAAACTATGATATGAATATCAGTTCAGGAAAATAAAGAGCAAAACTAGCCTACTCCTTATTTCATTTTGAATTTTCTTGTTGATGTTCATTGCCTACATTCTACTATGATTGGCATATTATAAATATGAGCTGGAAATGCAGCATGATATTTCTCATTGTTCATCTGCTGCAATTTGCCACCACTTAAGAGAAATAAAAAGCTCAGCAGTGAGTTCAGCCATTGTATGCTGATAGATGATTACATAAATGTGTTATTGTAATAAATTCCTATCCAATAAGGAACAGAACACAAGTGCCTTATTTCTCCCAGTTTTCAGGAACATTTATCTCTGTTATAATCCATGCTATCAAGCAGATTCCCCTGTTAAATTGATTGAGTCAATTCAGAAACAAATGAGCACTTCCTTCGGCCCTCAAAATTATAGAAGATTACATCCTAGATTCAGAAATAATTACTTGCAGAAGTGACTGTCAGAATATATGTGTGTGTGTGTGTACACACGTACACACACACACACACACATATTGTATTTGTGCTGATAAATAAATAAAGGGAGACTAGTATAGATCTATTTCAAGCTATTTAGCTCTCATCAGCTAGCCATACCCTTAGCCATTAGGCCACAGGCTCTTAACCGTTATCAGCGAAGCCAGGGTGAAAGGTATCTATTAGATTTTTTACCTAATGGCTAAGATGTCTGCCTAGTATGTAATATAGCCCAGGTTCAAATCCCAGTAAGGGTATGGCTAGCTGATAAGAGCTAAATAGCTTGAAATAGATCTATACTAGTCTCCCTTTATTTATTTATCAGCACAAATACAACAAAATGTAACAAAAAGGCAACAGTAAAAATATTGGGTTTCTGCCTGGATGGTCTCTTGTGACGAGCTGAAGGACAGAGAATGGAAGTAGTGACCTTCCTTCCATATTTGGGCATACCGAGGAGATATATATATATATCTCCTCGGTATATATATATATTCCACAATTGTTGATAGCTTCTTTGCTCTGTTTTAAAATCAAGATATCCTCGTTACTTTCATAAAACCTGTCTATCACTGATATATCCAGTGTGAGATCAAATCAACTAGGAATGCAGTAATAGGAACAGGGATAGGGAGGTTTGGTTTCAGCTGTGCTGAATTCCTGTAACACTAAAATATGGGAGAGAAGAAATGACAAGTGCACACAGCAAATCTACAGCTTAATGTGAAAGAAAATAATTTCACAAATAACTAACTGAAAGATAAGGATCATTGGAGAAGGGTGCAAAAAAGCTGAAATGATGGTCTGAAAAAGCAAGCCCAAAGACATATTCAAGTCTGCAATGTTTCATTATTCCATGCAAATAATTAGGAAATCACATTGTCCAAACAATGTCAGAAGCAATTTCAAAGCCTAATCCAATGAATGAAGCAACTGGTTCAACAGAATATGTTCAATATTATGTCACCACTAACATGAACTTCGCCATAAAACTACCTTCCAAAAACCTGCTATTTATACAGTTTTTGTATTGCACAACAGATCTAGCCACAATGCAGTGTGCTGAAGATACTATGAACTTTGTGGACGCTGGTCTATGACCCCAACAAAGGTTGGATTCAATGTATAAATGCTGCGTTTTGAAGTGCAGAAATAAAGTTACAGATTAGTGACGCTTCTAATGAAATTTAAAATACATTCTAGGTGGATGTTACTTAATGAGATTCAGATACATGTAGCTCCAGTCCTGGTGCGGGGGTGGGTGGGGAAGCTTTGTGTTTTAGATGTATGAGCCAAAGCATGGAAGTAAAGCCTTTGAGTTGTATGAACACTATCTGACTTTGGAGATAGAAAACGATAAACAGTAATAAGAATAAAACACCACCAATGCTGTGCCTCTAAGTCTGAATACTGTTGCATGCATTTAGGCTTCAAGGGGATTTAAGTATCAAAGCATCATATGGTAAAACAACTAAAGAAATTCATGAGCTACTGACAAGAGACACACAATGATCAAAATTATCAGTATAGAACAGTTGAAGGATTTAAAGAACCCTTTCATTGTTTGGGAAGGAATAATGACAGCTTATTCCACCAATATTTTTGTAAGATGGTAATATTTCTGCTGAGTATATCGATAAAATAATATAAATGATTCTAGAAAAAAAGTGCCCTTCAAATGTATTTTTTTTACTGCTAAGATTTTTATTTTATTATTATTGTTAGAAAATTCTTACATTGCTTTTTTTTAAAAAATAACTGCACTTGCTAGTTATCTTCCAAGCCCACTTTAAAGTGTTGTGGTTTTACCAATGAAGTTTTTTTTAAAGATTCTGCACTAGGATTTATTGAGCAATGGCTTGTCAAAATCAAATCTGTCTGTCCAGAGTACAGGGGCTTGTTATAGTTCCCCATTAAGATGAGGCCCATACATCATAGACTAGGAAATGGGCCTTTAGAGAAGTAGCCCCCATACTGATCAATACCCTTCACCACAAGTACATATGACTCACCTTTGTTGATATTTTGTAAATGGACCACAGCAATCTTATTTTATCATCTATGTAGCCCTCAATTTAGTCTGATTACATTTATATAACAGGTAGATTTTCACATTTTTAAATAGGGGAACATGGTTTCTTCTTGTCAGCCTTCCTAAGCAAACCAGATAGGAAACATAATCAAATAGACCAGTGTTTCCCAAAGTGTGGTACGCGTACCCCCAGGGGTACGGGAAGTTTGGTGGGGGTACGCATTGCAGCGGAGTTTGGTGGGGATCATGTGGGAATATCACAACAGGAGAAGATATCTTTAATGTTATGAATACATTTATGCAAGAGAACAAAATTGATTGGAATAGATGTGTTGGAATAAGCACAGATGGAGCAAAAAGTATGGTCGGAATTAATAAAGGACTCGTTGCAAGAATTCAAAATGTTGCTCCAAATGTCATATCCACACATTGTTGCATACACAGAGAGGCTTTGGCAACACATAAGATGCCCGCTATTCTACAGAAAGTTCTGGATGAAAACGTGAAAATCATTAACTACATTTTTTTATGTAGTTATGAGGGGTACTCAGCGTTTTTTATGAGGGGTACTCAGCGTTACGAAAATTATAGAAGGGGTACACATACGTCAAAAGTTTGGGAAACACTGAAATAGACTAATTCTACCTTATTATAAGGCTACAATTAATAGAATCAGCAAGTCTGAAAGCATAAACTTTTAAACACCACTTTTAACTGTGAAGGGACGTTTCTTCCTAAGTTTCTTTCTCTGACCATTAAACCATTGGGAGGCTATCGTTTCCTAGGTGATATCTCTTCCTTTTGTTTCCCAAGGCTATCCACACACTGCATTATTCTTCCTTTGGAAAAGGTCATGATGAAAGTGGTAGATCCTGAATTTACTTTTGAATATTTATAAGTTGACCTAAGGCTCTTTTCTATCTACTTCAAAGTTTTTGAAAAGCACCGTGTGTTTGTAGCAACATTAAGCCCTGGAAACTTGGAAGAGTGGAAGTTTCTTCTTCAGATTATTTGGCTTGGTCATATAGTCATGCAAATAAAAAAAAAATGGAAATCTGAGAACCCTATATCCAAGTGGTGACCTAGATTAAACAGTTTTTCCCCCATTGGCTTCATTCATTACATACATTATATGGAAGACAAAACTGATATCAGTTTATGCAACAGTTTATATAATATTCTTTGTGATGAGATTTTACCCATAGAATAACTGATACTTCTTAAAAACTACTTCATTGTTAAATATAAATGAGAAATGTGCAGGCTCTGGTATCAGTGGGATGGTGTTGAAAATATTGCAAAATATGTCTGCCTCATAGAGTGGTCTACAAAAGCCAGTTATTTTATGTTGTTGTATTTGTTTTCCTCAGTAAAATTTATTTTGCGGTTATCACACCACGTTTTCCTTTTGGTAGTAATTCATCCAATTACTAATTACACAAATTCATGAAGCCATCCAGAATAAATGTATGTGGCTTAGGGTGAAAGTAGGACTTATCTTTTTGGTAAGCATGTGTCACTAACCTGTATCTGCTTCTCATATGAAACTGGTGAAAAGTAAAAATGTCAACTGAATTCAAAATCATAACTTATTTTTAATCATAATGAAAACAAACTGCCACCTATCTGTTTCATCAGTGAACTACTAGTGTAGCATGAATTTCAGATAAACATGTTCTATGTGTATTTGGTACCGTTACTAAAATATATTTATGTAACTAGCATTTTAGCATGTTCATGTTAGGAAGTTGAAGCTTAGCCATGTTTCTGTCAACTGTCCAGTTGGCAAATCCAGAAAAAGAAACTCCTAGGACATTATTTTACCAAGAGTTAAAACTTTACTGAATAAATCACGTTGGCACCGAAGAAGCAAAACCAGCTCTGGGTTTGCCTCGCAAAAGTATGCATAGTTCATTCCCCCTTTCTCCATGGGCCACCCACAGTTCATTATGTCCACCAATCATTTCTGTTCATTTTCTTATGGGGACCAGCCAGCCATGCTGGGACATCTGCTCAGGGTGTCCTTGAGGAGGGAAAAATGTCTCACAGGAACCAACGATGCTTGGATGCCATTCTCTCCACCTTTGCATTTTATTCCACAACCATCCTTTTCTTTGTCAAGCTGTGAGTGAAGTGGAATATAGGTGAATATAGGTGCGAGTCAGTCTTGACAGTTTCAAATAAAATATAAAACAGAAAATAGATATCCAGACCTATTCAATGACATCACAGACTTCTACTGTGATTGTATGACAATTGTAGGGTCCAAAATAGAGCTGTGTAGAGTTTGGCAGGGTGATTAAATATGAAAGTGATTTGATGGAATCACCTTATTGATGACACCCTTAAATTAGCTTCTGTTCCACTGTTTCTCTGATTTTTTAGTGGCTGTCTGCATATGCACAGAAGATGCCTGCCTTAAAGCACACCACATTCTGGAATGCTGTGAATGCTAAAAACAAACTGCCAGGTGCATTACACTTGTTGAAAAAAGATAAAGAGCTACATCATGACCCTCGGTTACAGCAGTCCTGAGTAATGTTGTGCCAATTGCTATCTTAACTCCCCCTTCCTCAGAGCAGTAAGAAAAAAATGTAAAAGGAGTGGCCTAGGTACATTCTCTTGAGTTCCTGAAACAAATGTGAGATTTAAATCATTCCATATCATCTCATGAATAAATAAATGAAGTGCGTTGAAGAGGAATAGCAGTCATTTTTTTCTCTCCAGGTTATATAGTTTTAGAGATCTTCTCTTTGAGAGGATTAAGGAAATTACTTCTTGCTTTCCCTCATTTCCCCCTCGCGCCCCCCCCCCCAGTTTTAAAATCTTCTGTACTACATTTCTATTGCATCACAACCAGGGGTGGGCTGCTACAGATTTGCCTGGGTTTGGGAGAAGCCATAGTTAACATTATGGGTGGTTCAGAGACTCTCCAAATCCCACCTCTGGATGGCACCACCAACCCAATCCTGCCCCTCCCCTTCCAGGAGTCTCCATGCGGCCTGTTTTAGATGTGAAATAAGTGCAGGGCCCTCATGGAAGCTCAGGGAGGGGAAAAACAGGCCTCCCTGATGTTCTGGAAGGCTGGAAATAGATCTGTGGGATGCAGTTTTCACCCTCCCAGAGGCTCAAGGAAAGCCTCCAGAGCCTGGGGAAGGTGAAAATGTCCCTCTCCACCATGGTGCAGGAGGCCAATTAGGCCACAGCCACCATAGCCACACCCACTCAGCAACCAGGCAGAGAACCCGTTGCTGAAGTTTTTGAAGCTCACCCCTGATCACAACAATATTTAATCTGTCTACTTTCCAAGATATGAATACAATATTTTCCCATCATTTCCATTCTGCATGTCTGGAAACTATGAAGTTTCCAAGAAACAACAACAATACCAAAAAATATGTTTCATATTTCTCTTCCTTTTCCTCTGATTTCTAGCACAGGGAGGGAGGAATCATTTGTTTTAAGAGATGATACTTACCCTTTTAATGTGGCTCTAAGTTGTAGATTCTATTGCAATATTTGAATATCATATGTCTAGATATCTTTATGGACCATCTGCATAGGAAAGCCTAATGAAGTCTCACATAAGCACAATAAAACAATCGAGTAGAAATCAGAACACGACTGAAGGGGGAGCTCCTAAACTTCAGCTCACTATAGCCCAAGAGTATTTAATGACATGCATAGGTAATGTAAGGTGAAATATAGATATCACATTGTGTTGGGTATATTCAGGGGTGGCATTCACTTACCTTCCCTATTGGTTCGCAAGTGTGAGCTTTGCTCACATGTGCCATGTCTGCGCATGCGCTCTGCTTTTTGCACATGTGCTTTGTCTAAAAAAACAGAGGCCTAAATGGTATGTTGTAGAGCTGGGTCAGGTGGGAAGGGCCACCCACAATTTCTGATATACCGGTTTGGGCGAACCGGTCAGAACTGGCAGAATATCACCTCTGGGTTTATTATCTGATGAAGAAAATTGTTTTCCAAACACATTTGCCTTCTTGTGGGTTCCTCTTTCACAAGCTCTTTGAAAGCATTGTGAAAACATGGCTCTGTTTAACAATCCTATCTACTCAATATGTATTGAGTAGGTAGAGCAGAAAATATATACCTGTAGAATTTATTCATGAATACAGCCAGCCTAATGTGAAAATTTAACTTTGAAAGGAATCTATAAAATGTGCATTTTCACATTTATATCTCGCTTGACATTCCCTGGACCACAAGTAACAGGCTGTCAGTACAAATTGCAGCACTTACATAATATTGTGATATACATAAATAAATGCATTTTTTTTATCTCACCTGTCAGATTCCTACAAGGGTAATCCCCCCGCTCCCATCCCCTTTCCCATATGGCCTTATTTTTACTTGGATTTCATTGCTTGCATTTCCCTTAAGGGAACAATATAAAACATGCTTAAAGTAATTGAAAATATACAATTTGAAATCTATGCAAGAGATTTCTTATTCTGGGCCCTCCATCTTTATACCTTTGTTTAGTTTCTTTTCCATTTCAATGTATTCAGGCTCATGCAAATTGAATCTTTCCCTATTATAATGATGCAATATGATGCATTCTCAAACTAATGTATGTTTACTGAATTGTAAGCTCCATTGACATTAGTGTAGAGGGCGTAGGAGACAACCCTGAAGGACAGAAGGAAAAGCCACTACCAAGATTCATTCCAATAAGATAAGATAATAGATTAACAGAGTTGGAAGGGACCTTATAGGTCATCTAATCCAACCCTCTGCCCAAGCAGGAAACCATACACCATTTCTGACAAATGGCAGTCCAATCTCTTCTTTAAAGTCTCAAGTGATGGAGCTCCCACAACTTCTGAAGGCAAGCTGTTCCATTGGTTGATTGTTCTCATTGTCAGAAAGTTCCTCCTTATTTCTAGGTTTAATCTCTCCTTGGTCAATTTCCATCCATTATTCCTTGTCTGGCCTTCAGATGCCTTGGAAAATAGCTTGACCCCTTTCACTTTGTGGCAGCCCCTCAAATATTGGAACACTGCTATCATGTCTCCCCTTCTCTTCATAGATTAGCCATGCCCAGTTCCTATAACAATTCTTTGTATGTTTTAGTCTCAAGTCCCCTAATAATAAATAAATAAATAAATAAATAAATAAATAAATAAATAAATAAATAAATAAATAAATAAATAAATAAATAAATAAATAAATAAGGACTGAACCTGAGTGAAAAAAGTAACTTGAGCAAACATCTCAAACAAGCCCTTTCCTAGTTCAGAAGAAGATAAAGAGAGGTAGAAGGGAAGCATATTTAGAGTTGCAAGTTTCTATTAATGTTGATATTACAAATAAAAGAAGTCCTTATATACATACTATTTTTTTAAAAAAAATGAAATCCTGCCCACTTTTTATGATATTATGTACGAGAGACTCTTAAAATGTGGTCTGGAGTTCTGACTACTACATGCAATGATGTTAAACCTACATTTGGCAGCTTTCTTTATAATTAGTAATAATAACAATAATTATAACTTTTGAATGCCACTTGTTTTATCTATGTATATACTTTTCTTATCTCATAGTTCATTAATTATGAGAAACATTATCTAAGCACAATGGATTTTATACCAATCTACATTTGGAAACTATTGTTTAATTGAAGAAAACATCCATGATAAAAATATATAAAACTTATTTGTGATTGGTTCAATCATTACTTTTGGGGGAATGTAATATGAATCTTGCCTCTTAAAATATTTACTTGTCCTTGAAGTATTCAGGCTCAAGACTGACAATATTACACAAAATAACTGTTATTTGGGCATGTATTCAAACTGCAGGTTATGAAATGTTCTTGATATTCCAAAGATATTGTTTTCCAAAAGGCAATGGGACTTTTTTTTTCTTTTGAAAATGTTTTGCTTTTTAGCCAAGAAGCTTCTTCAGTTCTGATTGACTGTCAGAACTGAAGAAGCTTCTTAGATGAAAAGCAAAACATTTTCAAAAGAAAAATCAAACAAACAAGGAAGTCCAGTTACCATTTGTAAAATAAAACAACCTCTGGAACAACTCTGACCTGGATGATTGAGAATATTCAAACTATGGAATGAGGACAAAATAGGAGAAAACGTTGTCAAATAAAGAACACATCTAATAACTAAAATGTTCCGTATGCTTAGTTGTTTATAACTGGGGAAAAAAGATGACATTTCTTACAAATCATTCCAGGTGCATTAAATCCAGATGGCACCAGCATTAGTTTTTCTTTCTTTAGATTTTTTAGCTCTTTAATTATAGGGCAGAAAACTCTGTGAAAGCTGCTGTTATTACTGTTTTAGCAAACAATTGCTTGAAAAATATTGTTTTTCCTTCAAAAGATATAACAGCAAGTAAGATAAATATTATGAATTAAACTGATTTAGTATTTTAATAACAGAATATTAACTACCCTGATATATAGATTGACGGTTTTCTGAACTTTATGAGGTGCTAGTTCCAGAAATATTATTTTATTGTTCTTGGGAAGGCATTATTTTAAAGTATGCACATCTTATTTTACTCTTGAGTCAGATAATGCTAAGTTTCAGTGCAGAGGTGGGTTTCACATTATTTTACCACCAGTTCGCCACACACCAAAACTTCATGAGTGTGTGCACCTTCCGCAGATGCATTTTGCTCACACGCACAGCTCGCATGCATGTGCACGGCTTAGAAAATGTGGCTAAATAGGATGCTGTAGAGCCAGGGTAGATGGGCAGGTGGACAGCAATAGCAATAGCAGTTAGACTTATATACCGCTTCATAGGCCTTTCAGGCCTCTCTAAGCGGTTTACAGAGAGTCAGCATATTGCCCCCAACAATCTGGGTCCTCATTTTACCCACCTCAGAAGGATGGAAGGCTGAGTCAACCCTGAGCCGGTGAGATTTGAACCGCTGACCTGCTGATCTAGCAGTAGCCTGCAGTGCTGCATTTAACCACTGCACCACCTTGGACAGGTGGACAGGTGGCGGGGTGGGCAGGTGCCCATGTGGCCACCCACCTGCAGGTCACTACTAAAGGTTCACCTGAACTGGTCTGAACCAGCTGAATACCACCACTGTTTCAATGGCTTTCTTGTCCAGGAAAATAAATAACTTCTGGCCCAATAATTGTTATCATCTCTAATCTATGGGCTACACTGTTTTGGAGCTGAACTTGGTCTTTCAAGTGCCATTCATCTGGAATAGGGCCAGCTCTGTTAGTTTGAAAAATTGGTTTTGGAATTGACATATGGAAATGGGATGAATATAACTATATGGGCATGAGAAAGCCATTCCACCCTGCTACATGATGGCTTTGTCAGTTGGATTGGAAAACCTTGTTTAAATAATATTCAGCTATCAGCTTTGAGTTCTTTATTTTTAGGATAAGTCTCTGGTGCTTGTGGATGCTGAACATGTTTGTTTGTTCATTTAAATTATATAGCCACCCATCTCATAAAAAATTCTTTAAATTGGTTGCTCCCAATTTAAAATTAAAGTAACAGGAATGAACTCATATTAAAGCTATTGAAACCAAATACACACACACACACACAAATCTGGTACCAAGTCAAGCTTCTGATAGGCATACACTAGCCTCCCATCGTGAAGAATTGGAAATGCATTCATAGTGAAGATTTACAGCCCATCTTTAGTGCAACTAGTTTGAGAAAACTAGGAGGAGTGGAGGTCCTTGGAACCCGCAAGACTTATTTTTCCAAATGCCGGTCCAGTGGAACTGAAAATAACAGGGAAATACACATCACTAAATTTCCTGGATTAACTATTGGACTCTGATGAATCTGATTCAGAAGATTATCAGAGTAATGGTGATATAAACCTTTTTTCTTAACTGTTACTAAATAGTTCAGCAGAACACATCATTTAATTGACTCACTTATATACTCAAAAGTTGTTACCCAATCTTCTTATCTTCTGTGTCTCTGGGGCAAACAAATACTTTAAGGGCAGCTATGCTATATTCATAATAAATATTGTTTAGTATAGTTTGCTAATGAAAATCAGTTTGATATGGTGGTTTAAAGGCAGAGGTAGAAACTGGGTGCTTATAACACACACACACACACACACACACACACAACACACAACACAAAACATGACTTTAGTGAATTATGTTCTCATATCGATTTGCCTTATGAATGACAAAATGAATATTAGGAACGCCAAATGAACTGATCATTTTGGTATTTCTAGTATTTTGATGTTTTGTAGTTTTGAAGCTCAATTGTCAATTATGCTGATAAACAGTAGTGGCTACTGTTCATACTAAATATTTAATGTGTTTGGTGGGTCAGCCTTCTTGGGAATCAGACTGTGAATCAGCTGTGTAATGTGTGAGTTTTAGTAATCAATACATATAGATTTCCCTACAGTAATGTTTCTTTAATTATTAAAACAATGAATGAAATTTGCACAATTTGAACTGAAAATGAACATGACAGGTTTTTTTTGGTCAAATGCAGATAGTGGTCAAATAGAAATTGATGCCACAATACGAAACATCTAGCTTTAGTGTTCAAATGGGCAACAGCTAAGTATTGACCAATTGTATGAGTTTTCTCCAGATTTTTTTTAAAAATCGATTTTGAAAACAAAACAGGATAGGGTTCTAGTGGAGAGGCATAGAGGGAAAAGTCAGAAAAAGTTATATATAGTAAATAATATTGGATCTAGTTTGGGTCTTGTGAAGGAAACAAGTTGTTGAAGAAGAGGGAATTTGCTGGCAAGATAGAAATATCGAAAGAATGCATGCTAATTGGGACAACATTGATGCCCTTATTTCTCAACTAATATGTTTCTTTTTTAAGAAAATATTCTTTCTTGAGGATACTTACAGAAGAAGAGTGGGGTAATAATTTGATGCTTGCTAATTATAATATTTATGCTTACATCATCTGTTACCTATACATATGTATAACTATCATTTTCTCCTCCTTTCCTGAAATGTATAAACATGAACACATCCTTTTGTTTATAGAAATCTCTCCCACTATTTTCTAAAGGGAAATTTCTGCAGCGTACAGCATCATGCATGTCAATCTACAGTCTACAGAGAAAACCATTCCAGACTAAAAAACCCAATAACTCCCTATGGGAGAAACAATGGGTTAGTAGCTCAAAAGTTAGATGCTAACTGTTCCATTGTAAAACCCTGCAGTGGGAATTTTCCAAGAATGCAACCTACTATGTGCTTTCTGGAATACCCATGCATAAAAACCATTTACCCTTCTATCATTTTTCTGCATCCACAATTACCAAATTATTAATCTGAAAGTGAGATGGGTAGTACTTAAATTTGATAAATAAATAAATAATCTGGTTGGAGATAGTTGTTAATATTATCTATCATGCTAAAACAGGAGGCACTGTTTAAATGATGGAATGTGGATGGTCTGGTAGCACACACATAGATGCCACATGGAATTAAAATAAAGATACCTACAGACAAACCAATGGTACTTCAACATATATACTCACCTTTTTTCAATCACTAATGATGTGATTGGAAAGAGTTTTAAAAGCAATGCAAGTCAAGGATAAAGCACTGTTAGATTAAGCAATAAATTGGACGTGAATAAAGTAATGTGACTTCATAAAGGTTGTAATGATGGGATCCTATGCCACTCAGCCATTTGTACCAATGTAAAAAGGGAATATAATACCAGACGATGCACAAATTAAAGGGAAACATCTGGGGAAAAAACCCCAAAATATTGTGAATTGCAAATTGAAGTTGAGTGACTATGTAAGACGAAATCAATGGTTGTACCAATAGTAGTAGGAGCACTTGGAGCAATACCCAAATGGCTGCCTAGATACATGGAAATTTTGAACTTATTAGACCTGAATATCCTGACTTTGCAAAAAACAAAAAACACCCAACTTGGAACTGCCTATATACTCAGACACTACCTTAATAGCTCTTAGGTTTTTTATTAGTACTTGAACTGTTGAAGATGAAGATGAAGAATTGAAGATGATGATGTTGATGTTGATGTTGTTGATGATGATGATGACGACGACGACAAGACCTGGCAATGGCTAAGAGCAGGAAAGTTAAAGAAAGAGACCAAGGGATTAATTCTGGCTGCACAAGACCAAGACTTAAGGACAAATGTATACAAAGTCAGAAACAATGAACCATCTGGTAAGCTGCTGCAAGAAGATTGCACAAACTGACTACAAGCAACGGCATGACAAATGGTGCATTGGAAGATCTGCAAAAAATAATTTGCCTGTAGGCAAGAACTGGTGGGACCATAAAATAGAGAAAGTCATAGAAACTGAAGACGTTAAATTGCTCTGGGACTTTAGAATCCAGACAGACAGGCACCTGCCACATAACACCAGGGACTTAACAGTTGTTGATAAGAAAGACAAAAAAGTCTGGGTAGTGGATGTGGCAGTGCCTGGAGACAGTGAATAGAAGAGAAAGAACTGGAGAAGATAACAAAATACAAAGACCTACAAATAAAAATAGAACAACTATGGCAAAGGCAAGCAAGGGTAGTACCTATAGTAATAGGCACCTTGGATGCAGTACCAAAACACCTTGAGCACTACTTGAACACCATAGGCATTGACAAATTTGCCATCAGTCAATTGCAGATGGTGGCTTTACTTGGAACTGCTTCCATCCTATGACAATATCTGTAACACCATCAAACATCCAGATTTGCCTATCCCAGGTCCTTGGTATAGTCTTGATAAGTAGAAAAAATGCCAAATCCAGACTGAATATCTGGCTGACTGTGCGATGATTAACAGCAACAACAACAAGAAGAAGGGTTGTGGATCATGTGTGCTTTGAGGAAGATGAGAGTTATGCCAAAGGCTCCACTATACTGGGTAGATCTTATCAGAGGAGCCTGACAAATAGTATCTTTCTCATAAATAATATAGAGAGATATAATTTACAGAAACCCTTATTCGATAAGTCGTTACCCAGGTCAAGAACAACATCCAGAATCTGAAATAATAGAACAGAGGCTAGCAGATTAACATTGATTTATAATATAAAATTATAAATACAAAATAAAACATTCACAGAAACAGAATTGGGAATTGCAAACCTCTACCCAGTGCAAAGAAATCAAAGCTTGCCAAAAATAACTCAGGCTATAGAGGCAAACCATGCAGAGTCAGAAGTAGAGAAAGCAGCATAGCTATTGAATTGTTTTCCTTCTAAAATCAAGGAATCCTCTCCTGGGCCTTCTCCTCAGATGAGATTCAAGGGATCTAGAGAAAGAAAAGAAGCTGAAGAACAAAAAAAGATTCAAAACTATCTGATCAAGAAAGATCATCTAAAAAGATTAAGGAAGCATTGGAATTAATAAAGCAGCAAATAACAATTATAACCAAGATTCAAAGCTTGAATTCCACACTATCAACAGAATCTCCAATTCCTGTTGAATCAGAAACATTTCTATCAATTGAACGATTGCAATGAACAAGCCAATACTTGACAGAGAAGAAATAGTGTAGTTCTGGGAGTAGTGTGGGGCAACCCAAAGAAATACAATAAGAATGCAGCTTGGATAAAGGAGGTGGACAAGTATAAGAAGCTGAAATGGAAGAACTTGTATAAGTTTGGAGAAAAGGAAGATCAAGAATTGGTCACCTGAGTTAATATGAATTGAGTGGTTTTGAGTTAAAACATCTGATTGGTCTACACCCACTCACTGCCAAGCAGTTTAATTACAAACTATAAGGAGGTAAAATTAAAAGTTGCAAAACCTACCTGATTATGAAAGATCAAACAAAAAGGGGATTTGCAGGAAACTGTAGACAAATTACCAGCTTATCAATAACTGCAACTTTCAAATTGCTAATTGGTGTGGAACTAATGCATCTAACTAAAAACAAGGTTTTTCCACCTGAGCGGAAAGGAAACTGTCCAAACCGCAGAGAAACAAAAGATCATCTACTAATTGTCTGGACTATTGTAAAGTGCTCTACATGGGGCTGCTCTGGAAGAATACTGGAAGCTTCAGCTAATTCAGAACACAATTTTACGCAACCCTAAATTTGTGAATGCGTCATATCTTTTGCGGGAACTGCACTGCCTACAGATCTGCTTCTTGGTACAGTTCAAGGTGTGGATTATCATCTTTAAAGTCCTACATGACTTTGAGTCAGGTTATTTGAAGGACTTCCTCTCCTCTAATTACATCCATCCAGCCCACCAGGGCAAGAAGGCAGGACATGTTAAAGGTCCCATTATTTAGGGAATATTATCTGATGGGAACATGAAAAAGGGCTTTCTTGGGGGTGGCCCATTCTTTATGAACATCATCCACCAAGGTACAATTGGCTCCCATCCTAGTCCTTTTTCAAAAGGCCCTAAAAACATGCCTTTGACAATAGGCCTGGGGGGCCACAAATGAAAATTAAGTCAATTGAGTTAGTAATCTAATTGTACTTGCCATAACGAGTAGGATAGGGATTTTTAAACAATTTTACTATATGATGGATTTTTTAAAAAAAAAATATGTAAGCCAACTGGAGTCACCTATGTATGGATTGGGCAGCTATATACATTTATTTAATGATTATTAATTAACAAAATGATTTTGGAAAACTGCAACAGAAGTAAGGTCAACTTGAATGTAGCTTTGATTGATTACAATAAGGCATTTGACTCCCTGCTAGACAATGGGAAGTTCCTAGTAATAACAGGAGTTAGTAGAAACATCAGAAGCTTTGTGAAAAGATCAATGGCACAATGGAGGACACAGTTGTTGGTCAACAGTGATAGACTGGATAATGGGTTAATATCAAGATAGGAATTTTCAGAGAGGCTCACTATCACCACTGTTTGTTATTGCATTGATTTTTCTGCCAATCATGCCCAACAAATCGGTATAAAACATTGCCACCTCCTTTACATAGGCAATCTAAAGCTGTATGGAAAAAATACCATCTGAAAAACATTCACTGTTCAACACTGTACAAGACAAGAATGCACCACCCTTCAGGGGAAAATAGTGAAAATTGAAGGGATAAAGATGCCTCTAGGAAGGCCATCACTACAAATACATGGGCATCCTTTATGCTGACAACTTCAAGCATGCTGAAGTCAAAAAGAAGATTAGAAGTGAACACCTCATGAGAATAAAGAAGATCTTAAATCCAAACTCAGTGGAAGAAATATCATCAAGGTAATTAACACTTAGGTAATTCCAATCATTAGATACACAGTCAGAATAGTGGACTGGACTCATGCAGAACTAAAATCCTTGAATAGGAAGACTGTAAAAATAATGAAAATGAATCATTCATGCAGTGATACTGACAGACTGTATTTACAAGGAAAATGTGTGGACATGGAATTTTGCAAGTAGATTAGACAACAGAAGAAGAAAAAATGACATTGGGAAAGTATCTGAAGGGTAGTGAAGAACTGTACTGATGCTTTTATACTAAGGCTTACTAAATACAGCAGAGACTAAACTGGACTACAAGGATGATCAAATGAAGAAAGGAAAAAAGACACAACAAGGCAAAGTATTACATAGAAAGTACATTTTTAAAAAAGGGAGGCAAAGCAGATAGTGTCCTGATCTGGTAATGGCTAAGAGAAGGGAAATTGAAGAAAAAGACAGGAAGGCTAGTTTCCACCACACAAGATCAAGTCTTATGAACAAATGAATATAAAACCAGAATTGAGAAGACAGCAACAGATAGCAAATGTTCCTTCTTTAAAGAAACACCTGGTAAGCAAGCTGTTGTAAGAAAACTACACTACTACAAACAATGGAATGATAACATAGAAACAATGATGAATTGGAACATATGCAAAAAATAGCATTTGCCTGAAAACAAGAATTGATGGGACCACAAAAAAGACAAGATAATAGAAAAGGTAGAACTTAAAATGTTTTGGGACTTTAGAATTCAAATAGACAAGTACCTGCCTTGTGTATCTGCCCCTCAGATGTAATGTTGATTAAGAAAAAGTCTGGATAGTGGATGTGCCAGTACTTGGGACAGCAGAAAAGCAGAGAAAGAACTGGAAAAAAAACACCACAAAATACAATGCCTACAAATATAAGTAATCAATCAATCAGACTAGAGCTGAAAGGGACCTCAGAGGTCTTCTAGTCCATCCTCCTACTCAAGTAGGAGACACTATACAATGGGTGTCAAACTGGTGGCCTATGAGCTGGATGCATCATGTGCAGGCCATGACCACCCCAGCCCCAGAAAGGGGAAAAAAATCACAAAATGTCACGTGATGGTAACATGATGCTCTAAATTTGACACCCATGCCCTATACCATTTCAGGCTGGTGGCTGTCCAATCTTTTCTTTAAAACATCCAGTGAGAAAGCACCTAGCACTTCTAAAGGTTGCTCCACTGGTTAATTGTCATCACTGTTAGGAATTTTCTCCTTAATTCCAAGATACTTCTCTCCTTGAATAGCTTTTATCCTATCTTGCCTTCTGGTGCTTTGGAAAATAAGTTGACCCCCACTTCTTTGTGGCAGCCTCTCAAATACTGGAATACTGCTACCATGTCACCCTAATCCTTCTTTTCTCTAGAGTGGCCATACCCAATTCCTGCAACCATTCTTCATATGTTTTTGTCTTCAGGCTCTTAATCATCTTAATTGCTCTTCTTTCAACTTTTTTTTCAACATATTTTTTGTAGTGTGGTGACCAAAATTGGATGCAGTATTCCAGGTGTGGTCTTATTAAGGATTTATAAAGTGGTGCTAACACTTCACATGATTTTGATTTTATCCCTCTGTTTATTCAACCAAGCACTGTATTAGCTTTTTTGGTTGTTGTCACATACTGCTGACTCATGCTTAAGTGATTGTCCACTATGTCTCCAGGATCCCTTTCACAGTTACTGTTTTTAAGCCAGGTTTTACCTGATCTTTCATTTATCCTGATTAAGTGTAAAATCTTGCTTTTTTCCACAGTAAATTTCATATTGTTGGATGGGGCCCTTTGTTCAAGTCTGCCAATATCTTTTTGGATCCCAAGTTTGTCATCAAAATTGTTTGCTAGTCCTGCCAGCTCATCTGCAGATTTGATGTGTTTGCCTTCTATTCCCTCTTCTAAGTCATTTAGAAGATATTGAAGAGTACTGGGCTAAGACAGAACCTTGTTGTACTTGTAGTCAGAGTTGGGTTTCTGCCAGTTCAGCCTGGATCAGGGAAACTGGTAGTGGTGGCAGGAGGCTCCATCCACCCACCTGGACACTTCTGGACACTTCTGTGCACATGCACAAGTGAACCAGTAGTAAAAAAAAAAAAAAAACACCTTGGAAACCCACCATTGCTTATAAGTCCTTGATTTGCAACCAGTCATTTAGTAATGGTTCATGGTTATGACAAGTACTTGCTAAGTACTTACATCACAGTGTCGATGTTATGACTGCTACAGTATCCTTGCAGTGATTTGTCCTTATGACTGATTATAGAGATGCTTCAGCACACCCTCCCACCTATCTTCCTTATCCTGTCCTGCTATGACTTTGCAGGCACTGGATATGTTTTATCACCTCACCAAGCTCCTCACAGTTCTTCCCATTCTCCAATCACTCACTTACTTTTTGAAGATCTCCAGAGCTTAGAAGATTGGATTAGGGAAAGACAGTCTGTTCCATTGCACATGGCACAACCTCACAAACAGCTGTCTTTTTCTGAGCAAAAAATAACACTGGTTAAGCTCTTGGTTTTCTTTTCCTAACACTAGCCTTAGCTCTGCCAGCTTAGCTTCACTAATATGAGTGATGAAACTAACTCTGGCATAGCTAAGGCTAGTATTAGTGAGGAAAAGAAGTGTTCTCGGTGTTATTTTTCCTCATTTACGCTAGCCTTAGATTCACCAGCATTAATGCCACTAGCATTAGTTTCCTTGCAAAATTCCTTCTAATAAATGAGATAATGAAGAAACCAAGCCTCTTAGCTCAAATTCTGCAGCATATTAGGACCCTTGATCTTGTATGGCAAACCTTTTCTTTGAAATATTATTAGAAAGAGAGTTTATTTTATTTCATTTAAAAGACTTGTAAAGAAAAGAGGCACAGTGCATTAGTAAAAATGAATAAGTTCCAATTTGTGATTATATATTTCATCACTGTAATCAAAGCTTGCTTACTCATTTATTTACTTACTATTACATATGTAAATAAACACATACAAAATCAGCAAAAGAATCTCCACTGTTAGGATATGGACTTTTCTTGCTCTTATCAAGGGTTACTAATTCATTCCTAACATATATAGCTTTGGTCACATTGCTGGGTTCTGTATCTAACAAGTGAGTGACACCTACTGGTAAGAAACACTTGGGCTTTGGGGAATAATTATTACTATATTATAACATCATTTTTAGTCCTGTTTTCTTAAAAGGAAAAGCACTGAAATCTGTATGCTTGAAAGCCCATTTCCTTATAATTGCAATTTTGTGATGATGACTTTACTTTTTATTTAACTCTCTGTGACATTCAGTAGTTAAAAAGCTAAGAAATGCCAAGAGCAGCTGCAAAGCCACTGTTCCTTATCCATCAAGAAGGCTGTAAATTCAGCAGTAAATGATTGTGAAAGAATAGAGTGGCACGAAAGAGTTTGGAGGATAAAAAGGATCCCTTATGTTTTAGAAATGGAGATTATGATTTAAATATTTTCCAAACCTCCTCACTTCTTGCTTGCACAGATAAATAGAAGGGGTCATACAAAGAAAGGCTGCAGGAGTGACATATGACATGTTGAATTTCAGTATAGACATGCCTGATCTACATATACCACAATAATGTGTGAACTGAAATTTAATCAAGTGGTTAATTTTTTAAATAAATGTTCTTAATGATTTATACAATTCTCTGCTCAAATCAAAACACTTAAACCCATTAAAAACAAACACATACTGAATCAGGAGTAGTTCATCCCCACCTTTCATTTTAAAAAAATTGTACCAATTTAGAAAAAAAAAACACCTATCCCTTAATTCAACCAGATTGTGGTTTATTAATACAAAGTGAGCAAAAAAATACAAGCATGAACTGTATGTTCAGATGCAACCCAGCATAAAGGGAGGAGGAGAAGGGGAAAAGTTATGTGAAGCAGACCTTCAGTGGCTATAAGTATCATATATCATGAAATATTTTCCTCTGGGTTTCTTTCAAACTGACGAAAAATCTGAAGAGGATAAAACTCACTCTTGGGGCAGAAAAGCGGGAGGAGTAACATCTAGTGTCAAATTCAGGGCCATCATAGAAAACAGCCTATCCATTATTCTTCTTGAAAAAAAAATCCTATCCCCCAAATCTTAAAGAAGACCAAGGCTGCAACTGTACACAAGTCCCTTGTAACAGACCAGATAATTCCTCTAGAGCATGGGTGTCAAACTCGCTGCATCACTTTGTCACTGCATGACGTTTCATGATGTTTTTTTTCCTGCTTCATGAGCTGGGGTGGGCGTGGCCTCTGTGTGATGTATCCAGCCGCTAGGCTGCCAGTTTGACACCCGTGCTCTAGAGAAACTGAAAGCAATTACACTAGGAGTGTAATTATAAGATTCCAATTCATTTTAAGGTGCTGCTGATATAAACTGAGCCAACAGAATGCAAGTGGAACTCTCCATGGTCCTGTTTTATGTTCATCAGAAAGCTGCTCTCCTCACCTGTTGTATATTCTGCTCTATTTACTGCATTGTTTGCAAGATGGATGGATGGATGGATGGATGGATGGATGGATGGATGGATGGATGGATGGATGGATGGATGGATGATAGATAGATAGATAGATAGATAGATAGATAGATAGATAGATAGATAGATAGATAGATAGATAGGCATGCAGATGATAGCAGAGGTACTTGAGCAAAAAAGGTAGGTGAAAACACGTGTACAGGTAGGAACAATTGTGTCTTCTTCTGTTGAGTATGAATTACTGATTTTCTCATCCTCTCTTTCAACTTTGCATTATATTGTCTTATTTTTATTTTGAGAGAATACAATATATATGACAATGATATAAAGTCATAAATTAAAACAAACATTACAAACATAAATTTATTAGCATAAATTTACTAGTTTTAAAGACCTGGCTGATTTTAACTTTTTAAAATCAGTTTCTGGTCAGTTTCACAACCTGTTAAATAACAATAAAACAAAGCAAGTGAACCCCCCCCCCATACATACACAAGACATTTTATTTGCCTGCATAAGTAATGTACTTGCCTGTAGACACTTAAACTTCAAGACACTAGCTTCTTTTATTAAATGGGACACTCAATAAAAATACAATATAAACTAAAGATTTTGCTGAGCCTTCAATAAGTTTTGTATAGTACCAGCTCAAATTTTCCTTTTGCTTGAAGGTACTAAGCCTTTGATAACATTTCATAATGGTTCAACTATTTCACCCAATAGTTAGGAATCAGCAAAAAAAAAAGCCACTAACTAACACTTAATGAAGCAATCATGGTAGCCTTGGAGAAGTTATTCAAATGCTGCAATATCTATATATCTTCAAAAATCTGAGCTGAACAAGTCATAATATTACTCCATGTAATAATCTGTGGAAGCAAGAGTTGAACTTTGAAGATGCAAGATAGAAAAACTATTGATGCTTTTGAAATTTGGTGTTGGGAAAGACTCAGCCAACAGACAAGAAAACAAACAAGTTAATCATCAAAAAAGTCAACCCAGAGTTCTTACTGGAGGTACAAATGACCAGGGTCAAATTACACTATTTTAGACACATTACATGAAGACCTAGCTCTCTAGATAGGACACTAATGTAGAATAGAATAGAGTAGAATAGAGTAGAAGTTAGAAGGGATCTTGGGGGCCTTCTAGTCGAAGCCCCTGCTTAGGCATAAAACCCTATAGCATTTCAAACAAATGGAAGGAAATAGAAGAAAATGATGACCAGAAGCAAGGTAGATTGTGCCAGTGACAGTGGAATGGGTACACTATTGGAAGACCTGAAAAAGCAGGTTATGGAGAGATCATCATGGAGAAAATCTGTCTATATAGCTTCTAAAAGTCAACAATGACTTGATGGCACATAATTCAACCATTCCATAAATATTTGTATCCTCATACACAATATGCAACTACAGTATGCCTATGTGGCTATTCCAACAATTGTTTGTTCTAATAAATTTTGAAAAGGCAGGAAAATTTGAAGTGCATCGTAACAGTGAGACTGTATAGTCATATTGTATAGACAGACTAGTTCAAATGGGAACATGTTTTGTAATTGGTACATTACTTCAAAAAGAGGTGGAATAGATTTTAAAAATGAACATTTACTAGTGTGGCATGAACCAGTGATTCATCTCACTCGTGCATTTAGAGACAAAACTTTCATTTTCTTTCTCAAATAATTTGTGATTCTATTTTGATAGTCAGATGCAAAATAAGTTGTGTGTAGGTTATAGTATCTATATCAAATACTTTATAGATGTAAATCTTTTTATTCTATGATCTGTGTTTGCAATATTAAACACATGGTTTTTTTTTTACAGTCCAGAGTTGCTCTCTGATATAGAAATTTTAAAAAATGTGCTAATATCCAGAGCTTTATCGTTGTTGAGTTCAATGGGCCCTACAAAACAACTATGTTAGTGAGTCTCTCTTTCTGCAAGGAAGAAAATTAAGTTCCAATATATCCACATGTAGTAAATAGTTCTTAAATGTTACAGGCTCCATGAGAAAAAGCCCACTGATTCAATCTTATTTTCTCACTCTTTAATGCACCATTATTCATTCTGTCTTAGGGTGAGACATATTATTAATTAGTCTGACCAAATACTTGCAGGCATTGGCACGGTACTTGCAAGTAGTCCCAGGTTTTCACTATTGTGCAGCCAAAAGCTTATTAGGACACATGGATAATGCCAATTAATTTGCTTCAGTAAGAAGTGTTAGTATAGACTTGGGAAACTGCAGGCTCAAATGCTGTGGCAGATCTGAAGATGAAATTTATGTTATATTCACATTGGGAACTCAATATTACAACTATTTAAAGGAGTTCAGGAATAAATTATATGATATATTACATTGAAATACCAGAAAAAAACTTCATCTTGGATCAGGATCAGGCAGCTAAAAAGTAAGAAAAGAATATTTAACATAATATGTGCAAAGTTTGAAAAACACAAAAATTAGGCTTTTCCATAAAATAAGGGATAGTACTGACCAAGACTGACACCACCTTGCATATTCCCTTGATGCCCTGGAGCTTCAAAAGTTCAATAAAAGTTGAGCAGATTAAAATCTGAAAACTAATTGGCTTAGCTTTCAGTCTAGAAGCAATGCAGTAATGAGATTTTCCCCCCAATGCTTTCTTTGAAACTATAGAATGGAGTCCCACTGGTGAAAGCAGTCATCTCACCGTCTTCCATTTCACAATGATCATCATCATCATGATGACTTTGGGAACTTAACCCATCATTGAAAAATAAAAAAATGTGGCAGGATGAAGAATGGGGAGGGATCAAGGTACCAACTCCTACATGGTTGTGTGTGTGTGTGTATGTTTCTGTGTGTGTGTGTGTGAGAGAGAGAGAGACAGACAGACAGACAGACAAACAGAGAGAGCCTTGTCAGCTGGACTAGACAGGAAGCATGACAAGATTTACTTCTGCTACTTAGTAAGGTTATATTAACAGTATCTTGTATACTTGTATATTTCTCTCCCTATCTCCTTTACAGCCCAAAAACTAGGGAGGGTCCCATCTGAGCTGCTTTCCCCACCAAAGTTCTGTTGTAGTGTTATAGGCTAAGTTGCCTTTTATATGACCAGTTCCTTGACCGCATCTTCTCCTTTCTTACAGGAGCATTCTAATATAAAGTTACACTGTGTGTATGCTGGAAAGCTGTGCAAAATACTGGTAACTCAAGGATAGGATGGTAAGGACAGTTGCTGGATGAAATCTATTGCATTGCAGAGATCTAGGGAGGTTTGAGTACTTCATTTCCATTTAAACCATGTTTCTGGTTTGTAGATGAATAATTATCACAGTGAGACCTGAGCTTAAAAGAAAAAGAATACCAAAATTGGTATTTGTACAATGGGTATTGTTTTGCTGTATCAAAACTTAATAATGTATTTCTAAACCAATTGGAAGCAATTATCTCTCTACAAGGCAAAAAAACCCCCTTCTTAAACCTACTTGGGTGGAGTTATGAATGATAACTATCACATGCAAACATTTCTTTTCTTTTTTGCCTCAAGGCATCAAGATTTTCTTCTTCTTCTTGGAAGCAAAATATTATGCAGATGTGAATTAACATTTGTAATTTGATTCACTAAGCCAAAGTGATGAGAAGAAAGCAAGAAAGCAAAATGAATAGAGGAACAATAATCAAATTATATTATCTTCTTTTATTATGTTAATGTCATTAGTTATTAGCATTCGGTAAATTGCCATTCGTTCTCCGCTGGTAGATGTTGCCAATCTAAGTTTGCCTCGTGCGCTGCAATGATGCAAGGCTGACAAAAGCAGGTGGAGCTTCAGGGCTGCTTTAGAAATCAGTCTAAGTCACTTGAAGGTGAAAGGAAAAACTAGAACAATAAGAAGACAGAAGAAGAACCTCTTTAATTCTAAGGAAAAAAAATAGAAAACTGCTCTGAAGTCAAGCTTCATGGAGGGAAAAAAGGAACTGAGACCTGTCCTGTTTTTATAAACAACAGATTGTGATAAAGATCCAATTCTTTTAACATTATTGGCCACAAGACTTGTACATACCGCTGTTTTTCTGGGGCTTGCAAAGCTAAAAAGGAATATCAACTGTAATAATACAAGAGTTGTGTTTGAGCATCATTTCTGGCATGTAGATGGATGGTTTGAGATTTGTTACACTGCTGCTTGTTCCAAAGGACTATTAGTTAAGGCTATATCTCTTCTGATGTATATAAACAATGACCAAATGAAACTTTGGTGATTGTCTAATCTGGTATTTTCTTTCTCCGCAAAATATGACTGAGATGGGCAGATGAAGTATAAGCAAAATTAAACAAGCTTGAAAAGGCATTTTGCTTTTAAATTATTTCTCCCTTATTATGACTCCGTTGGGATGAATTCCAAATAGAGCAGCTAAGCAATAATCATTTGAGACTTGTGACTGATGTTATATTAACAACAGATCTTACTCCTCAATATAATACAATAATTTGAGGGCATTATTTCAAGTGGTATTTCTCCTTCCCTTCCATCTTTCTCTCCCCCCCCTCTTCTTCTTTTCCTCTCCCTCCCTCCTTCCTTCCTCTTTCCTTCCTTCCTCTTTCAAAATCTATTGATTTTTGAAATTCAAACTTTCAATGCCCTGGCGACAAGCACTAAAATTAAAACATATGCTTGATTTTTCCCCCCATCTTTTTTTAAACCCCTTAAATAAAAGCCAAAATCATTTAAGCAGTATCTATTCTGCCTACAGGATAGTTATACCTATTGCTCTGAGAACTAGTAAAACACACAAACACACACACACACACACACACACCAGAAATAGATGCTCAGATTTACTCTTACCATAGGGCTATTCAGCCCTAGATTATCATTGTACTATGTTTCTTCCTCCATCTTCCACAAAATCATTACCTCAATAACCTAATCTCTGCATCATTTTATATATGATTTTGAAGATGTGCTCTTGAATCCTTCCATCACTTCCAGTTGACATCTATTGTGTTTTCCATTACGCCATTCTTGTATATAATTTCATTGTCTTTTATTATTTTCTGAAGATTCCATTGTTGTTGTTAGAAAAAGAGCTCCATGAAGTTTTGTTCACAGAAAACTGCAGCAGCAGAGGACCCAAACTACGGCAGTTTGCTTTATATTTGGGCATGTAAAGCATTTCATGGCATGGATCTAGGCCTTTGAAGGATCATTTTATCCTACTGGGAGTGGCCCATCCCATCATTGCTAGCAGATGAGGCATCCTGCAGACCTGTTTGGACTGATTATTCCACAGAGCGGGGTCCAAGAGAAAGGTCTTCTCTACCGTTGCACCTGCTCTATGGAACCTTGTGCTACCAGTTGTGTGGTCAGCCACAGCCTGTCTGACCTTCTGTAAGATCTGGATGTTACCCTGTGCTAAGATGAGAAGCCAATGAATGAATGAATGAATGAATCAATAAATACATAATAAATTAATGAATAAATAAATAGATAGATACATAGATAAATAAATAAATATGTTTTTAATGCCATTCAAGTAGTTCTCAACTTATTATCTTAACTGAACCCAAAATTTAGGTTGTTAAGTGAGATATTTGTTAAGTGAGCTTTGTTCCATTTTATGACATTTCTTACCAAAGTTGTTAGGTGAATCACTGCAGTTGATATATTGTGAAGTGAATCTGGCATCCCCAGTGATTTGGCTTGTCAAAAGGTCGCAAAAGGGGATCATGTGACTTTGAGACGCTGCAATGGTCATAATGGCCAAGCATCTGAATTTTTAGTACATGATCATGGGGATGCTGCAAAGGTCGTAACTGTGAAAAAAAGTCATAAATTACTTTTTTCAGCGCCGTTGTAACTTCGAAATGTCACAAAATGAACTGCTGTAAGTTGAGGACTACCTGTACCCTTTTATCAGAAAGACCTCTGTCTTTCTGTCTCTCTGGTCAGTTAAATATTATTAAAACTAAACATGGTTACAAAATATATACTTTTTTTTTCAGAAGAAGAGAATGATAAAGAGGTATACCAAAAATCCATTTGTTTGATTGGAATTACTAAATGAATCTTCCAATGCAAATCTGTTCCTTACTTGCCATAAAACATCAATGTTTACAATGTTTGTCAATTGTCCTCCCTTGCCCTTCCCTTCACCCAATTCCCATACTGCCAGCAATAATGAAGAATGAAGGGGGCATTTTATTAATGAAATAAAAATCCTGGCATTACTCAGTATAGTAAGTCTTGTTGTAATCCCACAATATACTCAGCTTGACATCAATTTAACATCACACTAGCTATGAAGTTTAGAACTGAGCAAAGAGATAAAAAAGGAAATAAAATGCAGAAGATGGTACATATATTTAGTGATACTTGGTTGATTAGCTTCCATAAAATAGTTGTCAGATTGACACAGATATGTGTGCATTTGATAGTACATTAATATACAGAATATTTAAGGTGTGTAATCATGAATATTCACAGGAATTGGGAGGCAGTGGAGATGTGGACAAAGCTCAGTGTAATGTGTAATGTAGCCAGAATATTACAATTCTTCTTCTACTTCTAATGTTCCATATGATTATTGCAAAATCCTTTTTCACAAATTTGAGTAATTCAGATTTGTCAGGATGCCTCATGTTCTAGAACAGGAACATAAGAATACGAGTTATACTGAGTTACTACTAGCTACTTAAGTATTTTCGAGAGTGATGACCAAGAATATCGAAAGGTTTCAGATGGAATTTTTTTTTCTTACTGGAATAGACCAAAGATTAAGGTTAGATCTTTCTACATACAAAACAGATATTTTTCTACTGAGCTCTTCCTTTCATTTTGGAAACGTGGGTGAACTTTCTATGGGAAGAAATCTGTGGCCATGGCTACTGAAGATTAGATAGGAAGAAATAGACCTCTTAGGCGGAGACTGAAGTTTATGCTATATATGATTGATCAAACATTTTTTCATCAGTCAATATAATGCAACTCTAGAACTTTTTGAATGTTATGTTTTTGGCATTGCATGATTGCTTGTGGAATGGAAACAGCTCTCACTATTGTCTATGGAGATTCTCAGTCATCGAGATCATGGTTGTGCCAAAGGTGCTTTTTCAAGAGGCAACTGGACTGGTTTTTCTTTGGAGATGTTTCACTTCTCCTCCAATAAACTTCTTCAGCTCAGACTGGATAGTGAGGAATGGAAGGATTTATATCCCTTGCAGATCATTTGCTTTTATTTAGAGAGTTGTTGAGGCAACCTGGAAGTTTATCTGTGTTGTCAGGGCCAGCTGAGTAGTACAAATGGGCGTGGAACCTTCTTGGAACTGTTGAAAGGACTGTGTTGTAGACTGGAGATAGATGATGTCTTATCTATCTATAAGAGGGCTGTTTAATTTTAATATAGATGGCCTTTTTGGCCCCTCTTTCAAACCAGGGGTCTTTTCTGTCTTCAAAAGGGTGACCTTTGTCTTTTAAGTGCACATGGACTGTAGAATCTTGTCCTGATGGGTTTGTTCTCCTCTGTTGTGCCATAAGTTTATGAAGTTGTTGTTTTGTTTCCCCAATGTAGAGATCTGCACATGACTCACTGCATTGTTCTTTTTCAGTATGCAAACTTGAAATCTTTTTTTCCCCTGCAGCTAAAATCCTCAAGAATAGAAATCCAAGGAGGTGTTCCAGTTGTAAAATAGCATTTGACATGAGTCATAGACTGGGGGAGGGAGGGGAAGATGCTTGATCCAGATTAGACTGATGTGATCATAGTCAGACAAAACTCAAACAAAGGAACTGATTACTTATAACAGGACAGAGGACTCTAATGTTATGTAACTTTAGGAATATGCAGCAGTTTTCTTAAAGTCTATGCAAACCTAACAAACAATACACTAGTAGAAGCTTCTACTGTAATTAACACTTATTGGAGAAACCATTTCTGTTTTGGCGCCTTTCCTTGAGGATGCATCAGGCACATACCATTTGCTGCATCACTAGAGGAGAGAGAGGTTCATCTTTATGAATTTTCTCTACTGATATAAAATGCAGAGACAAAATTATCTTCAGCCATTTGCTTTCACTTCTTTTTCCTTCCGAAGGAGTTAAGGAAGGCCTCACCTTTTCCTTTATCCCTTCTAGGCCTCTGGAGATTATGAATTTCTTGACTCTTTTTTTATTGTGGACCTGGACATAGAAATCAAAGGAGGCCTTAATGACAAAATATGTGCTATGTTTATTATAAATACAATATTTTTTTCTGATTAAAACATCTAAGCCTACAATTTTTACTAATATTATAAAATAAATATGCAAAAATGTATATGGGTTTTGAACATTTTTCATGGTGCTTATGTAATATTTAAAAATTACATAATATTTTACAGGGTGCATTTACTTTTCAAATAACTTAATATTGTTAAGTCAAACCAATATAATAACATTTTTAAAAAATGAATGAATTTTTATTGCTAAAATTGGAAACAATGCCATTTGGCATTATAGTGGCATAATGGCATTGTTTCCAATTTTAACAATGAAATTTTATTAGAAATTCCTCCCCTAAATTAAGTCCTATCCTAATTATTCCTTTTTTAATGCATGAATTAGCACTGTATGAATTTCATTTTAATTTGCTTATTTATATCCTCCCTTCAGTATTTCTATAAGTAGCTCAAGAACGCAAAGATATCCGACACACTTTCCTCCTCCTAATTTCTCCACAACAACAACCCTGTGAGGTGAATTAGGCTGAGAGAGAATGACTGGCTTATGTCTATCTAGCTGACTTTCATCGCCAAGGTGGACCTTGAACTTGTGGTCAACTTTATAGCCTAATGCCTAAGCCACTAGACCAAATTCGTTCTTTATGTCTAGACATTCCCAATTTGGAATTCTCCCTGAATTTGTCCTGTGAAGAGAGTTATACTTTATTCATAGCCCATGGAGAATAATGACTTCCCATCTTATACCTGAAATAACCCTTTTCCTATTTATTGTATTCCATTTATGCTTCTGTTATTTATCCAACCTCATTCATTTGCAAGCTGTTAGATGTGAGTCCCTTTGGTTTGAGACTGCTGCTCTGGGCCTATGTGTTTCAGCTCATAATGAATGGAAGTTAGGCTGAGGTTCATTCATTGATCTCTAGGTAATCTGCAGTATATTAGCAAGGATTTATATCTCCAGTTGCCTTAAATGAGCAACAAATGATCCCCTTTCTAACATTAACTTGCTTTAAAAAGGATGTTTTGAGAGGCAGAAAATAGAAGTGAATGTAGTTATTTGGGATGTGATGTGTGGGGAAAAATGGTGAACTTGTTTCTAATACTGATCAGAAGCTTTTGGACTGACCTTGTGGCTAAAAGCAACCTGCTCTTTAATTCCGAGCACACATGAGTTTGCTTGAGAAATTATTTTGCATCTGCTTCTCAGGGTTCTGTTAAATATGATACAGACATATTACATAGGTTGACATTTGCCTCATTCTGTTAAAGCATATTTGGCTAAATAAAATACTCTTTTGAAGATTAGGTATTTTGTAGGGCTAGACAAATGCTTGAAAGGATATCTCCTTTGATGAAGCTTCAAGCAAAGTACTCAGCTTGAGCTATTTTGTGAAGCACTTTGCCTGCCTTGTTTCTAAGAATGAAATGAAGTGACCCTATTGCTTTGCTCTGCTCTGCTTTTGCTTTTGCTTTGATACACAAAGCTTCTTTGGCAGCACTTGTCAAAGTTCCCTCACTATGGCTGGAGAAGATGCCATTCAGCTTCCTTCAGATCATTTGCCAAACGTTCTCACGCAGAGACACAATTTTTCTTTTTTAAAAAACTGCTCATCTCCTCAGGCAGCTGGTCAAATGTTTCGGCAAGGATTGTAAGGAACACATCACTCTTTCTCTCTGGCACAGTGCAAGAAAGGATGCTCAACTTCCCTAGTATAGTCTGGAAAAGTTCATGGAGAACATGTCTTGCTACTTTCAACATCTCTTCCTCAAAGCCTAAACAAGTTCTGCTAAAATTCATTACTTGGTCAGAAGACTTTTTTTGTTTTGCCACTTTATATATGAGAGAAGTTTTGAGACACTGTGAAATTGTTTGCTGAAGTAAATCATGTTCCCTGTTTACTTTGATGCACAAATGTCTATCACCTCTGTGGCACCAAACTCTTAGTTGAGGCACAACTAGGCTCATATTGAGTCACATAGAGTTATATTTTGTGAAGTGTCCTGTCCAGAGTAGAAGCAAATCTTCAGCCATAGCATTCATTTTTAAGAGTGAATAAAATCAGGCTCATCCTGAGGTCTTCAAACTGTCAGAAGAAATATCTATCTGGTTCAGTTCCAAGCCAGGAGAAAGGCACTGGAGACAAAATGAAGGGTGGAAACTGATTGGAAAAAGGGATCATTTATTGATGAACATGTTTGTGCTTCTGGTGCAGCTGACAAAATGGAGTTGAGAAGAGTTTTTTTTTAATATCTTCTATTGGGTTTCTCACTTGAGCCTCCTCTTTCTGTACAAGAACATGTATTCTATTGGCTGTTGTCAGACTCCCACGGGGCCATGTAGGGGTTATGTAGGGGTCATAGATGGCTCTATGGGAAAAGTATAAATCTTAGGTGTTTGTCTGACCTAAGTTTGGTTGAAGTTTGGACTGCTCTGAGGGTGATGCAATGAAGGGACTTGTCTGAAAGGGTCTTGGGTAATTCTTATTGTGGCTTAATGGCTTTCATCCTGTTTTGGCTCTTGGATGAGGGTATTTGCTTATGAATAGAGCTATCTAGATATTTGTCCTTTCAATAAGCTCTTTATCTCTTAAGCGCTGATATCTTCTGTGGGCTATTAAGGAACGTGGGAGTTGCTTTCTGCCTCTAAAAAAACCATGTTTCTCCATTTCTCCCTTTGGGGAAATATAATAGTCTGCCTTTTTTAATATTCCTCAAAATATTTCATTCTTCTACGGGGGCTGACTTCCCACAAAACATTTTAAATATAAAATATTTTAATTTAGTAAAAAAAATATTTTATTTTATTTTCATATGTGGTGGGTTTTTTAATATAAAATAGAGAATAAAAGCTGGAAGCGGATCAGATCTCTGGATCTCTGACATACATTAATAGGCTTAAAAATTCCAAGTGCATTTGGTGACCCAAAAAGTTACCTACTGTTAGAGATGCTTATCTATCTGGACCATGAAATCCTTTCTAAAGGCCTATCAGGAATATTTAACGTTGCTTTGCTGAAGGTTTCCTGACAAAGAGATCCAGGCATTGTAGAATCAACTGTCTAAGTGTAGGTATGGGCCTGTCACATTAAATCATGCCCTGCTTTAATACATCATGGCCTAGACTAATGTAACTGATTTATGTTTTCACTTCTTTGTTCTTTGCCTGCCCTTTGAAGAGCTGAAGTCAATATTTCCTTATGTTGAAGTCAGTTTCTCTTTGTCTCATTACCTCCTATCTTTGGAACCCTTACTAAATTTTGCTTTAGCTTAAGAAACTATTCTTGTTCCACAAATTGTTTTTACTTCCTTTCCCCTATATTTAGCCAATAATTCATCCAAATAGAGTACAGCTCCTGTTGTCCTTTTCTTACCTCCAGGCACTTTGCATTGGTTTGCATGTTGTTGTCCTCAGCATACATATATCCACATTTACAGTAAGCAGGCTTTTAACTTTTCTATTTTTTTCCTCTAATCATAAATGCCCACCAAATAAGATAAATGTTGCCATTTATATAAATTCCTTTTACATCCTGAGTGAGATTTGTCTCTTCTCACTCTAGAGCTTCTGTATACTCTAGTATCCTTTCTACATTGTATTGTGCGTCCAACCTCTGTGAGACACACAATGGGGAAATGTAAATATTTTGCAAGGATTGCAATAACAAAAATCAGCATAACCTCAATCACAGTGACTTTTCTTATACCTACGGTATCTGTGACAATATGTGTTATTGGAACAGCTTAATGCTGGTGAACATATATAATGTTACTTGGGTTAAGGAGTACTTGATCACTTTCTTTAAATTATATCAACCCATCTCATCTGGTCTGGCAGGAAAAGTGAGCTCTGGATCCTATTAGCTAAGGAATGTCATGTCCCTTCCCACCAATTCAATTTTGACAGAAATTGAGATGGTCTGTTTTCAAAATGACAGCTACTGCCTACTTATATTGCTGACTAGAACCACCATTTGGATTCTAAAATGTATTATATTTCTTTTAAAATTCAAATTATAGTTCCAAGTAGGAGTGTTGTTCAGAGTTGCCTAGGATAGATATGTGTTTTGTTCAATAGCAATAGCAGTTAGACTTATATACCGCTTCATAGGGCTTTCAGCCCTCTCTAAGCGGTTTACAGAGTCAGCATATTGCCCCCACAGTCTGGGTCCTCATTTCACCCACCTCGGAAGGATGGAAGGCTGAGTCAACCTTGAGCCGGTGAGATTAGAACCACTGAACTGCAGATAACAGTCAGCTGAAGTGGCCTGCAGTACTGCACCCTAACTACTGCGCCACCTTGGCTCTTATCACTACATCTGCAAGGCTTTCAGCCTCAGAGTCTGCCCTTAGTCGTTCCATTGCTTAAACAGAATTGGGCAGAGGATATTTAAAGAGTAATTGTGCCCATATTGTCTTGCCTGCATCATACACATTCTGAGGGACCTTGACACATTAATATGGCAGCCTTTTCTGCCATGGTGCCTGTCCCATGGAATATCATCTCTCTGGAGATTAGATTGGCTGTGACTCTGCTAGCTTTTGAAAGACCTTGAAAATATGATTTGACAATGGTCATAGAGACCTGGAAATATGGCAGATCCAGTGTGGTAATTGTATTGAGTGTCATTACTTTGGCTATGAACTTTATGAATTTTAGATGATGGCTTTTTAAATGTATTTTTATATTGGATGTGTTTTTTTGTTCTCTTTAATTGTTCTTTTTTTATAATTTTGCATAATTATTTTAATTGTTTACAAGCTCTCTGAGTCATATAAACAAGAAAAACAATTATGCAAACTCTGTGTGTGTGTGTGTGTGTGTGTGTGTGTGTGTGTGTGTGTGTGTGTATGTATGTATGTATGTATGTATGTATGTATCAGTGGTGGATTCAGCCAGTTCGCACCTATTTGGAGAACCGGTTCTTAACTTTCTAAGAGGTTCAGAGAACCGGTTGTTGGAAGAAATCTTCTTTTGTTTTTTTTCCGCTTTACAGGGCTAATCCTGTAAGGAAGGCAGGAAGGAAACATTCTGGTGTTGTTTCTAGCTTAATCTTTATTGCCCTGCTTACAGAAACTGCCTCTCCAGTTAACCCTTATTACATTGTAACAGCTAAGGCAAAGTGCCCATCGACCTGAGTAATATTGAGTTGGCCACGCCCACACGATTACATGATGACTAAGCCCCGCCTACCCATTTGGTCATTAGGGCAGAGAACCAGTTGTTAAATTATTTGAATCCCACCACTGGTATGTATGTATATATGTTGGATTTGTGTTTCCTGCCTGGAAGTCTCCTAGGGTGGAGCTGAAAGGCAAAAAGGGAAGCAGTATGCTCCCTCCCACATTTGGGCATACTAGGTGCTTTGACATCACACACACACACACACACACACACACACACACACACACACACACATGTCAAAGCACCTGGTGTGTGTGTGTGTGTGTGTGAGTGAGTACGTATAATATTTTATATATATACACACACACATGCATACAATTATACAGATATATAAATTTGAAAAAATATATAAAGAAATTTGTCCCTGTATCCTAAGTACCTGGCCAAATCTCATAGTGAAGGACAATCTGTGAGAATAATTTACTTACTTTCTTATTTATTTATTTATTTATTTATTTATTTATTTATTTATTTATTTATTATTTATTTATTTATTATTTATTATTTATTTATTTATTTATTTATTTATTTATTTATTTATTTATTTATTTAAATTTATATTTATACCTATTTGCACATGGTGACTCATGGTGGCTTACAAGAATATAAAAACCTCATATAAAAACAATAAAACTAATAAAAGAGAGAATCATATAATAAATAAAATAAAATAAATGTCAGACGGCTCTATCTCTGAGTTCAATGGAGAGCATCCATCAGAGCCTTCCCCAGACTCCAGAATTGGCCCAAGTTCCTCCCCAAACTCCTCATTGTCCGAGTCTGCTGCCAGCTTATTATATTATTTTATAATAAAATATCCCCCTGCCCCGGCAACAACACATCACATGAGCCATTTAATGTGCTGCATCCCGCTCTGCGTCCCCTAGGCAGTATGATGAAAAAAATTATGCTATACTTTGGGGACTGGTCAAGTGATCCTATGGCACATGTCATATGCTCACAGAAAATGTAAAATGAACAACATTATGTGACTCCTCATTGGAGGATAACTGTGAGATTCAGTCACTGGATAATCTTGACTCTAAGAAACCAGGTGGCAGAGAAGTCAGGGCCTTCTTCTTCTGTCAAGGAATCCTGACTGCCCCACTGACTGGAACATCTCTGCTTTTAAGTTGAAAGCTGTAGGTAGAGAAATATAGACTCATCAGTTATGGATTTAGTTGACTCAGGACTAAATTGTCATGCCCAATGGGTTATGCTTAGGAAGAGACTGGCAGCTTCTAATATGCAAGTTTTCGCCTGACGACAATTAGATGGCCGCAAAAGCAACTGGGTCAGGCTGCTAAATATGGGGAAAGAGCAGGTCATTTGCTACCAATTCAATCTAATGAAAGAAAGGGTGCTTGCTCACCTTTAAATGTAATTGCAGTCTGCCATAACCACCACAGGTATATATTATTGACAAAACAAATGCATGCCACTGAGAAGTGCTTTAATAATTTGTTCTTTGCTGTTTTGTAGGAGGTTTTGAATTTGAATGTCATCTCATATTCCTGGAAATAAAGTCCTATGTGTGTTTCAGTGAAAGATAACTATAGCACAATTGTGCTGAATGACCTTTGAAAATAATTACCTACCTTCTTATTTATTATGCCTAATGCACTCTTTCTCCCTTTCCCCCTCTTTCTATCTCTTCAAAAGGATCTCTGAGTATTCTATATTGAAGCATTTATAAGTTTTAAAATTAGATTCCCTGTTGAACCTAATTATGTATACATTAAGCAGTGTATGCATAAAATATCTTCCTGCCTAACTCTACAAACCATTGTGTTAATAAATGGGAAATTTTGAAGGGAGGAGAATAATCATTGTTGTAAAAGTACACTCATAGAATCCATTTGATTTAGACACACAGAAAACAGGCACAGAGACAAGATTATGGGTTCTTCATCCCTTCTGAAGCGGGAAAGAAGGGGGGAAAACTTCTCAGAAGCTGAGAATCCATCATCCAATTTTATTAAGGTGGTTTCGAATGGTTTCTTTGTTGATTTGTTATAAAACAAAACTAAATTGCTGGATTAAAAATAGTGCTGTTGTTCTCAGTAGCCATTCTTTTGAAATAATGAGTCCAAATGCTCTGTGCATATAATGTTAATATTGCCAGAGAAAGTGCTAAAAATAAAACAGCTGGCTGTCCTATCATACTATGCAACAACCTCTTCTGGAACTTCTGCATTTTTTTAAACCAATGTTTACTTCAGTTTTCCACAACAAGACTAAACACCTTTTACATTCACAAGTATCATGAGGGATTGGGAAGGAGGAAATTGTTATCAAATCAGAGTGGAATGTGGAAAACATTCTCAGTGCATTTAGACAACTTAAGATATGTTTGTGAAACATCTCTGCTATGTATTGTATATAGTTGACAGTTGAAGTTCTCAGTCTGATCTTCTGTTGGAGTGGGAAAATACTCTCTCCTGATTGGTTGTTTGGCTGATCAGTTTACTATAAAAGGAGCTGTGTCAGCCAGGGAGTTCAGTTGCCTTACAGGCAGTAAATAAAGAGCTGTTAGAAGTCACTCAGACCTCACCTACATTCATTGCCCAGAACTTAACAATCTCCTCCCTCCCTCCCTCCCTCCCTCCCTCCCTCCCTCCCTCCCTTCTTTCCTTCCTTCCTTCCTTCCTTCCTTCCTTCCTTCCCCTCCCTCCTTCTTTGCTCCCTTCCTTCTTTCCTTCCTTCCTTCTTCTGAATCTAGTCTACAGCCCTTGGAATTTCCTGTTGATATGCAAGCACTGATCAACTTAGTTTCTTGAGGTCAGTCAGTCTACCAGGAGTTGCCATCAAGCTGAATTTGTACATCTAAATTTGACATCACAAACAAATCTATTTTCACATTAGGATTGTGAAATATTTTGAATGTTCCAGAATAGTGCTTGGACTGTAGAGGATACCAATATAACATTTGTAATTTGAAATCTTTTATTGGTCTGGAACCCCGTGGCAGTGGCAGAGGGAAGCTATGCAAAAAAGAGAAAAGTAGCTGCATTAATGTGTCACAGTTTGTGAATGTGCTTGCACACCCTAAAACACCTTCCTGGAACTGAATCTTGATATACTCCCCCAACTCTCTCTTCCTCTCCCACTCTCCCTCCCACCTTCCCTTTCTCTTTCTCCAGTATCAGGTTATGGACCCCTGGCAGATAAGAACATTCTTAGCACAATAAAACAAGGAAGAATGAAAATAATCAACTCACCTGCTGCTGCAAAGAAAAGAGAATGAGGGAACCAGAAAAAACATGCTAATGGGTTCTTATAATATACTCACATTGGAACATTATACCGTAGTTAATGAAAAAGACTACCTGAAAATAATGTATTCATTTGATTATGGACATTGAAAAAAAAACAAATTTCCTGTGAGAGTAACTATGATAATGAAAAGTAATTCTGGGTAAAAATATTCACACTCATGTCATATTCATAGGTTAGGATTCAAGGTTCCTCAGAATGTATATGATGCAGGCAAGACAATATGGGCACAATTACTCTTTCTTTAAATATCCTCTGCCCAATTCAGTTTAAGCAATGGAATTACCAAGGACAGACTCTGGAATTACCAAGGACAGACTCTGAAGCTGAAAGCCTTGCAGATGTAGTGAACAAAACATATATTTATCCCAGGAAACTCTGAACAACATTTCTACTTAGAACTATAATTTGAATTTTAAAAGAAATATAATACATTTTAGAATCCAAATCGTGGTTCCAGTCAGCAATTTAACTAGGCGGTAGCTGTCATTTTGAAAACAGACCATCCCAATTCCTGTCAAAATGAATTGGTGGGAAAGGACATGGGCTTACTTTTAGGTTTAGCCCTGATCGGAAAGCTTTGGCTACAATAAGTAGGGATGTCTAGGGAACAAAATGGAAATGCAGATGCTCACCCAGTTTTTAGCACAGAACATCCTATGCTTAGAATTAATAGCTTGCTACAAAATTCTAGACAGATATTAAAAGGTAGCAAAGACACATCAATGGTGCCTGTAGCAAACATGATGATACATAGACACTTATGACATTCATGAGAATGTCATAATTGTGCATTTGTACACAGTATGCAATACAAAGATGTCATTTTGTGTTAGCATCATCATGTATTTTATCATTTGCCACCTTTCTTTTCCCCTTATACCACTATGAATTAAGGCTGGTTGCAATTTTCTCTACGAGTTTATTCTTCACTCTGTTGGAACACTTTAGAGTGTACCTAAATGCAAGTCCCTTCAGCACAGAAAGCTATTTGCTTCTAAGTAAATGAATCTAAGAATTGAATGTGCTGAACAAATTAATTTACAGAACCATTTCCATAACTGGAAATCAAATTGGTCTCCTGAACAAAGTTGTACTTGCTAAAAAAATAAATAAACTAGTTTTATCTCATGAAAAAAACAAAAACCTTGTCTTATCTCAATACATGGAGAGCCATTATTATTATACACAGTCAGCCAGATATTCAGACTGGATTTGGCATTTTTATCTATGTATTGAGTCCTTTTCAAGGACCTGGGATAGACAGATAGAGTTTTTGTTTGTTTGTTTGACAGTGTCAACTCAAAGGATGTAAGTTGTTCCAAATAAATCAGCCTTTTACAATGGACTTATAATGATTTTATCAATTTCAATGGTGTTGAAATGGCTCTCCAGATATTTTGGGATTGTACTCAAGGAGCCTAATTGGCTAGTTTTGTTTTTTGCCACAGTCATCCTACTTCTATTTGCAGGTCTTTGTATTTTGTTATTTTCTCCAGTTATTTCTCTTCTATTTCGCTATGTCCATATACTGCCATATCCACTATCCAGATATTTTGATCTTTCTTATCAACAATTGCTAAGTCTGGAGTGTTATGTGACAGGCTTCTCTATTTAAATTCCAAAGTAATATTATTATTTTCTTTACTACTTTTATGCCTCAGTTAATTCCATAAGTATGTCTTTTCAAACCACACCCAATACTTTTACAGGAATGCAATAGTGCAGTTTTTTTCTCAGAACAGCAAAGTAACTATATGTATGGGAGGGTATCACACAAGTGTCATGGTCATGATTATGTACCTGGCACCTAAACCAAGTACACAATTTTTAATATTTGAACAATAACCTTTAGAGAATTCTTGGAAGCCTGGCACTCTCACAGATTGGCCATCAATAGGCACCTAGACATAAAGAACATCTACATAACATTCAAAAGAGACAACAAGTCCAAAAAACAAACAATAGCAATATGGTAGCATTAGCATTTAGACTTATACACTTCTTCACAATGCTTTACAGCCCTCTCTAAGCAGTTTACAGAGTCAGTATATTGCCCCCAACAATCTGGATTCCTATTTTACTGACCTCAGAAGGATGGGAGACTGAATCAACCTTGAGCCTGCTGAGATTCAAACTGCCAAATTGCAGGCAGCCAACAGTCAGCAGAAGTAGCCTGCAGTACTGCACTCCAACCACTCTACCACCACAAGATGACCAAAAGACCTCTTCACCAGTAATCAACGGCCAGATGACCATTGAATAACACCAAAATTAACATCAGACTAACAGTCAAGAAGCAAACAAAACCTCAGTCAAGGAGCTGCCAAACAAACTAGCAGTAAACAGCCCAACCAAAGAACCAACCAAAGAACCACCAAGACCATCCCATGAACACTAAAGGGCAATCCTCTAGGATATAAACTAGAGTGAAAACAAACTTCACTCCTTACTAGTACTGGTGATGTTACATAGTTTGGGTAAAGAAAAAAAAACCTCAAGATCAAATGGCATCAAGGAACACACACACATCATTTCAACCCCAAGTTGCAAATATTCTCCTTTATCAAGTTTTTTTTAAATATATCTATAAAGTACATGGAAAATATTCCATGTGTGTGTTTAGGAACAGAAGTGAACAGTCTATCCTTGGGGTGCTTTTAAGAAACCATAATTACCCTTGCTAATAATCTGTGTGTTCCTAAAAGAACCACTACCAACCTTGAAGTCTATCAGATAGTAAAATTTAAGCTCCAGTCTTCTCCAGCTAATACAGGCATTGTTATAAAATGATTCAAAGCAGCAAACAAGCCTTGCTACATAAAATAGTCTATTGTGTCTATGTTGTTTCTGTTTCCACTAGAAGCAGAAACTCATTACTACTATACAGACAATGATAATGAAAGCCAAAGATTCTGCAAATGAAGAAATGACATGCTTTGTTGTTTAGCTATTGTTATATTTTAATTGCTTTGTTTTTTTTAAGTCTGACTAATATCAGAGTAAAGGAAAATATCCAATTTCTCTGGGCTGTATTTGTGTTCTGTTATGTTATCTAATTTATGGAATTGTGTGTGCTGAGTAGAAGAACCAGTAATAAACTGAGAATTTTTCCTACAGTTTTTTCTACCTACTCTCATACAATCTAAAGAGAGACAACTTGATTTAGAAGCCATTTCAAATGAGGATAAAAATTTGAACAACTTATCATGCATAGAGCATGGTATTGTTGCCTTTAGGTTGTGTTAAGGTGACTAAGTGATACTTGTGAATGCCTATGTTACAGTGTTGGCGCCTTCCTGGAATTGCACATTTTAATTAAGTCCCAAGAGAAAATTCAAGAAAGAATTCTTCTTATTGGGCTTTTACAATAGTGCCCCACTTTTTAAAAGTAAGGGAGAATCCTGCCCTTGAAAAATTATTTGGGGGAAAAAAATCTCTTTCCCCTGGAGAAATTTGGAGAAATTCATTGTTATTGTCCACTCATTTTTTCTGCACAAAATTAGGTGAACATATTCGAAAGGTCATTTGTCACGTCATAGGGGAGATGGGTAGCATAGCAATTTAATAAATAAATAAAAATAAACACATTTATGTGAGCTCTATGACTCTTTCTCATCAACCCTAAATAGATTATACTATTTTCCCCAGAGTAGTATAAACCAAGAAATTAGAACTAAGCAATATTAAATGTAACAAGCACTCTTCATTTCTAAGATACCTTCAGCCCTACCATGTTCTTACTCTGGTCATTAACACAACAGATGAGCTACACTCTTAAACAGCATTGTATTTTCTAAGCCATTGTTGAACTTGTCTTTTTGTAAGATGAGAAGGACAAACAAGACAATGGAGTAGACAACGAAGACAATATTTCTTTCAGAGAGATAATTTCCACTACCTGTATTATAGTCACTTATGGTGTGTGTAACATGTTCAGGTAGGAAGTGATGGAAAAAAGAGAAAGAAGACTCATAACTAAGGCTCCAAATAGCTAACATACAATGGTTTAGTATTAAAAAGAAATCTGCCTCATTCATAAAATAAGGATAGGGGGAGATCTGTTTCAGAATCACCATAGTAGCAATTGACAGAAAGGCACATAGTTGGAAGGGACCTTGGAGGATGTCTAGTCCAACCTCCTGTACAAGCAGGAGACCCTATACCACTCCAGACCAGTGGCTATCTAGTCTTTTCTTAAAAGTCTCCAGTGATGGAGCACCCACAATTTCTGAAGGCAAGCCATTCCACTGCTTAGTTGTTTTCACTATAGGTTTTTTTTTTCTTAGTCCTAGGTTGTTTTTCTCCTTGATTAGTTTCTATCATTGCTCAAATATTTGTAATCTGAGTACATTAAATAAGGTAGCTTAGCTTTTTTTTTTAGTATTTTTGTTAGGTAGAGAGCTTAAAATTGGGAGTGCCAATACGGAAATATGATGTGTAAAATAGTTTCATCACCTAAATATCAGCAGTTTCCACACATAAGTTCCCTTTAAAAAAAAATCTGTATTGGAATTTTCCCCCTAATTAGTCCAACTAGAGGGAGATGCTGTGTACCAGATGTACACAATTTGAGATTCTACCCTTTGCCATCAGAAGCTAGGAAGCACCAACCCAAGTCACTATATAAAATGCTACCAAATGCTAATTTGAAATGTGACAGAAGTGGAAAATGTGAAATACATGATGAGTAATCAAATCTGACAGTTTAATTATTTTAAACATTAAATATGATTTAATGTTTGTAATACCCTACCTGCTATTGGAAATGAGGATGCAGCATGCCAATTAAAGGCTGAAGGAAGACCTCATCTCCAGAAAGCCAAGCAAGCAAGCAAGCAAACAAACAAACAACTTCATAATACTTAGGCAAAGCTACAAGCCTGAACATACATTTCTATGTATCTTTCTCAAGATCATTATACAGCATGAATGTTCCCCCCTTAATTTAGTTTGCTGGATGTATAGGAGCTAATATGAGTTGTAAATTTTCTGATAACATGATCTTACAATTGAAACAGTGGTGGGTTCCTACCAATTTAAACCAGTTCAGCTGAACCAGGAGTAATTTGGCAGCCTGGGTCGCTGGAACCAACAGCGACCATGGCCTGCCATGCCCCCAAACAGGTTCCCCAGGTGCCATAGGTGCCGCCATCTTGTTTTTCAGTTCTGCACATGCGCAGAACAATTTTAATTGTATTGTGCATGTGCGTGCAAAGTGTATCAAGTGCAAAGCATGCACACAGCATGCACACAAGTGAATCAGCAGTAGTGCCTGCTGGAACCACCCCTGAATTGAAATAATATTAGTAGTAGAGTGAGACTACTGTATTTGTAGAACAAAACTGTATTTCTTATTATAAGTTGATCAAGTGATTGAGTTGAATCAATAAGTAGATACTTTAAATATAAAAAATGTTCTGTAGTATTGGCTATTTTGGGGGTCATTTCAACTGTCTTTAATTTGCAAATATTCCTCAGTATATTTAATAAAGGTCTTTGAGTATTTCACAGGATGACAATGTTGGATGGAATGCTGGATTGATTCTTTCTTGCTTGCTATCAATTAAATGAAAAGTTTTCTGGAAAGATATTGCCTATTTTTACAGGAAAGTTCTTAGACTGTGTGTGAGCAGATTTAATAGGGTCTGTTACCTTGAACTGTTGTCAAATCTATAGCATGTATTTGAAGTTTAACTTGCATAAGTGTTGCATGGATGCTTTGGCATCACATTTAATGGACCAGAAAATGGTACAAAATTGCTTACCCTTTCTGCACAATACTTTGATGCATCAGTGGTGCTGTAGATAGCATATTGCGTCTCGATTTGAAATGCTCTTTCTTCCTAAGACTGTTTGAGAAAGTGTCACTGCAGAGGCTATGGTTTCAGAATGATGGACATTTCCTGCTCAAATGGGAGAATCTATTACCGTTTCAAATCACAAGTCATAGATTGTCTTTCAGATGCTGTCTTATTTTATCTTGCAATGATTCAACAAGTTCAAATTCATCTTTCTGAACACCAGAAACATTGTGCAATTCACATACTGCTGTACAGTTATATCAAAACTAAACAATTCAGGATAATGTAGTAACACATCAAGATGTGCATAGTAAAATAAGCTACAAATAATCTGAGGATTTTTTTTTTTACTGAGGAGTAATTTTCTGCAGCTATCTTCTTGTGGGTACCACCAATCCTGCAGGTAAAATGAGAAAACACCATTTCAGAACAAAAGATAGTACAGATTAAAAATCATATACAATGGAATTTGTTTTGGTCTAATAAGCAATTGCAAAGATGTCTACATTTATAGAAGTACGGATCTTCTATAGTTTTTTTTCTTTATATGTTTGATATGGGTCAGTGAAAAATTTCCAAGTCTATATCCTTTCACTCAGGATTGATTGTTAATTTAACCACTCATTGAAAAATAATTATTTAATTTTTCACTCATTCATATGCAATATATGCCCAGAAGATGCAGTAGGAATTTTTAATAAGCATGCTGGAATTTCCACTATGGACTTCTTTCACTGAAGAACTTTTTACTTAGCTATGAAATTTAGCAGGTATGAAGCTCAAATTCCATGCTTTAGGCAGAATCTTCAATTTCAATTGAATCAGAAATGTTTCAATTAATTCATCAATTAGGGAACTGCAATGAAGAAGCCAATGCTTAACAAAGAAGAAGCAATGCAGTTTTGAGTACAGTTCTGGGGCAACCCAAAAAAATGCAAGATGTAGCTTGGATAAATGGTGGGAAGAGGTAAATCAAAAATTGGTCAGCCCCTATAAAGGTTTTTTTTTATACAGAATTAACAACACTGGACAAGATATTAGTGGGGACTGATGACAAATTGATAAGGATACTATACAATTATTTATTAAATTATAAAATGGAAGAACAACAAGTTGAAGAGATGATGATAGTATGGGCTAAATCTTTTGGATATAATATAGATTTGGATAAATGGCAAAAGCTTTGGGAGATATTACACTTGATCTTAGCCAAAAGGCCGAGAAGCTTTGGGAGAGAAATTGGAAAATGACAATGGCCACATAATATAAGGAAAAATCTCTTTAAAATGTTCTATAGCTGGCATCTGCCCCGGCAATATTGGCCAAAATGTTTAGCATATGTTCCCAAACTGTTGGAAATATAAACAAATACCTGGCACATATTACCACATGTGGTGGACCTTTATAAAGGCAAGGAAATTTTGGATACAAATTCATAAGTGATTAGAAACAATGACCAGACAATATATAGAGTTTAAACCAGAATTATTTTTATTAAGCATTATTTCATATGGCTATGATAAAGGGGGCAATATATCTAATATTACACATCTTTACTGCAGCAAGAATTGTGTGTGCCCAGCAGTGGAAGAGCAAAAACACCTTTTCAGAGGAGGAGATGATAAGGAAGATACTATCTGTGCCGAAACGGACAAAAATCTGGCAAAATCGATCAAATAATGAACAAAAGGGAAAGAACCAGGCAATTGTAGACCATGTCTTTGAATATTAGTAGTTTGGTTTGGTCTGGGAGCAGACAAGCACAATCCAAAGTTCACTGAAGATGTCTCCTTGAATGGGTATGGAACGCTTGCAATCAAACTGCCAAGCTCAGAGCTCAAACCAAAAATATAATTATCAACCAATAAGGGGACACCTTATCAGTAACTGCAACTTTCAAATTTCAAACAGGTGTGGAGCTGATGTATGGAGCTGATGTAGTCCAACAGCATCTTTCCACCTGAGCTGAAAAGAAACTGTCCAAATAACAGAGGAGCTAAAGATCAGTTGCTAATTGACACAATGTTTTTTGAAAAACTGCAAGAGAAGAGAGATTGAATGTTGGAGATTGATTACAAGAAGGCATTTGACTCTTTGCCAGATTTTTGGAGAAGCAAGCACCAACAAGTAGAAACATCAGAAACTTTGTGCAAAGATCATTGGTACAATGGAGGACACAGTTGCTGGTCAATAGTGATAGACCAGGAGAAATTTAAAAAAAAGAATCTTTCAAGGAGGCTCACTATCAGCACTACTGTTTGTTATTGCATTATACTTCTGTCAACCGTAGTAAACAAGTCAGGACATGGCTATCAAACATCTGCCAGGCTATTTGACCTCTTTTACATGGATGATCAAACCTGTATGAAATGCGTATATAACCAGAAGTGTAAAGATATTAACAGACAGCAAATGTCACCTCTGCAAAGAAGCTGGGGAATCAGTGGATCATCTAGTTAGCTGCTGCAATAAGGTTGGTTATAAATGATAGCATGACAAAATATCAACAATTGCACATTGGAATATCTGCAATAAATTCCACTTTTCTCCACTTGTCTCCAAGCAAGAACTGGGGTGGGGGACAAAATAAACAACATAACAGAAAATAAAAGACTGAAGTACTCCAAGACTTTATAATAAGAAGCATCTGCCACACAATGCCTCAGACTTAAGAATTGTTAATAAGAAAGGGAAAAAATGTCTGGACAGTGAATGTTTCTACAGAATAGAATAGAAAGAATTGGAGAAAATCCCCCCCCCCAAAAAAAGACCTGCAAATAGAAGTAGAATGACTGTGGAAAAGAACACCAAAATAGTATTAACAGTGATAGGTGCCTTGGGTGCAATCCAAAACCATTTGAAGCACCCCTTGAATGACATTGGCATTGCCAAAAATCGCCACCAGTCAATAGGAAAAGAAGCTTTATTTGAAACAACTTATATTTAATACCATCAAACAATATCTGCCTATCATAGCTCCTTGGAAAGCTTTCAATAGGTGGACAAAAATGTCAAATCTAGTCTAAACATATATCTGAATGTGTGTAAAGCTAAAGCTAAAGGTTCCCCTCGCACATATGTGCTAGTTGTTCCTGAATCTAGCAGGGCTCATCTCCTTTTCAAAGTCAAAGATCCAGCACTGTCCAAAGATGTCTTTGTGGTCATGTAATTGTCATAACAAAATCCTGAAGGTGCACGGAATGCTGTTACCTTTCCACCAAAGGTGGTTTCTATTTATCTACTTGCATTTTTATGTGCTTTCGAACTGCCAGGTTGGCAGAAGCTGAGAGCTCACTCTGTTACAGGGAACTAGGGATTCAAACCATCAAACTGCTGTCTTTTCTGATTGACAAGTTCAGCATCTTAGCCACTGAGCCACTGTGTCCCACCTGAATGCATGACTAACCATAATAATTTCTGTAGAAGACAATTCAATATCATGAATCAATAATATCTAGTTTCCACATAAATAACTGGCTCATAGCATTATGCATGTTTTGAAAAGATTTAGAAGAAGTACTTTTTACTTCTTATGAGTACAATCACAAGCTTCTAGTGAACATGGAAACAAACCTGCAGCTCCTTTAAAAGTCATTAAAACTTTTTTTTTTTTTAGTTTTCAAAGGAACTAGAGAAAAATCATGTCTCCTTGAATAAATGTCACTTAAGCATTATGCTTACGTGATTCCCAAAGCTTTCTGAATGATTTTTGAAGTATTAACAGCCATGCTAAGTAATTCCTAATTGTAACAAAGGGACAGTGAATGTGTCTTACTTCAGAATGAGAAAATGGAAAATACAGCAACCACCAGAAACATGTTCAGGGTGGTAAAAATGTCAAGAAGGCTGTTATAGTGATTGACCCCACACACTTTTGTACATGCACCCCTTTGCATAAGCCCCCCTTTCAGATTCCACTCAGAGTCACTTGGATCAGAAAATCCAATCTCCTTACTGGTCTAAGAAACACACAATGCTACTATGTGGAAATATATGTATTCTCCTTAAAACTATAGTGGGCAATTTGTGCCTTGAACGTCCCATTTTATCCAACTGGTAAGTTTTGTCTCCAAATTCAGATGTCTAATTTGCCTCTCAAAATTTGTAACGTAATATTTATAGGGATCAGTAACAAATTGCCTTTTTTTTAAAAAAAATCTTGGATTATAGCCTACCTTTCACTAAATAATTCAAGTTAACACTCATGGATGACACTTTTCCTAATTTTTGCCACAAAAACTTGTGAAGTAGGTTTGGCTGAGGCAGAGAGAATGACTGGGCCATTGCATTTGCCTAGTTAAGGAACTTGGGTTTTTGTGTTTCTAGCCTAAAATCATAACCATCATGCCACAGTAGCTGTCATATAAGACTTGGCTTCCCTGCTCTCACAGTTTTGCATCATAATCTTGACTCTTCCTGGGTATGGGTGTGTGACTTAGATTCAGTGTTCCAGAAGTTGTTTGCCATTGTCTCCTTGCTATGACCAAGAAAGAACATCTGACCCAAAATCATGCAGTTGGCTTCATGCACAAGTAGGATTAGAACTCACCATCTCCTAGTTTCTACTCTGGCACCTATAGCCATTACAAACTGGTTCTCAGGCTTGGCTCTGCATACTTAAAAAAAAGATACAAGCATGTTCTTCCCCAACTACTACTGAATATTTGATTAATACTGTCATAACCCGAAGTGCTGGGAATATTATAAACAAGAGTCTCCCTTAATAATAGATAAAGGACAAGTGAATGCACTATGTCTGCAGTTCTAAATTCACTTATATAGGAATAAGCTCCGTTGAGCACAATGAGATGTACTTTGAATAAGAATGTATATTATGCTATATTAGGGGACTGGCAGAATGACTTTTTGTCTTGCCACAATATGCTGTGTTTTTAACCAATCTATGGAGAGAGAGCCAAGAATGCAGTCTTATAAAACATAATATTTCTAGTTACAGCAGAAGGTCAATTTTTTAAGGCCAAAATCCTTTATGAAATTTAAAATAGGACCAGAGTATACAACTATCCTCCCTCATTGATATTTAAAGGGCAGGACAATATTTGCCAAGCACAGAATTCTGGTGTAGCTATGTTGACTTATAGACATTATTTTGGGCCCCTGCAATTAAAGGAAGAAGAAAGCAACTGATGGTGGAGAGAGAGAAAAAACACAACAGCAAGTTTTCTTCATATTTTCAAGGCCCTTCAAAGGTCTGACAAAGATAATGTCCCTCCCCTCAAATATTTGTTGCTCCATCTACTTTGTAAAGCTGCAGAGCATTTAACTAAGTGTATCTGTCTACCTTCCCTTAAGCTATTGCAGAAGAGAGATATCAGCCTTACACTGTTATGCATATCTTCCACACACTTCTCCTGAAGAACAGGAAAAAGGGAGAGTCGAGTGTGGAAGTCATCTGAAATACATTTTAATTTCTCTGTGATCACAAAACACTCTGAAACAATATTCCCAACTGCCAGAGAGCTATTGTATAATGGTAGAATTCACACAAATATGCTAACAAATCTCTGCTGAGCCTAAAGTTAAAGTATCCAAATGGTTTTAGGGACACCCACCTATGTGAAGATATTAGTGTGGGATGTATATACATCCTTTTACCCCACCTTCTGGCAAGATGGGTAAACAGCAGGGGATAAGAGCTGAATTTGGGAGAATTTGAAAGCAAAATGAGTCACACTTTCTTAGTATGTGGCTATGAGCTAAAGTGAGAGATCAAACTCTCCCTCCCACCTTATCTGACTTTTGTGAAAATGAATACCTGTGTGGGACTACTATGTGCCTATCCTAAGATTACTTTAAATATCCCACAGTTCTTTTTCTTTCTTTCTTTTTTTCTGTAGGCTCCATAAACCTACAATATTCTGTGTTCTTATTAACTATTCAGTTATTCATACAAATAGACTTTCTTCTTCTTCTTATCTTCCCCAATTCTGTTTACCATCACTGAGGATCATGAGACTTTCCAAGACAGTCTGAAATGTGTTATGAGATAACTGAGTACAATGGAAAACAGCAAGGCCACATGTAAATGCGGAGAATGTGAACACACTTTCAAAAGGTGGTCCATCAGTTCTGCAATGTAATATCTCTTATACTTACGGTAAAGATATGTGAAGTAGAGATTGGAATGATGCACATTGTCTGTTCTATAATGAAAACAGTTGGTGATCTCCACAGGTGGCAGATGCCTCCTCTCCACCATTATTTCTCTTAATTTCCTGAACATACCCTTCTATTGAAACATAGAACTGTGTATCATATAATCTGGGCTCCCTAAATTATAATACAAATTCAGATAAGATCTGGTTTCCAGTCTTAAAATAACCCTTTGTTATCAATCTAGGCAGCTGTTGTGTGTGAGATGAAGAAAGTGGGAGGAAACTTTTCTATTGCCTTGCTCAAGAAAATAAATCAACAAAATATATTGCACTGGTCTGATATTGCAGATAACTTTGCATTTTATGTTTGAAGGGAAGATCAACATTTAAAATCTTCTGAACATTGTATTTTTTTTTACATGAAGAGCCTATTGGCACAAGGGAATAATAGCATGCCCTACACTCCATCCCCACTATAGTATATAGCGTGCCTTAGAGTGATGTATATGAAATTCCTAAAAATGAAATATTTTTAAAATGCAAGAAAGCAAGGTGTATATAAAATAATTAATTGCTCTAATTAATTAATTAATTAATTTCTGCTACTAGGGTTTCCCCCCTCATTTGGAGTGTAATAAGTTTACTCAGAAGTTATTTGTGAATAGAATAGAATAGAATAGAATAGAATAGAATAGAATAGAATAGAATAGAATAGAATAGAATAGAATAACAGACTTGGAAGGAACGTTGGAGGTGTCTTCCAGTTTTGGAGCATTCATACCGTCTGGAGGCAAGTTGTTCCACTGATTAATTGTTCTAACTGTCAAGAAATGTCTTCTTAGTTCTAGGTTGTTTCTATCCTTGATTAGTTTCCATCCATGCCTTCCGTTGCTTTTAAAAATAGCTTGACTACCTCCTCTTTGTGGCAACCCTTGAGATATTGGAACACAGCTATCATATCATCTCTAGTCCTTCTTTTCATTAAAGTACACATACCCAATTCCAGCAACCACTCTTTATATGTTTTAGCCTCCAATCCCCTAATCATCTTTGTTTCTCTTCTATGAACTCTTTCTAGAGTCTCAACATATTTTTTACATCGTTTCAACCAAAGCTGGATGCAGTGTTCCAAGTGTGGCCTTACCAAGGCATTATAAAGTGGTATTAACACTTCTTATGATCTTGATTCTACCCCTCTGTTAATGCAGCCTAGTACTGTGTTGGCTTTTTTGGCAGTTGGAGCAGACTGCTAGCTCATATTTAAGTGATTGTCCAAAAGGACTCAATCCTTCTCACAGTTACTATTATTGAGTGAGGTACCACCAATACTGTACTTGTGCATTTGATTTATTTTTTTTTTTGTCTAAATGTAGAGCAGTGAAGGGTTGCAGGCAGTATGCCCTGGTACAAGCATACCAGTGCCTGCTGGGAGCACCGGGTACTGTTCTGGCATGGCGCTCTGAAGGGCCCTTCCTCCCACTGTCCTTACCTATATTTGAGCTCTTGGGCGCTTCCGCACATGGAGCATATGGCACCTGCGTGACACTCCACTAAGCAGCTGAAGCATTGTGGAAGCATCACGGAGCATCGCAGGAGGTAAGGACGCACTGTGCATGTTCATGTGATGGCTGGAGGGCCCCATTGCACCATACTGGTTGCAACGTGATCTGGAACCCACCACTGATGTAGAGCCTTGTTTTACCATTGAATTTCATTTTGTTAGATACCATCCATTGTTCAAGTTTATAGTGGTATTCCTACCTTATCATATTGTTGCCATAATTTTCTCCATAGCATATGAATTTCTATGGACAGCATGTGTTTCATCTGTTGTTTTCTGAAGTGGTATCTCTGTATGCATTAAATATAAATTGATCTTTTCAGAGGCATATTTTATATGTGTTATGAATATTATGAACCTATGCCTCTCTATAAAATAGGTATAGATATAGAATAGATATAGATATAGAGATAGAGATGGATAGATGGATAGATGGATAGATGGATAGATGGATAGATGGATAGATGGATAGATGGATAGATGGATAGATGGATAGATGGATAGATGGATAGATGGATAGATGGATAGATGGATAGATGGATAGATAGATAGATAGATAGATAGATAGATAGATAGATAGATAGATAGATAGATAGATAGATAGATAGATAGATGTGTGTGTGTGTGTGTGTGTGTGTGAGTGTGTGTGTGTGTGAGAGAGAATATGTGATATACATGTCTTATGTTTAAGGAATATTTGGTGTGGGGTTACCTAGACAAATTACATATATACTAGCTGCATTTGAAGTCCATGAATCTTCCAGATTCATAAATATGACAAAATTATACAAGACTTGTGCTAATCAAATCACATTGTAGAGATGCCTGAGCATACGAGCAGCAAATGAATGTTAATTAAGGGACTAAGAGTTCCATATAAGATTTTGCTGATTAGTTCATATTAGACAATTAGAGGCAATTGCTAAAGAAATTAGATGACAACATAATTCAGGATTTTTAAAAAGTGGGAGAAGAACAGGAAGGCCTTCTCAGCTGTGGCCCCTCTTATTCTCAAACAGCTTGCCTTTTATGTTAGGGTAGCTCCCTTCCTATTAACATTCTGGCAGGGCTGTCAAACTCGTGGCCCATAGATCGGATACATCACACACTGGCCACACCACGCCCGGTTTAGTGAAGGGGAAAAAGATCACAATACATCACGTGACACTGCCATGACAATGCTGTAAGGGCATTAGGTTGTTACTGCTTCACAGCCTCTTGCAGACATAAGGAATTGGTTCAATCAGGGATAGTCTGCGTGTTGCCTGGTTTTTAAATTTGGTTTTACTATCACTTAAATTAGGGAGTTATGTTGATTATTGGTTTTTCCTCTCCTTGTCACCAACCCTTGTAAAAATAATTACATTATTATGATAATTAATCCACATTGTTGAATGATATAATACTGATGTGGGATCAGCTTCTATACCACCATGTCAATGGCTACTATGATTGACTGATTATAATTCCTAGAGACCAAAAAATGGTAACTGTAGAACTGGTTAATTCTGCATCCTGTAACCCAGAATACTACTGACTACTGTTCATCCTTGCAGTGTGATTTTCTTTCATATTGACTAAGTTTAAGTGTTTGTTTTTAGAAGCTTCTTCATTATTACTCTTATTAAAAAGCTAGTTATTTATTCCATTGGTGCCAATGGATTTTCAACAGATAACTCCTTTAGCAACAATCAATACACATAATGTGATTTTACATAAAATTTGATTGAATCAGTTGCCATAATATTGCTACATCTTCACAGAGTGATCTTTTAAAACATTCCTGTCAATTGTAATGTTACTGATTTGCCACATTTGCAGGGAGTGAGTTTGTTGAAGTGTGAGGCCAACAAATATTATCAAAATTAAATAAGCCATAATTGAATGGCACACTAGAAATACAGAACTAAAGTAATGTCTAAACCATATTTCTGAATGCAGAGCATGATTTATTTTGATGAAAGTTAGGTTAGATGGGCAAGGACAATCTTTAAACACAAAATATTCTTTATTTGTGACAGATTCTGGTGTTTTCAAACCCACCCTCCCTCCCTCCTTTCCTTCCTTCCTCCCTCCCTCTCCCCTCCCTCCTCCCTCTTTCCTCCTCCCTCCTTCCTTCCTTGTATGGATGGGAAAAGCTATCAGTGAAATATCTAACAAACTCAATCACCTTTTGCTTGTACCCTATGGCATTTCTGAATTAAAAGATAACACCAATGATATTTCACTCAGAAGGGGAAAAAGCTTAGAGTGATAAACAGCAAAAGGACACTTTTGCTAAGTCTTTGGAAAAGAAAAAAAAATGAGAATGTTTTGCACTCCAAAAGATGGAACTTGCCTCTGGGAAAGTCAGTGCAGTAATTTCCAGATAAAAATCAGACCTATTGTAGAGAGTCAAAGTTGGAACAGTGACAATGAGAAAAAACTTCAGCATCCAATTAGGAAGTGAATATCTAAGTGTTTCAAAGTATGATTTAAATATAGATGACATGAAAGCAGAACTGTCAACTCTCTTTTGAGAGGGGGACATTTCACATGCTTTTTTTGGTCTGTTTGTTTCCTAGTCTGCCATCTGTTCTTCAAGCCTTTCTTTCAGAAAATTCCCGATGATGGTCTTTCGATCAGCAAATCAGTGGGTGGCACCCACAGAGCTGAGGAGACATTTAACTTTTGGTGCCATTTTTATTGTCACCTCAAGTTTACAAGATTCTTGACAATTGACAGGGGCTTCTTATTGCCACTTCCCACCTTATACGGGGGAGGGAAATCACCAACATGTAGACACAAAATATTCAGGGCCTTAAAAAATGTCAGTCATTTTCCCTTGTATTCAATTTATTTTATGCTTTTTCCACACTATATCATTTGAAGGATGCATTGTAATTAAATTTCTTCCCTATGTGGAAAAGAGCACAGGGTCTAAGTCATGGTATTAAGTAAATTGACAAAGAGAAACAGCAACTGAAAGATTTCATATTATATTCCTTACTAGGATATAGCTTCAGTGGGTATCTTATGATCCTGATATTCCCCACTAGTTTTTATTCATAGTTTTTCCTGCCTTTAGTTATAGGAATGTAGACAAGACAAAGGGAGTTACAGCCTGTCGTATCTGCATTTTTATTATATCCTAACTAGAATCACACATGCCTCTTGTATCCATCAATTTAAATGTTTGCAACAATCTTAAAGGTAGATAAACTACAGATTTTATTTTAAATAAGGAATAAGTGCAAACGCTAAACTGGAATATATTCACATACATTCATACATGCGTACACACATATTGTACATACATACATACATACAGTACATGCATACAGTACATGCATACAGTACATGCATACAAAGTGCATACATATATACTAATACATCTAGCCTACCAAGCAGTTTGGAATCAGGGAAGTGCCAGTAGTTAAATAGGCAATACTTTGTTGGGAAGATAACAGCATTCTGTGCACCCTTGGTGTATTCTCATGCTGACCACATGATCAAGAAAATGTCTTCAGACAATACTGGCTCCCTCAGGTAAGAAATGGAGATGAGTTTCATTCTCCAGAGTTGGACACGACTGGACAGGGGAAATCTTTACCTTACACCATTACACATATGCTATTAGATTTGAGAGACAGCATGGGTTAATGATTAAAGTACTGGAGTAGGAGTGGGTAAAGCCATGTTCTAATCTTCCCTTAGGCATCCACCTGAGTGATCTTGGGATACTCACTTTGTTTCAGCACTAAATTAGCATGAAGAAGTAAACAAAATGGCTGAAAAAAATCCTTCATTGACTCAGGCCTTGATGGCCTTTCTGTGTGAAGAAGGTAAAAACAGTGTAAACAAATGGAACCTGGAACCATATGGGACTAATGCTAAAAACAACCCCACTATTAAATGAAAGTAATTGTTCCTCTCTTGATGAGAGGTGCAATTCTTCCTCCTACTGGAGAAAGAAAATACCTATGTGTTCTGAACCCCCTCGTCCCACACCAACACACTCCGAGCCAAAGATACTTTACGGAATTTGTTAACAGACAGACAGGTCCTTGGCAACAAACTGGCACAGATAAGCCTTGGCAGCAATTAAGCCTGCCAAGCTCACAATACTGTTCTCCCACATTAGTTCATGTGTTGACTTCTGCAAAAGGGGCGTGTGCACAAGCATTCCTTTTATAGTCTGGAGAGGAGCCTAATTACCAGCAGCTGAGTGCAATTACATCCTGTAACTGCGCAACTGTTCCTTACATCTATCAGCTCTTCAGTGCCGGGCATCCAGGAACAACTCACTGCTGACGTCCGGATCACACTCCTTTGTCTCCTCCCCACTGGTCCAAGGCTCAGGCGCCTCCTGGTGGCCAACCAGCCTCTCTGCGCCCTGCTCGGAGTTGGAACCCTGTCCAGGGTCCTCCACATCCTCCAGAGCCGACTCATAGGGCCCCTCACTGTCAGAGTCTGATGGCAGCTCCAACAGCTCCTGCTGGGCCACAACACCTATGTGTTGGGAAATGATTGGAGTGTGGCCTGATGCTGAAGAATGCTTGTGATCTGGATTGCCGTGATATACACACCATCCATTTAAAACTCTGAAGCTCACACAAAATGAATGTGCAGAGCTTCAGCTGTTAGATCTGGTGAAAACTAATATCGAAAATTAATTTAAGTTGGTGGGCACAATACAGATAACTAAGAAGGGGAGAGCTTCTTGTAAGAATTTAAAAAATACCCTGTCCAAAATGTCAAAGAAAGCTAATAAAAATGGCTGCAGACATCTAAACATTGTCTGAAACTGCTTTTGTTGTAGATCAATTCACATTATAGAAATAATGTCAAAGGTAGTTTATTTTCATAGTACGCAGCAGGGACTTAACTTGAAATTGATATAGATTTTCCTTCTAACTTCACACCTCAGAGGCTGCATGGCACAGACAAGGAAGTGGCTGTGTGGAACATTAGCCTGGCTTCGGAAACAGACACACTCTTATGACTTAGCTGTCAAGAATCAAGGGTACAGATAACATTGCACATTATTTTAACAACAACACTTTCTTATTGCTTTTTCTTATTGCTTTCTAAAAATTGAGGGATACTGGTACTGCCATCCAAGTCTTTCTTTACCACAAAAGAGAATTACCAGATGGCACACTGGTGAAGGAAAGTATTCAGTGAAGTCAGGCTTGGTTACTGCACCACCAAGAAATCTAACAATTACACATCAAACTTGGAAATAGAAAGGCAGGGGCAAACTAATAGTTCACTGTTGCCAAGAAAACAATACAGTAAATATGTCTCATTAGAAGTCAAGTCTCCAGTCAAAGAAGAGTTTCCTTTAATTCCAATATTAGACCACCATGTTTCCCCATGTCTCTCTCTGTTGCTTGCACACATACACAAATACATGCACAAACACACACATAGATAAGAGCTGGAAGAGGAAGAGTTAAAAACAATTGTCACAGGAGAAAAAAAAGCTGAAGTCTCAAGAAGATATCAGAAACAAGTATTACAATAGCAACAGTGCAGTGGTGGTAACTGAGAACTTCTGGAAAAGCCAACAAGAAATACTACAGCTCACAGTGTTGTAGCTAAAGAAGCAGTGGTGGGTTATGATACGCCCTAGTACGAGTGTACTCGTGCCTGCTGAACACACCAGGTACCGTTCCGGTACAGTGCTCCAGAGGCCCACCCACCCACCCGTGCTCCTTACCAGTATTTGAAGTTTTCGGGGCTTCCATGCAGACGCACGGAGCGTACGGTGCCTGTGCGATGCTCCACTGAGCAGCTGGAGCGTTGTAGAGGCATCGCGGGCAGTGAGTACGCATGTGTATGCTGCACATGTGTTGCATGCGTTCATGTGGTGGGCACCCAGCCCCGTTGCATCATACCAGTTGCAACAGGATCCAGAACCCATCACTGTAAAGAAGCCACAATTCTGCCATTGTCCAGCAGGGCTCAGCAGGGCTGAGAGCTAGTCCATTGAAGGTGGGCAGCCCATAAATGCAAATTGGCAAATAAATGAATTCAAATACAGGTGAATAAATGCAAACAACTAGATTTGAATAAATGTAATACAATTAAATGAATGAATGAATTGAACAATTAGAGTAGGAATAAATTTTCACCATCACTGGCTAAGGTCCCTAGCAACACCCAAGACACTGGCACTTGCTGGAAACTGCTCAGGAAGCTAGCAACCACTTAGTACTGGCATCATTGAGAGCAGAGTTGCATCCCAGAAGAAACAACCCCCCCAAACCCCAAAAGGCATTACCAAAACTTGCAGTGTTCCTCCTTACAGCAGTGCTATGTACCAAAAAACAAACCATAGTGATGCAGCAAAGACCTCAGTGCAATCATTCTGTCCACATCCATGACTTTGGTGAACTAGATCAATTTACCAAAGAGAGAGGAAATAGTGTTAAATTAGAAATAAACAAACTGCAGTATAATGAACAGAAGATAGGGCAGGACCTAAATATAAATGATAAGATCCAATCTTGTAACAAAACAGATCTATATAATGTGGAGTATATTAATATCAATTTTAATTTTAATTATAAATACTGTAAGACAGGATATTTACTAGAATACTGAAAATTAAAAAAAAAATACTTGTGTCCAGGGATGATTACCTATACTAAACTAATATTAAATTGAATGAATAATCTATTTAAATTTAACAACTGGTATCAAGAGGCTGCCTGCCTGTGATGTAGTTGTAACATTCTTCTTTTAATTTAGATGGTTTATTACACAGCCGCACAAATTCAATCTTTGTTACAGTGAAGAATTCAGAACCTGCTGAATTTGGAAAGGCATAAATATTGCTACTTTCTCACTTGAACAAATATAAGTGAGGGGGAAAATAGCCCTCTACTTTAAATCCTTTTTTTTTTTTAATATTTGCATTTCTTTGACCAGAGATGATAGAAAATATACAGGGAGCAAAACTTTTGTTTTCTTTTATTTAAAAAAAATCCAGTGATTTTTAGAATTGTATTTACTGAAATGTTTAAATATTTTAAATATGCTCCATTATTTGATTATCATAGCTGATCAGTTATTAAAATATGGACCTCACACATAATGTATCCAACCCAATTATCTAAGACTGTAGTCTTTAATGCTGGAATGAGATATTAAACAATACTGGCTTTGATATGGAAAGCCTGAGGTTCAAATTTTATGTCATATGATAATAGCATCACTGAAGGGTCCTTTGATCTTGGTTGTTCTCTTGTAGGCATTTCAATACTCAAACTAGGTAACATCATCAGTGCTAGTAAGGAGTGGAGTTTGCTCTCAGTTTTTATTCTAGCGGCTTATCTCATCAGTGTTTGTGGGAATGTCTTAGAGATTCTTTAGTTGGTCTTTTTATTGGTAGCTTGTTTTGCAGTTCCTTGATTAGGATATTGTTTGCTTCTTGATTTTTGTTAATCTTTGAATTAATCTGGGGACAGATTGCTGATGGGGAAGTGTTTTGGTCTTTTTGTTCCTTTTTGGATTCTTGATTGTCTCTTTTGCCTAGTGTATATATAATGTTTATGTCTATGAGTCTATTGATGGCTAATTTGTCAGAGTGTCAGGCAATAGCATCTTTGGACTTCACCATTGGTGAAGGCAGATCCAGAACTTAAAAGATCCCTAATAAATTGATTTTCAGCTTTGTTTGAAGGCTGTCAGGGACAAAAAAAATTGCTTCAGTCTTGCTCTTATTATGAAGTTTACCATTTTGTTATCTTACCTTAATGTCATTGCATCATCTATTTATGTTATCTTAATATTACAACGGCCTCAATATTTTAAATACATTAGTCCTTGTGTCACCATTTATATTTAAACTAATTGTACTTAATTCATCCACTTTTCCTTATAGAACCATTTTTTGTGCTCCTTATGATTTTTGTCATTCCCCCTCTGAACTTATTCCAGTCCATCTATATTTCCATAGAGTAATTCAGTTCATTACCAAGGATGCTCACCCGTGAGCCCTCCAGATAACCCTCCTACTGGCATCACTTAAATGATATTGACAGTTGCAGACAATTATACATTCATCTCTGCAGTACATATGAAGACTCCCTGCTGCCAATATTCTCATCCAATGTGTAAGTGCCTGCAGCTGTTGAATCATTAAAGTGATATTGCGGGAAAACAGGGGATTATCTGTAGTTGTCATGAGTTGAACATGCCAGTTAAAGAATACCTGAAGAGGACTGCTTCCAGATCTGATCGCTGCAAAATAAAGTAAAATTATGCACCTCATGGCTTATTTTTATTTACTTATTTAATTTGTTAGGTGTTATTCAGAATATTGGGGTAAAATAGATAGCATTATTTTCTTTCACCATTTTTTTCCCTTCAACAACATTCATGTGGGCTAGGCTGGACTGAGAAATTGTATCTATCTCAAAGACATCCTGCGAATTTTCATAGCTAATGACCTTTCTTTGTCCAACAATATAATAATTACACCTTCTGTCTTTGGAGACCATGACTATATTAAGGCATGAACTGTGAACCTAGGAAAGCTGTTGTAATTATAGCCTAAGACACAGTATGGGCTAGTGTTATAAATTTATTGTAAAGGATTTATGACCTAATGTAGATGAAAAATTGAAGATTTTCTGGGTACTATATGCATGCAAAAGATTAAAATAGCAAAGAAATTCAATTGGCCTGTAAGATAAAAATATGATAGTATGCAGAAAACAACTCTCTTGTTTCAAATTATAGTGAAGCGGCCATACTTTATTTTTAAATTTTCCATATGTTTTTCCTGCTACAACCCAAAGCTTCTTATATTATATTATAGATATGTTCTCCTCCTTGCATTATTTATAAAAATAATAATTAAGAAATGGTATAAATACAATATGAAACACACAGTATAAAAAGAAAAGAAAATATTCATATTATGAAAAATAATAAAAAATAACTAAGATATAACCTTAAAAGGGAGGAAGACAAAATAAAATTTACAGAATGCCATCATCTTAACAACGTTAAAAATTTTCTCCAGAAAATGCCAGCTTAATCTATTTCCAGAAGTCTATTGATGTTGGAAAAAGATAAAATTCCAAATAAGGCTCATAGGTCTTGAGGAAATACAAGCATTCCCCCCCCCCACAGTTTCATGTATTAGAAAGATCAATTCTTGTTGATGGAGGATATCTTGAACTTAGTTTGTTGCCAAGTCATTTAGATCAAAGTCCACAGATATATTGTATTGGTGAAGGCTTTCAAATAATATATCTAGGTTTTGATTTTTTTTAAAGGGAGCTTCTGAATGTTCAACAGCAAAGACATGACTGATTCTTGGTGATAGATGGTGAAATTGAAAACATTTTTTTTAAAAAAAATAGCTTAATCATAATGTTCGGACCTGAAATTTGTAAAATGGTGTCATTGAAATTCCTCTTTGTTTTATGCTTGGGGAAAAAAAAACACAATATATTTATTTTGCCCATGATATGTCAAAGCACTTCCTTTAAATTCTGGACATTTTGAAGCTGAAAGATATTGTACATCTCCATGCAATATGCCAAAGCTTAAGATTGTATTGATTTGTGAATTTACATACTACTATTCTCAGAATCCTCAAAGAACCTTATACGGGGGGAGGAGTTTTCTTTTAACTTTATCTAATAAATCCACACCAGAACATATTGAGAATAAATGATTACTACTTTTTATCACTGAGTTAGTACTGAAACTAGATTTCCCCAATCAAAATCCAACACCATAATCTCTACTTTACACCAGTTATTTATTTATTTACAATTTATTTATAACATTTATTGGCCACCCATCTTATTACAGGTAACTCTCATTATACTTCTTCAGTCAGGCAAGCTGCTTGGTTTTTAAAACTGAATACACATTTAGGAAAATCAAAATCAGTTCTAACATAAATAAAGCTCTTTCCTCCAAAGTAGCAATTGGTTTTCCATTCAGACTGATGAATAAAAACGTATTTCAAAGAGACCTATTAGTGTTTCTCATTAATTATCGTGAATCATAATGAGTTGTCTTAGGCTAGAGCAGCAATGCTTAAATTGATTGAGTTTTTTGAATTATAATAAAATTTAATTATTCTCTTGTGTAATTACAATGTTTATTTGTATTGCCTTTTTCATAAGTTTAGTAATTATATGGAAAAGTAAGCAAAACAATTTGTAAATTAAGGCAAAATTTAATTATAAATACATTTTGCTGGGCAAAGTTTCATAGATATTATTCTAAAGTTTGGAGTTTATTCACACAGTACTATTCAAAACTAATATCTACTTTTACTATTGAATGTGGGAAGGTAATATTCCAGCTTTGTTTCTCTAGTAAAGCTAGACACAGCTACTCATTATTCAGCAGAGGAAACATATCCCTCCATATAAAGGAATACTGTAGTGAATTAAATCCTTATTTAGTTACCATTCATATTTGAATGGTAAATCAAGAAATTTTGCTTAGCACATTTAAACACAAGACTAGGACCAGGCACTATGGATATTTTACTCCAGCATTTTATGCATTAAAAGTTATGGCTGATATCTGAAAGGTAGAATTTATTCAGCAATTAATGAAATATTGTATGTGTCACACACTTATAATGTAAGAATTCTCATTAGGTAATTCTTTTTCCCTTTCGGTATTTCATTTCCCTCTAATCTCTGCTTGTTCTTTCATCAAACATACATACATACATACATACAGGGCGGGGCATAACCTTTTCCTAGGGGGTCACAGCAACACTTGTAATAACAACACAAATAATTCATACACCATTCGAAAGCCCATCAAAAACTGAGTTTATTGACACGATTTAATAGTCAGTATGACCACCATTAGCCCTTCGAACAGCATTCAAACGAGGTGGATAAGAACACAACAAATCTTCAAACAGTTTTGTTCGATTTTCCAGATTTTCCAGAGGGCGGGGCATAACCTTTTCCTAGGGAGTCACAGCAAGATCGACAGCAGTTTACAACTTCCGCGACACCTCATTTTAAAGCCCATAAAAAACTGAATTGAATGAGCTATTAAATGTTAAATTTGTTTCGGTTGAAACTTTGAGAATGAATTTGGAAACTGTGTTGAAAAATCTGGAAAATCAAACGGAACTGTTTGAAGATTTGTTGTGTTCTTATCCACCTCGTTTGAATGCTGTTCGAAGGGCTAATGGTGGTCATACTGACTATTAAATCATGTCAATAAACTCAGTTTTTGATGGGCTTTCGAATGGTGTATGAATTATTTGTGTTGTTATTACAAGTGTTGCTGTGACTCCCTAGGAAAAGGTTATGCCCCGCCCTGTACATACCTGCCTGCCTGCCTGCCTGCCTGCCTGCCTGCCTGCCTGCCTGCCTGCCTGCCTGCCTGCCTGCCTACCTACCTACCTACCTACCTACCTACCTACCTACCTACCTACCTACATACATACATACATACATACATACATATATGTTGCATAAAGAGATCCTTTTAGGAGATGCCTCCCCTCTTTCTCCTTCTTTCTCTCCCCCCCCCCTCTCTCTTTCTTGATATTTTATTGAAATATAACTAGATACTTCTCAGGATATAATAATTACTTTTCTTTTTTTATCTGTAAATAGATGAAAAAGTAAAAATAATATTTTTCTTTTAAAAAATGCACCCAGCTTCAAGAAGATGGTGATAAAAATGCTTTTCTTATTCATCAGAGAACACAAATTGCACCAGTAAGCAATGGTCACTGATGCCAAAGATCTTTTATAGTCTTGCCTAAAGAACCTTTTAGGAAAATGAGATTCTTGGCAGCATGTTGTCTTCTGGTCATACCTGGTCCTCATTTGAATATAACAGCCATCATCATCATGCCAGCTCTTTTTCTTTCCACCCTTCCTACTTTTCAATTTTTTGGTTGTAATTCATTCATTAGAAGTAAGAGAAGAAGAACCACATGCTTTTGCTAGTTCTGGCTGTTGTAGATAAGAGCAACAATAATTTGGGAGTTTATATATATGCAGTGGACACGCTCTAAATGTAATGACAGGACAGCTTAATATTCTTCATTCTATGGCTATTTCATGCAGAATCCATTCCCATTCTTTATCTCTATAAAGTGGTATTTTCTAGGATTGTGTAATGCTTAGGATTTTATTTGGAAGAGGTGCTTCAGAGCTTTCAGAAGAGCAAATATAGTATCTGTCTGCAACTTACTAAACCTGTTTAGTAAGCTTCTGTTTCCATGTTTGCATGAATGCAAAGGAAGCTTCTCTACAGTGGCTCCAACAACGCAGATGCTTTAATGAGTTGCAGATAAGTGTGGTGTTTGTGTTCTTCCACATTCTAAAGTTGCTTTTCTGAAATAAATAGAAAACATTGCACAACTCAGTTATTCCTTCTCTCCATAAAAATAGGCTTATGTGTTTGCATGCTGGCAATGCATCAGTCTACTGTAGAAGATGTAAAACCTTTCCCTCCTTTCCATATCTCTAGCCTGCTGTCTGTCTTTATGCAATGCAGATCACTCTTCTCTGAGAATATGGGAAAAAATAACTTCTGCAGATTCAGAAATGAGCAGAAACATTACAAGGACACAACCATTTTCATTTGGTATAAATTTATTCACGAGTTTTGTCTGGATATGCTTCCAACATAGTCTCATCTGTAAGTGGGCTTTATAAAATAGCATTGTTAAAATACAACAATAACCATATGACAAGAAGGACAAAGGTTGTATATTTTATAAAATGTATTGTTCATTTTCAACACTAGCATGAGTAGTTCATGCTAAACAGTACTGCACATTGAAAACCATCCCACGTAAATAATTAGAAACCTGCTTAAAATTATAAAGAACAAATCTAATACAAAGTAAGCTCTATTTTAAAAGACAGACCTGTTTGCAGGATTGGAAACCTCAGCATTTTTTGATCGTACCCCATCCACTAAATTGTTGCCTTCATGGTGAAGAATAGAGGAAGGATCACCTAATTTCCATTTCTATTCTGCTGCCATTCTGCAGGTGGAATAATGCTTCCTTTGGGACTACCCATGCTAATTTTCACAGTATTGTTTCCAATGGCTTTGAAGAATTCAATATCTTTTAATAGAGATAGAAATATATATACAACTAGACTACCCATGCTGTGTTAGATCATTGTTTCAGAGATATTTCCTCACCTAAACAGAGAAACAGAATGACCAAGGGTGGGCAAAAAACAATGGGACCAAGGGTGACTTCCAACTTCCTGCCAATTTCCCCATTGAATTTCCTTCTGGGAAGTTGGCAGGGAGCATTGTAAACCAACCTCCTTCTCCCTCCCTCCCATTCCTGTCAGCTTCTCCATTTACTTCTCTTGTGGGAAACTTGCAGGAGAAAGTCAATTGGGAAACCCAAGGCTAGCAAGCAGATAAATACAGTAGCTGCTGCTGGGTGGGGGACTGAGTGAGGAAGCATACAAGGATGCGGGTTAAGAAAGGTATGAGGGGATTATAAGAGATTCCATACAGATTGGGGAAAGCACATGAGTGGGCATTGTAGGTTGGGAAGCATGTTCAGGGGTACATAAAAGATACTGCATGAGTCACTAGAGAAGCAATGTGGGTCAAAATGGGTTGGGGGAGTTGTGAAAAATGCCTTGCACTTTCGGGAGAGTTTGTGTGTGTGGGGGGAGAGTTGGGCAGATTGAGGAGGATTTTGGAAGGGTGCTTTAAAATACATGAAAGATGCTGTGTGAGTCAGGGATGGTTTGTAGGGATTGCTGCATGTGAGAAAGGGTGCGTGGGTACATATAACAGATACTGCATGAGTTTGAGGAAAGCATGTGGTGGGCAATGCAGGTCAGGAAGTGTACATGGAAGTATGCAAGATGTGCTGCACACGTCTGGGAAGACATGTAGGGTTGGGGCTGGGAAAGGTACCTAGAAGTTCTCTCCTTCATATTTCTTCCTCTCTCCCTCCCTTTCTTTTATCCTCCCTTCCTTCATTGAATGATGAAACAGGAATGTTGAAAATGAGGATAACATGACTACAGCAATGGCTTGTGGAAGCAGCGATCAGCTGAACCATCCTCAACTTTCAAATTTGAAGTATCTTGATTCAAAACTTTGTGAGGGGACAAAATATTCATTGGAAACTTGCAGGTAATAGGCCTAGGAGTGAGCTTGCAGGCCTCACTGTACCAAAGTTTTAAACTAGCATAATTGCAAAATCTACCAGACTAATATTTCCAAATGTGCTGACTTGTGCTGCATTTTCTGCAAAGTTTGTGCTTGATATGGATATATTTAGAGCAGGAAGAGTGAGATGGTGGGAAATGAGGAACTGAAAGTAGCAAGTGTCTGAGAATTTCAAATGTACATGGGTGTTTGCAGAGAGTGATGGTCAGTAAGGCGGAACGAGGAAGTAAGTTGTGAAATGCGTGCAGAAAAGTATAAAAGAGTTCAGGGCCACTGGCCATAGCTAATTCTTGCTGGATTCAGCTATGACAGGGGACCTAATTACAATAAGATGCTAATTTAAATAATGCTATGTTTGCTTTCATGTTCAAAAATAGTTCATGAAGCAATAAACCTCTGATCTTAAAGTAAGATATATTGCCTGTGGTTGCTTGTGGTTTTCCTTTGTTTTTTTATATAGGGAAATTTTTCTAACAACTTGTTGCCCTATGATGCATGGTTTTGCCTAATTAAATCTATAGAAATGAGAGTTAGACTGTCACAATAGATGGTGATAAAGTGAAAAGGGCATGAATGACATCTGCTGCACAATTAGTAGACAAGCTGAAGTCAGACATCAGTTGCCCAGGCCATGGCCTTCATCAGAAGATCAAAAATCTGACTGAGGGGATAGATCTTCAGTAGAGGAGTGAAGAACATAGTAATATATACCTTATGATATTTATTACTCAGACAAATCCAGATAAATATGTAAAATTTATTTGGTTGACGCCAATAAAGCTGTCCCACAGAGAAAGTTCACCAGAAAGTAACTAGAAGATGCCATTCTACTGTTTACAAACAATGGAACCTCCGCTGCAGAGGCAGATCGGGGGAACCAGTAGTAGCAGTGGCAGGAGCCTCTGCCCACTGCATGTGCAGAAGCATCACAGGAGCAAGTGCGTGTACAAGTTAGTGTGTACACGAGCGAACTGGTAGTAAAAAAAATGGAAACTTACCACTGGTCCCCTGAATATATTAATTATCATCCATGTCTGTAATATGAAAGACAATCTCTAGAGTAACCTAATCTCATGTTAGGGGGACTGGTATACCAAAAGCAAAACCTTGAAACTATCCCAGTAGTCAGGCAGTTACACCAACAGAAAAGCAATGCAGGCTGATAAGGTGCTCCCTCAGTAGAAATCATGTACTATGCCCTTATATGTGTAACATTACTCTCTTTTTCAAAAATACACACAAACACACATTACCTATATATGATTCATACAATTTCATGCAATTCATACAATTTCATCATTAAAAGGAGCTGTTGTAGTATATCCCATTGGCTGTCCAGTAGGTATTCAGTAATAAATGCTACCCTTTCTAAACTTTATTTTCTTGGATTTAGAAAGGGCAAGGGGCTTCTGAAGATGTTACATATATATAACCTTAATGCTTTTTTGATCACTCAGAATCCATGGCAAAAATACATAATCCTAAATAGAGATGGACTGATACTATGCTGGAAGATATTGCTGCTTCTAAGTTTAATAAAATAAGATTGACGTGCTTGGTTTTATCATGGCCAGAATCACAGTCTTATAACAATTCAAAATGACACATGGGAAAAATCTCTGCCGGTGATTAGAACTTACACATTCTTAGATGAATAGAATAAAATTGATCATCTGGGAGCAAAAAAATAATCAGTCTTCTTTTCTTGTACTATATATTTCTATTTTATAAACCTCTTTTCTTTCTGGAGGAAGCTCAGATATCCCATTTCTATTTGTCCTCCAATGGACTAATACCCCAAAGCATAAGTAGAATTTTCCAAAGGCTGGTAGCCTGAAAGAAATCGATTTCATTTTTCAATTATGCTGATATATGGGTATTCCTCAACTTACAACCGTAACTGAGCCCAGAATTATGGTTGTAAGTCATTATAGTCATTAAGTGGAACATCGCTAAACCATGCCTGATTTTACAAGCTTTTTTGTGGTGGTTCTTAAGGAACTTCCATGTTAATTAAATGATTCAATTTTATCTAATCGGTGTTTTTTATTGGAAACTAGAAGTCAATGTCAGAAACCAGCAAAAACAACAACAACATTGAAAATTATGGTCAGATGAGTGCAAGATGCTGAAAATGGCCATGAAGGTTTCCTGCTTGCCCAGCACCCAAAATATGATCACATAATCATAGGTGTGTGTGTGTATGCACGCGCAACCATTGTAACTTTGAAATCGGGTCAAAAATAGCTTTGTGGGGGTCTGCTGTAACTTTGAATGGTTGCTAAGTAACTGGTTGTAAGTCAAGGACAGGTTGTAACTGGAACAACTAGCTTTTCATATACAGTATAGGCGAACAGTAATGCCACCTTCTATTATACGTGGGAAATCACTCTTGCAGAATATCTCTATGAATAATTGTATTAACAAGACTTCAAACAGATGCTTTCTTGTAAGGAGGTATTTCCAGTCAAAAGAGTTTGTGACATTGTGGAAGACTTCAGTGGATCCTACATTTTGGATTCTATGACACATGAATGGAATCCCTGGTGTGATGCCTTTTGTGTACTTTCATACTATTCTTCACCATTTTAGTAAAATTAAATGAACCAAACTCACCTCCCTGCCTGTCTGCTTGCTTTAGAGTTAGCCTTGAGCCAATCCTTGCTGTTTTCTTGTCAAGATTTCAAAAGTGCCTTCTCCTTACAACTGAGAAAGAGTAACTGACTCAGTCACCCAACTGGCTTTGTGCCTAATTTTATAATAATAGTTTGAATTTCTTCAGATTTGTAAGCAATAAGAATTCTGCAATTATTTTCCATTCTGTTAAACATTGATTCAAAAAAAGCACGTTACTGAGTCAAGATTGGGGTTTCCCTCAATTTTGTTTGTGGCAACAATGGCATAATCAAACACAAGGTGTATAATCATTCAACCTTCTGATTGTATATTAAATTATATGTTATTCTAGTAAATTAGAATTAAGGGGACCAAAAGTGGTTGGTGCAGAAATGCTAATATAAACATTTATACAAGATGTGTAAATGCTGCAGCTGTCATTCTGTTGTTTGTTTTCTTGGAATTTGGAATTTCAGACTGCTAGTTTTTGGCCCAGATTGTGGAATGTCTTGATTAGACCTCTGATCATTTCATAGTAATCCATGTTGATTCTGCTATTTATCTTTGACAGAGATGTTCAGTTTCACTAGGACCAGAGCAAAGGACCAGAGCTTTTAGTTCAAAGTAACTATCCTATGGGATCCACCCATCTTCTTCATCGTGTGTGTGTGTGTGTGTGTGTGTGTGTGTGTGTGTGTGTGTGTGTGTAAAAATCACTCTGGTCAGCTTTCATGCAGTCTCTTGAAAATTCTGACTATTTTATCTAAAACTTTATCTTTTTATTCTTCTGTATTTCTTTTGTATATATTTCTTTTGTATATATATGCTGGTCTTGTATTCAGGTCTTTTCCCGTGTGAGATTGACATTGTCTTGGCAACATTTTGGCGAGGTCTAACTCTCCAATTTCAGGCTGGTGTATTCGAAAACAGCATACCTACACCTGTGAAAATCTACAAAAACAAACACACACACACACACACACACACCACAGTTTTTAATATATATATTCCAAATGAATAATTCCAGATTAACCACCCCTGAAATAATCCTGCAACTCTGTAAAGGCAAGAGTCAGGGACTGGATGGAAGATCCAGATTTTCAGGATTAGGGTATTCCAACTTTCCATTTATGGGATCAGCCATTCCTATATACACATATTCAGGGGTAAGGGGATTATTATAAACCTTGATTTTTTTTTAAAAAAAAAGTAATTGCTATTCTATTAACTATAGCAACTGCTGCTATTGAGCATACAATTTTTTGAATCATCAATGGCTGGACTGTCTAGAAAAAGCTAATACAAAGTGGTATTGACTTTGTATTTATATGTAAAGGTAAAGGTGTCCCTATCAATATGTCCAACTCTAGGGCATGGTGCTATCTCTGTTTCTTGGCCATGGGAGCTAGTGTTGTACAAAAACAGTTTCTGTGGTCATGTGGCCAGCAGGGATATATCCCAAAGATGCAGGGAATGCTATTATCTTCTCACCAAAGTGGTACCTACTAGCCTACTTGCATTTGCTTGCTTTTGAGCTTCCAGGTGGGCAGGACATACATAGCTACAGGATTATAATAAAGCCATAGATTCCAATAAGAATTTTGCTTTGACTTCACACTAAGGTAGTAGAAAAAAAAACATAAATTGATTTATGCAAACTAGTTTGATCATTCAGTTGGAATTTGATAGAATAAATCTCTGATGCTAAAAAGAAGGAGCAAGTATGATACAAATGCTAACTGTTAATTTTTCATTCAAAGGCAACCAAAGCAGAATAGGGAACTCTCTGATATCATTAGAGGGATTACTCATCCAATATATAGTTATTTCTAATAAACAAGATGCTAATTGAATGATGAAACAGTGAGCAGGATGATCTATACATAACTATCAAAACTAATTCCACCCACAAATGCATGAATCAGCTAAGCTAGTATGTCAACTACAAGATCATTACATGACATGTAACAAAATCCTCCATAATCATTAGGGTGTTTTTTTTTATGGTAAAACAACTATAATGCTGGGATGATTTATTACAGAGGTTTCATGATGTAATTGGGGCTTCTATTTCAAAATTGTGCCACTATTCCAACTTTTTTAAAACTCCTTCTTGTGGACACCTTAGCTTTATCCCCCATTATATGTCAACTCTAAGTAAAAAAAATGCAAGCAAAAGCTTGAGGACACACAGGTCCTTTACACAAACAATGCACACATTTCAACTGTTCTTATCCAGGAGTAAAAGCTGTCACAAGTTTTGCCCCATAGACAGCAGAAGGATATGTACAACTAGAAGTTTTTTTCTGCTCTATACTGCATAAAGCTTGCTCCTTACAATTTGCAGTTCCTAATTTTTTTCATTATTTTTTTTTACATTTGATTTACATTGCTTAAGTGCATTTTACCACCATTTATTTTATTAAATTACATTCTGTCATTTTTAGCCCATTCCCCTAACCTGTTTATATGAGTTTAGATTTTATTTCTGACATGTATATTATCAACAATGCTTATTTGCCTTTTGCAAGTCATAAGCATCCTTTTGTTCTCTTAATTCTCAGGTCAAGAGAAAAATTCTTGAAGAGTATAGAGAACAGGAACAAATCTTTTGGCATTCCACTCAATACTAACCTCTATTTTGTTGAGGAACAATTCCTGATGAGCACTCTATGACTATAACTTTAAGGACTACTTTTGTATTCACTTAAGTAAACCAACTTTCACTAAACTAGCTTATTAATCAGGCATTCCTGAATTACAGATATGTCTAATCCAATAATATCAACTCCTTGAAGTCTTACTGCACAGCACAGTAAAAAAGATGTTGAGACTCTAGAAAAAGTGCAGAGAAGAACAACAAAGATGATTAATGGAGTGGAGGCTAAAACAAATAAAGTATAGTTACTGAAATTGGATATGTCTAGTTTACTGAAAAGAAGGACTACAGATGCATGATAGCAGTGTTCCAATATCTCAAGAGTTTCCACAAAGAAGAAGGAGTCAAGTTATTCTCCAAATCACCTGAGGGCAGAACAAGAGGCAAAGAATGGAAATAAATCAAGAAGAGAAGCAACCTAGAACTAAGAAGAAATGTGCTGACAGAACAATTAATCAGTAGAACATCTTGCCTCCAGAAGTTGTGAATTCTCCAACACTGGAAGTTTTTAAGAAGAGATTGGACAAAAATTTGTCTGAAATAGTATAGGGTTTCCTGCCTGAACAGGGGGTTGGATTAGAAGACCCCACCAAAAAAAGTCCCTTCCAACTCTGTTATTCTATTCTCAACATGGGAGCCTCCTCAAGAATTGCAAAACCTTTCAGGATAAAAACACCATTCAGTTAGCTTTGTTGGTGCTTCTGAATGAATATGGACAGGCCTCATCATGTCAGGGGAATATTCCTGAGAGGATGAAGGAAGAATGCTGGGAATGTTTGTAAAAATTATACCATATCAGCAGGGTTACTGAAGGAGTAAAGGTCATTTCAATTGCCCAGCTAAAATAGCAGCACCTATGGTATATAAGGTAATAACAAGGATATTAGAATATGCGACAGGTGAGTGACAATAGGGAAGCACCATTTCGTATCAGAGAAAACTGTGGGAAGTTATTCCTGTATTTTGTTTAAAGAAAAACACATCAATAGGCAAAATTGTGTTTCACTATATGTGTTGATGATGGGTCCCTTAGGTTGGATGGCATTTGACATGTTCTTGAGAAAGAACTGAAGATCTTTTGGAGTACTAATGGTGTTTATGACATAGTTAGATAAAAGCCTTCAGGATGTCTAATTTATAATGCAAGAAAAAAATCTGACATTGCAAAGACAAGATTACAGTGGGAAGGTGGAATATAAGAAACACAGGAAAGCTCAAAGTAGTGAAAAATGAAAGGAATTGGACCTCCCATTGACAATGAATTGAAATGGACTAGAATTACACACTTTCAGCTAAAAGTTCATACTACTCAGGACATACAAATGAAAAAGGAACATTTTAAAAAGTTTTTTTAACATATTATTTTTATAACTATATCAAAGCAGTAAACATATCTAATACTCCTTCCACCTCCTATGATTTTATTCCTTTTCAAATAAGTTGAGTTGGCTGAGAGTCAAAGTTAGGAAGGATATAGCAAACACAGGAGTCAATGACTGAACTAGACCAATTAAATTTCACAATTGTCTGTAAATGCAACCATTCAAATAAATGTAAAGGTTTATTTTTCACTTAAAAACAAATAAAGCAGAGTGGTAACTTTCTGGATATCAAGAGAGTTAAAAGTTATCATGGAATTACTCATTCAATATATAGTTATTTCTAATAAACATGAAGTAATAAGAGTGTTGAAACAACTAGGAGGATGATCTGTATATAAGTGTGAGAACTTAATCCACCCACTGTAATATATGGATTATCTAAGCTAGTATGAGTGGTTCACTTTAAAGTCCAATGGCCTCAGGAAGATTTAGAGATAGTGATGTGCTGGGCAGGTTAAAACTAATCATCTTCCAAGCATCTGTGTCTCAATTTAGAAGCACGATAGTCAATAATCTAATGAAATAATTTATTAAGATTTCCCATAAACTGTTCCTTAAAATAGTAGAAAAACTCCTCTGATAAATTTCCCCCAATAAACATGCAAAATGAGTAGGGATTGACACAAATTAAAATTAACCTCTTTCTTTATTTTTATATGTGGTTGAAATGTTTTAAAATGTTTTTAAAAATGTTTTAAAACATTTCAGCACATTGCTAGCTTTTCTAAGCCCCATAAATCAGGATTCTGCTCCATGAATTAAAATAAGATCATAAACGAAAAGCACCACTATTGCCAAGAATCACATCATTGCTAATGAATGTACCATAAGTCTTGTTAGCTTCTATAACACATCAAGAATTTCAAAGCTTAATATGAATTTTTGCATAAACTAAGTGAAAAGTTAAATTGGATAGATGACCTAGGTGGGTAGATAGGGCATAAATGCACTTAGAAGAGTTTCATTCATTTATTGTGAAGATATAAAAGGAAGTTGCAAGTAAACTACTGCCCACAGCTGTGCAACTTTATAGCTTCTGAAATATAATGCAATATTTATATATCAGCTTTTTTTAGCAACCCCACCAGAGGTGGTATTCAGCTGGTTCTCTCCAGTTTTGGCAAACAGGTAGGGCGGCTGTGGGAGGCTCCGTCCACCCACCCCAACGTCATGTGTGAGCACTGCGCATACGCAGAAGGCGCATGTGCACATGCTCACATTTGTGAATCGGTAGGGAAGGTAAGTGAATCCCACCGCTGAACCACACATTCAATTTTACTCAGTTTTTGCCATGCAGGTTCTGATAACATAAGGTCCACACAAATAACCACAATTTCCTTTTGTCCTACCATGTGCATTTTTCTATGCACTTTATGTAGTGCACAAAATTTTCATCATTATTTTTCAACCAGTAATTTATGTGCATGATTTATAAGTGTTAATTTTCTATTCGTTTTTGTGTTTGATACAAATTATAGTGCAAAATTCTGAGTGGTGTACATTTTTATTACTTCTCTACATTGATAGGCTTCTAGAACCATTTGTTTATATACAAATGTGATCTGAAAAAATTCTCATCTGTCCCCAATTGTAGTTCAGCTTCACAGGAAGTCAAGCCTTTCTCAAACAATATCCTTTCCAAGATTTTCAGATTTTGAGATCCAAAACTGCTTTCAAGCACTCAAACAGTTGGGAGGGAAAAGGAGGATTCCTTATATCTCATTTGTTACTGAAATTTTAAACTTGATTTTTAATGCTTTAACTTTATTTCTGTATTTCTGTTTATTTTATTGCCAGCCCCATTTATTGCTACTGTGCTGGACCAACAGAACATCATAAATAACAGTATCAGTAAGTGTTTCTCTTTGACTCTTCATTTTAGAATGTTTTCTTTTAATTTATTTCTTTTCCTCCCTTTCTTTTCCTCCCAGTTATTTTAACCTCTTCCTGAATCTTGTTATATTGAAATCATTAATATATTTATCACTTAGTTCTTCTATTCTGTGGATTAATTAATAATTTAATGAATTTTCTCAGTGTTATCATTCTTATTGTCCCTAGTGTTTGGTCTTACTATTATCTCAATTGCTGTTGACTGACATATCTTTTCTCTTCTGTTCTCTTCAGTGTCTGTGTTTTTCCAATATTTGCTTTAGGTGTGTGTGTGTGTGTGTGTGTGTGTGTGTGTGTGTGTGTGTGTGTGTGTGTGTGTAAAATCTTCATACCACCATTTCTATGAATGCTCAAGTTCAAGTTGGAAAATGATAAGGATCGGAAACTATATCCAAAGTGCAGTAATTAAATAAAATTGGAATACACACACACACACACACACACACACACACACACACACACACACATATATATATACAGAAGTAGGTTAAAGAAGTGATAGTGACTGGGGGCAGGAGGGAATAAGGTTGATTTAATTTGATGAAACTGTTTATGTGAAACCAGTTGAAATTTGTTTATTAAATAAGATTTATCCCCTATTATCACACTAAAATAGGGTTGCAATCTTGAAGGATGCACCCAAGCATGCCAGAAGCTCTGGGCCTCCATTTTACATGCCTGATCTTTCAATAAGCCTAACAATATTCCATTTTCCATATGAACCCTTTTATCCACACAACACCCTTGTGATATTCTCTTGCTTTTGCTAAAGTTCTATATTCAACCACTACCTTCAGAAATATCTATTTACTGTTTCAGAGCCAAGGTGGCGCAGTGGTTAAATGCAGCACTGCAGGCTACTGCTAGATCAGCAGGTCAGCGGTTCAAATCTCACCGGCTCAGGGTTGACTCAGCCTTCCATCCTTCCGAGGTGGGTAAAATGAGGACCCAGATTGTTGGGGGCAATATGCTGACTCTCTGTAAACCGCTTAGAGAGGCCTGTAAGGCCTATGAAGCGGTATATAAGTCTACTGCTATTGCTATTGCTATATTGCTATTCCCTTTTTATTTTTCTTCTAGGTGGCTCTTGCATAAAGCTTAATAATTTGTGGTGATGGTTGTAGTATATTGGTTGTGATGATGATGATGATTTTTCTTCTTTCATCTACAACTGTTATTTAAAATCTAAGGTATAAAATGTTTCTGTTTTGTATCAATTTTTACTTTTCTTTTGCAGCTGTTCTCATTTGATGATCCCGCCAGGCTTCTTCATTCCTCTGATTGTACCAATACAATGATGCTGTCTAAATGTCTGCCTCTGGTTCTCAAATAACATCTTTATCAAAAGGTAGCAACAGTTTTCTGTCGGTTTCCCAGTTGATAGTTGACAGTGACAATTATTGACAATTCAAGAACTCAATCATTGCAACCAAACTATTATTTCAGGGATTATATTGATCAATTTACACATGAACAGTCAAATATCTATAGTGCTTAGGGACATATCTCCCAATTTTATGCCAAATTGGAGAGCTTTATGTGGATATTTTTTTTCAAATTTCACATATGGTTCTGTGAATCTGTTTTTAAAACATTATGCTTGCCTTTGTCCAAACATTGACAGTAGCTTATGAAGTGTCAAGAAGCTTATGAAAGTTATATTGTTCCTTTAGTTTTCATTTTTAAATCGTACATATGATTAAGTAAAAAAAACCTGTATTTTAATACCACATGGAAATTTCTCATGTGCATGTATATTTCCATTTATATAATATTAAAAGGAAAAGGATCTTTCCATATTTGATTTTGTTAACTAAGTTCATTTTGCCTCCATTAGTTAGATAAAATTATCCATCTTCACTTTCTAATATTTGTATCTTAAGAGATGTTTGATCATGTTTCTTCTACAACCATGCGTACTGGTTTTAATTTTCAGAATGAGGTTTAAATTTTCTAGCATAATTATTGACAATTTGATGTAGTGGTTAAGGCACCAGACTAGAAAGCAGGAAACCGTGAATTCTAGTCTTAAACACAAGATAATTTTGGATCAGTCACATTTCTTAATCTTAAGAAGAAAGGAAACACCCCTAAAATAAAATAAAAATGTCTTGAAGGGACAAAAATAAAACAACAAAAACTTATTAAACTAAAGGAGGAAGAGGAGGAAGAGGTGGTGGTGGTGGTGGTGGTGGTGGTGGAGGAGGAGGAGGAGGAGGAGGAGGAGGAGGAGGAGGAGGAGGAGGAGGAGGAGGATCTAGTAGTTCTCCAATAGCTCAAGTAGAACCCAGTATCAAATCCAGATATGAACACCATATGCAGAATAATTTAATCCTATCTTCTATACTCTCCCAACAGCTGCTTTGAAGTGGTGAGGAAGCCTGTGGAGCAGCCTGCAGAGAAGTTAAAAGTATGATGAAGATGGAAGACAGGAAATCCTAGTGTGCAGGTGAAATCTGAAACATACATACATAGAGTGAAACCAACCACGATCAGTACTGTATATACCAGAGGTGGGTTGCACCTGGTTCAGCACGGATCAGGCAAACCGGTAGTGGCTGTGGTGGGAGGCTCTGCCCACCTGCCCAGATACTTCTGCGCATGTGCAGAAGCAGTGTGCATGCGCGCGAGAGAACCAGTACTAAACAAATTGGAAATCCACCACTGGTATATACCTGGGTACATCCGAGTGGCAGAGTACATGCATGGCTGGAAGTGAAACATATACAGCAAGAGACAAATCAGTGGCTTGACTCAGTATAACAGCTTCTAATACAATAGGAATGACTTTTATTTCAGTTCATTGCATATTTATATATTTAGTGCTCTGCATTCTGAGCATTACTACTACATTGCAACTACAGAAATGTTGTAAACACACACACACACACACACACACACACACACACTGTCCCTTAGATACTGGTTACTAGCACATGGATTAATTTTTCTGCATGTCTCTAAAGCAGTTTCAGAATCAGTCTGTATTTTCAATTTGCATAATGGCTACAAAGGAGGGAGATCCTCACACCTTCAATATCCTCATTGTAAAACACAGCACAGTGTGGTCCTTTTCTATACTTCATTATTCCAGCAGCATACCTATATATGAAAACTGAAAATAAAGAAATTATGGAAATGTGATGCAAAATGCATGGAAATAAAGTCACTGTTCTGTGAATCTCTCCTACTTTCCTCCTATGAAATTCAAATGTTAAAACACATTATTAAAATAATACTCAAGCCAATTACTCAAATATTGCCATAAGTGTATGAGACATATAGGTAGAAAAAGCTAGTGTATTTTTAAAAAAATGCAATTTAATGTGGCATGTCTGGGCAAGACAAAGAAACTTTTGAATCAAAACACTTACCAATTTCAGGAAAATGAGATACTTAAAAGTATTTGTGCTAAAACTGAATGCCATTGGATGAAAGAATAAAACTTTTATCTTTCGATAAGAATAAATACCAATAGCATTGCTTTTAAAGTCTTCTTCCAGAATGTTGAGAACAAAGGGTTATTTCTTCACTTTAATATTAGCTGTGAAAACTACATTTCAGGGCAGATCTATGTCTTTTGCTTCTATATATGGATCTCCCATCATTTTTTGAGTGCAGGAATGGTTGGTATTATCCTCTAACCATTCCCAACCCATCACCAATGCACTCTGAGCCCATGTTTGCAAGACAACATAGACCTTTCCAAATGGACAGTCTGCAACCTCTCTCTGTCTCTCTTTCTCTATCTCCCTCTGTTCCTCTCTCTCTGCCCTTTCTCTCCCCTCTCTCTCCTTCTCTCTGACTGTGTCTGTCTTTGCCTGTCTCTCTTTCTCTCTGTCTTTGTGTCGTTCTCTGTCTCCTTCCATCTCTCTCTCTCTCTCTCTCTCTCTCTCTCTCTCTCTCTCTCTCTCTCTCTCTCTCTCTCTCTCTCCCCCTGGATGTCTCTCTCTTTCTCTCCCTCCCTCCCTCCCCTCCCTCTCTCTCTCTCTCTCTCTCTCTCTGTGTTTGGATATGTTCATTGATCCAATGAAGGTTCATTAAAGCGTTGTGTTTCCCCAACCCCTCCAAAAACTCATATCTCCATTCATTCTTTGCATTTTACAGTGGCATTTATCAGTTTGTGCTCAGGCTCAGTGAAGCATGATTCCCTAGCTCTCCCACCTCCTGTGCATAGTACTGCAAACTCCTCTTCCCTTTCCTAAATCTTTAGATTACAATGTAAATATGTTGTAATGAAGCTACAAATTTCAGTGAATGCTACTCTGCTTACCTCCAAAACTGAATCATCAATTTGTTATTGCTATAAACTTTCTACAGATTTACAATGGAATGTTGAAATAAAGGAACAACTTTTCCATTTGTTTTGATCATTGTAGATCAGAGCAATGATGGTATAATAAGGAGGAAAGAAAGAAAGGATATGAGTTAGTATCAAAATAAACAATGTGAGAAGGGATTGGGCAAAACATATGCAAACCTCTAGAAAAGGAAAATAATGAAGCTGACAAGATTTGCCTTTCCAAGAAGCAGAGGAATGATCAGTCAGGGACTGTGCTGGCCATATTTTCAAATGAGAAGCAACCTGGCCTTATTTCAAAATCACTGCAGTCCAGATGAATGTTTAAAGTTGACTTTGGAAGCAGCCAAGAGCAGCCTAGGAGATAAGCAGCTTAGCCTTCTATGAGGAATTGCCTTCAGTCTGAAACATGGATACAAGTGTCAGTCTTCCCAGCTAGACCAGACAGGAAACATGACCAGATGAGTTAATTCTACTTGATTGTAAAGCTATGGCTAACCGAATCTTGCAAATCTGAAAGTAGGAATCTCCAGCCATCTCCTTTACAGCTTGAAAATCATTGGGGGGGGGGGGTTTCCTTCTGAGGCTCTTTCTCTGCCCATTATGCAACTGCAGGCTACACTGTCTCTTATCTGACTGTTTCCAGCATCCCACTACCTCATTTCTCAAAGGCCATTACAATAAGGCCCTTTGAAACAATAATGTTCACTATTTAAACAATAGAAAATGTTTAAACAAGGATAAGCAAAGACAATGGTGAATAGATTTTGAGAACAACAATCATAAGTATTGTGTGTATAAGATTTAATATTGGTTTTTAAAAGATATTGTACCCAGACAGTACACTGGTATTGTGAATATGGAAATTATATATATAACAAAGAAAATTGAATAATAATAATAATAATAATAATAATAATAATAATAATAATAATAACAACAACAACAACAACAACAACAACAACAACAACAACAACAACTCCGCCGTTGCCGGTCCCAAGCCCGGATGAGAAAGGAGGAGGGTTGGGGTCAGGTTGGCATCTGGTCCCGTAAAAACAAACCCGCCAACCCATACAATATGGTGAAAAAAACAAATAAGAATTCCATACCGCATCGGTCGTCGCGCGGGTTAACAAGGGCTGCGGCAGATGTTGGGGTCCCTGGACATCCGTCGACAAGTGGGCTACAAGTGGACCAGCCAACAAAACGACAAATATATAGTGCAGATGAAAACCGTGCCATAATGGCCTGTTACTACAACTCAGAGCCAGAAAAAAGAGGTTATTTAAAGCGAATGTATGAATTATGGAAAGAACAATATCCAGGTTCAAATGTTAGTGAACAATGACTAACAGATCAAAGGCAATTTATTATACGGAATAAAGTGTTTAGTGAAGTTGAGGAAATTCAGGCAAATTGCAAAACCAAAAAAACAATATTACAAGCGGAAATAACTGATATTCAAGACACAATTAAAGACATTATAGTAGAACTCCCAGAAGAAGCTCTCGGGGAGGAAATAACAACACTACCACTAGAACAAGTTATCACTGAACCAACTGATGAACTAACTGAAAAACAAAAAGAATTGAAGGATAAGATCATGGAGCATTTTCTGCTTAATGAGGAAAGGCAATGTTTGCCATCATTAAAAACTGTGCCTAAGAAAATTTTGGCCCCTATCATGAAAATGGTTAATGCAGTGTTTTCAACAATTGAATCGGGATCCATCTTGGAAATGAACCAGTTAATGTATAGCGCAGCTGTAATAGTCACTAATGAACTAGGCATTAAAATTAAAGTACCTAGTCACACAACAGAAAAAGCATCAAAGCCAAAGTGGAAAATCCGATTAGAACAAAAAGTCAAAAAATTAAGGGCAGATGCTAGTAATTTAAAGAACATGCATGAGCAACGGCTTAAAAACAACAAAACCATAGATCGGCTAATCAGAAGATATAGATTGGATACAAGAAACATTAATGAAGCTGTAGAGATTGTAAAACAGCAGATAACAGCAACAGCTAGAAAAATTGAAATATATGAGGCACGAATCATCCAATATAAACAAAATAAGCAATTTTGATCAGACCAACAGTGTTTTTATCAAAGTCTTAATGTGAAGGGTGACACCAAAAGTGAAAAACCAGAAAAGCAGGCCACAGTTGAATTCTGGAAAGAATTGTGGGAAAATGCAAAGGATTACAATAAGGAAGCAAACTGGATACATGACTTTGAGAAAAGCTTTGGCAAAAAACAAATGCAAGTATTAGAAATAACAACTGAGATGGTCAAAAATTGAGTAAAAAAGGTAAAGAGTTGGACATCACCTGGAAAGGACCAATTACATGGTTTCTGGCTCAAATATCTGACCAGTTTACATGCAATATTGGCCAGGCAACTCAATGAAATTTTACAAAAGGGCCAAATTGATGAATGGTTGACAACTGGAAAAACATACTTGATTCAGAAAGATGCAACTACAGGAACAACACCTGAAAACTACAGACCAATAACATGCTTGCCAACAACCTTCAAATTACTCACAGGCATTATTGCAGATAACATGATGAATTATTTGGAAACAAACAACATCTTGCCAGTAGAGCAAAAAGGCAACAAAAGAAGGAGCAGGGACACAAAAGATCAGCTCCTAATTGATAAAATGATATTAGAAAATTGTAAGAACAGAAAAACGAACTTGAATATGGTCTGGATTGATTACAAAAAGGCATTTGACTTACTGCCACATAGTTGGATCATAAAATGCTTAGAAACAACTGGCATTAGCAAAAATATTGCATCCTTTACTGAAAAGGCGATGAAACAATGAAGAACTGAGTTGGAAGTAGGGAATGAGATCTACGGAATGGTTAATATCAAGCGAGGAATTTTCCAGGGTGATTCACTTTCACCTCTTCTCTTCATCATCGCAATGATCCCACTATCAGTAATCTTAAAAAAAATGATATTAGGCTACCAAACATCCAAAGAAGCTGAAAAAATTTCGCATTTACTATATATGGATGATTTGAAACTCTATGGAAAGTCAGAAATAGAAATCCAATCATTAACAAACACAGTCCGAGTATTCAGCACCGATATTTCAATGCAGTTTGGCATGGAAAAATGCGCCACTGTATCCATAAAAAGGGGCAAAATCACTGTATGTGAGGGAATTGAAATGCCCAATGGTCAATTAATTAAATGCAAAGAAAATGAAGCCTACAAATACTTAGGCATTCTGCAGTTGGATAACATCAAGCATGGAGAAGTAAAAAGTATTGTCAGGCGAGAGTACACCAACAGAGTTAGGAAAATTTTAAAATCTAAATTGAATGGTGGAAATACAATCAAGGCCATAAATACCTGGGCAATACCAGTTATAAGATACACAGCTGGTATAGTTAACTGGACACAAGCTGATTTGGACATTTTGGACCGAAAAACCAGGAAACTAATGACAATGCACTACAGTTTACATCCACGTGGTGATACTGATAGACTGTATCTGCCCCGAAAATCAGGTGGCAGAGGATTATTACAAGTGAAGCAAACAGTTGAAGAAGAAAAACATGCACTGGCTGATTATTTAAAAGAAAGTCAAGAACATCTATTAATCGAAGTAAAGAACAAAAATCTACTGAAGGCCCAACAGACAAAACAAGAATACAGAAAAGATGTGATAAAATCAAGAATGGAGAGTTGGCAGAACAAAGCACTGCATGGCCAATTTCTGGAAAAAATAAAAGATAAAGTGGACAGTGAACAAACTTGGTTATGGTTAAAAACAGGTACATTAAAGAAAGAAACAGAGTCACTAATCCTGGCTGCGCAAGAACAAGCTATCCGCACAAATGCCATTAAGGCCAAAATCGAAAAATCCTCTGATGATGCCAAATGCAGACTTTGCAAAGAAGCTGACGAAACTGTTGATCACATACTCAGCTGCTGTAAAAAAATCGCGCAGACTGATTATAAATTGCGGCACAATTCAGTAGCACAAATGATCCATTGGAATTTGTGCAAAAATTATAATATTAAAACAGCAACAAACTGGTGGGAACATCAGCCTGACAAAGTCACAGAAAATCAGATGGTCAAGATCTTGTGGGATTTCCGTATACAAACCGACAAAATACTGGCGCATAATACACCAGACATCACACTGGTTGAGAAAAATAAGGTCACAATCATAGACATCGCAATACCAGGTGGTAGCATGGTCGCCGAGAAGGAACATGAAAAAATCGCAAGATACCAGGACTTAAAAATCGAAATTCAACGACTATGGCACAAACCAGCAGTGGTAATTCCAGTGGTAATTGGCACACTGGGTGCTATTCCAAAAGCACTGGAATTACATTTAAAACAGTTAAAAATTGACAAAATCACCATCAGTCAAATGCAAAAAGCCGCACTGCTTGGATCTGCACGCATATTACGAAAATACGTTACGACGTCCTAGGCCCCTGGGTGGGGCCCGACTAGTAACCAATGCCAAATCCGGCGAAACAACTGGCCGCTGTGATACAATTGTATAATAATAATAATAACCAAGTTTCTAAATTAATCCACTGGTCATTATGATTACCTGTATCCAGAAAGTCATGGGAACATAAAGTGGAAAAAGTTATTGAAAATGAGAAGGTGAAGATCTTGTGGGACTTTTGAATACAAACATATCGTTATTTGGAGCACAACATGCCAGATATCATGGTTGTAGAGGGCTGAAGTGTACAGTTTATTGATATTGCTGGTCCTGGAGATGCCAGAGTCGAAGAAAAAGAACGAAAAAAAACAATGAAATATCGCGACCTGGACATCGAAACTACACGGCTATGCATGAAGCATGTAACAGTGATACCCATTGTCATCGGGGCACTTGGCACCATGTCCAAGAATGTTCAGTTGGCTGAGTTTCATTTTTAATGAATAAAGTATATAATAATAATAAAACAATAATGTTCACTTCTGAGTAGCCACTTAGTCAATTGTGTTCATATTAATCTACTTTTTTTAAAAGTATTTTTTTCTCACTTTCATATGTTCAGATTCTTAGATAAGCACACTGATTTCTAATCTGCTTCACCTCCCTCTTCAATATGGCGATAATGTACTCAAAGACCTAAATGCTTTGGGATGTTGTTACCTGAGGAAACATCTCTCTGATACAAACTAATAGGAAATACTATAGTGATTATTCTCTGCATTCCCCATAGGATGAAAATGTATTGTGTGAAAAAATGAGAAGAAGTTTTCTTAGCTGTGGAACATCAAATACAAAATGTTAAATATAATGTTGGATGCAAGTGCACTAATGCTTTTAATGATATTCTCTGGCACTGAGTTCATTAGGGTATTTTTCCTCTGTTATGTAAAAAAACCCTTCTATGTCTGATCATTTTTCAGCATAATACCTGAATAAACAACATCTGTTCATTCCCAACATCTATCACACCGCTCTCCATTTTAAATGTCCAATTTCTCTGTTTGTTTGTAATCATTGCACACAAACATTCCATAACCCTAAACTTTTTGTTTCCTTCTATCATTTCCAGAAATTACTAAGAAAAGTTTGGTTCTGAAACATCAAGGCTGCCTTGTGCATTGATTGGGTGTCCAAGGCAACACTATTCTAAAATGAAATCTTCATAGCTTGTGCCAGAAACCCAGAGCCATGAAGACTTGCTCAAAGTTTTGAGAATGGGAGCTTTAATTTACCTTTTACAAAATACTACAGTGTGTTATCTTAGTTATTCTGACCACAACAATCATTTAAAAATAGATGGGACTATTGGCTGAGATGGATGCTTTTAAATTATTTCTTACTGTTTAAAATATTGAATGCAATAATTACTTAAGGCCAAGTGATCTCAAGATTAGAGTTTTGGCACACATTGAGGCTTACTGTATATTCTCCTTGTTCTGTTCATAATAATGGGGAGGAGGATTTGTGTGGGAAGAAAATTAGAAGATAGTATAGGTAATCCTCGACTTTTGACCACAATTGGATCCAAAATTTCTTTTTCTAAGTGAGACATTTGTTAAGTGACTTTTGCCTCATTCAATGACCGTACCTGCCACAGTTGTTAATCATTGCAATTGTTAAGTTAGTAACATGGTTGTTAAGTGAATCAGCTTCACCATTGATGTTGCTAGTCAGAAAGTCACAACAGGTGATTGCATGACCCAGAGACATTGCAAGCATTATAAATACATGCCAATTGCCAAGCATCTGAATTTTGATCACGTGACCATGAGAATACCGCAACCGTCATAAATGTGAAAAACGGTCCTAAGTCAATTTTTCAGTGCCATTGTAATTTTGAACAGTCACTAAATGAATTGCTATAAGTCGAGGACTACCTGTAGATGAGGTGGGAAAAGTTTAAATCTCTTTGCCCTATGTGTGCCGATCCATATTGATGCTCCATAGCTCTCGGCAACGTACTTAATATAGGTATAGCTTTATCCTTTTTGCAATGCTTTCTGTAAATCCCTTCATATTCAGATAGTTACAAATTTGGTTACTTTAGACAATTTTTAATTAGTTTTATTACACAATCATAATTAAAGCTCTATTTGAATACAGTGGGGATTGCATTCTATAGATTCGAATTGTTTGTCTAAGGACTTGATGAAATATTTAGTTCAATAAAATAATCCAGATATTTTTTTTTTTTTAACTTCGGAGTTAAAAAGAAAGTTAATTATTAGTAATAGCTGATTGCCTTGTTAAAACAGCTTATTCTTATTCTGCAGGTGGGCTTTGATGATTCTGGGCATAAAAGGTAGCTCCATGTTGAGTTTACCTGGGTAATAGTATTATGCATCCAAACCACATTCTCAGCAACTCATTCCAGGCTCTGTTTTTAGAGCTTTGTACACTGAACGTAAATTTCTGCTAAGATCTCACATTCTAATAAATGCTGTTATAGGATTCTTGTGATGGGAACTACTGGTAAGACAGGCTTTCAGCTCATGGAAAATAGGGTGAATTGAACATGCTTACTTTGAACCTTTGGAGGTCTTCAAGAAGGTGCAAAGATTTAGAAGCCAAGGAGATGTGCCAAGTGAGGTAGATGTGCATCAGTGGTGGGTTGCAGGCGGTACGCGCGGGTAGGTGCGTACCGGTGCCTGCTGGAAACAGCAACCACCGTATCGGAACGGTGCTTTGGAGGACTCATCCACCTTCCCTCGTTCCTTACCTGTATTTGAAGGAAAGGGCCATTTGCGCATGCCCGGCTCCCGTTGGGGTGTACCGGTTGCAATGGGAGTCGAAAGCCACTACTGATGTGCATAGACAAGCTAGAGTCTTGGGTGCACAGACTTTCTACTTGACCTATGTGAGAAAAAAAGTCTATACAATTTAATGATAAGAATTCTGCTCCAGTTGGAGGGGAGGAAAGGAGAGCATCTATGTTTTGATCTGCCAAAATTTTAGACATTGTGTAATTTATATTATTATAGAACATAATACTAGTCATTTGTCCTCTTGTGAAGAACATCCTGAAATAATTATTGTTCACTGAATTAGATGCATCCTTCATTGTTCATTTTAGGCTCAAGGCTGCAGAGACTTAAATTATTTAAATTAAAGACCATGGCCACATTAATGAAATGTTTACAATTCCGGAGCAATTTCCTCAGAAGTGTCATTTTCAACTGTCACTTTTGGTGCTAAGAGACAAATTATGGAATATTTTTAAGACACAGTTTTTTTCCATAAACAATGTAAGGTTAGGTTTGTACCAAATAATAGCAGCTGGGGTCTCTTCTTCAGCATCACACTGATACAACAGAACAAGGTTTTAAGGGCTCTATTAGGGGGGAAAAACAATTTGTGGAAGCACATAAGCACCACTCCAATTGTAAAGTCTCAGAATATATTAACTTTGTTTGTGAGTGAAGACATGCTGAGAATTAAGTAGATAATAACAGGGAAATAAAATGAAAGTTCCACAGTTCCTCTAGGAGGAGCTCCACTCAATAGGTGGTCACTTTGGAGAAAGAAAGAGTAACAGTATATTACAATAATTTCTCCTTCTCCTTGAATTTCCTTGCATGTCCCTGAGAAAATTGTTAGAATAAAAAGCCATGCAAGGGACTGCTGGAAGAAAGAGGAGTAAGCAAATGCCTCTCTCTTTTTGTTCTGGTGAGAGGTTATTCAGGAAATAACTTCTCCTAGATCTCTGTCCAGATCAAATACAGAAAGGGCTTTACTAAAACATATCTGCATAGTAAAACTTACTTTCTTATTTTGATATTAACATGGTCAATTCAGTGGTGGGTTTCTAATTTTTTTACTACCTGTTCACTTGTACACATGCACCTGCTTATGCATGCGCGCGTGATGCTTTTGTTCATGCACAGAAGTGTTCAGGTGAGTAGGTGGAGACTACTGTCACCACTACTAGTGGTTCACCCATTTGGGGCTGAACCGGAAGCAACCCATCTCTGGGCCAATGCTATCTCTTTAACAATGCATAGAGTGTTTTATATCCATTACAGGGCACATCTGCATTTAAGATGTTCTTGTCCTATGCTCATACTGGCTTCTAAAGTATTTAGTTAAGATCAAAGCCAACCACATCCAGTTACTGCATGTTGTTCCTCCTGTTGTGCCCTTGCATCTTTCCATTCCAGCAAAGCAATTTCTTCTCCGTAGGTCAGTCTTCCAGGATTATAAACTGCATGTGTGTGAATGTGTGTGTACAGAAATTGAATTTATATACACAGAGGGAAAACATCAAAATGCACATAAAATATGGGTACCTGTAGTGGTATGTTGGAGTGACTGAGGGAAAAGCCAAAACGAGGCTTAGCCCATAGCAAGAATATGGACATGGCAAACAACTCAGAAGGGACCCTAGCTCCTTGAGCTATAAAAATGTTGCGGGAGAAATGTTCTTTCAGGCTCGCAAAATTCTGTTAATGCAACTTTACAATAATGCCAAAGTAGTTCATCTATGCATTTTTCATGGCTGGACAACCTCACAAGTCTGACATTAGTCTTGCAAGTCATGAAAGCACACTTCTGCCCTTTCTACGACCCAAGGAAAAAGGGAGAGTCCCTTCGGAGATATTTCCCATGACCACATTCCTTCTGTGGGCTCAGTTATCTGTTATCTGATCATTGCCCTGGCTGTGGCTGACTCCCAAGATCACTTTTCCCACTTATTATTACAGTACAATAAGCAGTTTAAACATTTGTTTTTCTTACTGTTTTTTTTAAGCAATATCTTTTACATCCAAGCATAGATACTATAGTAGTATAAGTCTTGCCTTGTAAATAATTGATTATTTGATTATTGCCTTGTAAACAATCTGATTGACATTGAACAAAATTTCTCAATCTCAGCAATTTTAAGGTGTGTGAACTCCAATGAATGCTGGCAGGGGAATTCTGGGAATTGAAGTCCACACATCTTAATGTTGTTGGGGTTGGTAAACACTGAAAATAGTTATATTTTGCTATTTGGCAACAGTGAACCCCTTTTATGACTGGGGAAAAAAGTATATAATTGGATTCTTAAAGAAAGTGGGCATAAGGAAAAGTTGGAAAGTTGGAAAGAAAAAATATAATTAAAAAGCCTCTGTCGGTTTCATCAATAAATCTTATATTGTAAACCTTATATAGTATATACTTTATATTCACATGGAAACAGTTATAGCATTATAGCTCTATCCCAGTGATGGCAAAACTTTTAGACATCGAGTGCCCAAACTGCACATGCCCATACTGAAAAATGTGAATTCATGCATGCATGGAGACCAAAGACCGGCGGGAGATGGGGCATCCAAACACCAGCAGTGCAGCAAGAGGTAAGACATTTTTCTTTCGTGAGCTTCTATTTCGTCGTTTGCAGGGAAACAGAAGCTCATGAAAGAAACACCACAGAGATCTGACCTGGGGTGACGGTACATGTGCCAGCAGAGAGGGCTCTGCATGCTACCTCTGGCACACCTGCCATAGGTTTGCCATCACAGCTCTATTCCAAGTGGATTGAGGAATGGAAGCATGTATTTTGGAAGTAGAACAGAACAGTGCACCCTGAAGTCATTTTCACTTTAACGATAAGTGAGGGAATGATAGAGAGTAGCAGGATCCATTTTGCTCTCAAGAAATGGTTTTCTCATTCTGGCATTGGAACAACTGGGCAATGTGTAAATTTCCATAAAGTAATTTTCACAAATACTTTAGATTTTTCTAAATAAGCTAATTTCTCATGGGCAGAGTGAGAAAGGCATGAAGCCATTTTAATTTTGCTTTGATCTACAGTATTACAGGTCTTAATTGATATTTTATCTTGGGTTTGCTATTTAGAGACTTGGAACATATTCAAATAATTGACATGACTAAAAAGAACAAAGTGGTGAAAATATTACTGATTGATTTATATACTACATCTTAATATATCTTCCTTTTAAACTTTTTTAAAGTTTGATTTGTGGTTTATATAGAGAGCAATATTTTACTGTTTGCTTTTCATGTCAGTGAATAAAATGGATCATTTATTAGCATTTTCACTCCTGAAGAAAAGGTATTTAAATTCTCCTCTACTACAGTACACTCAAACCTTTTCGAGGAAATGCACTTAAATATTAATGTTATCTTCATATTTCCTGCCTCCCTTGTGATTATTAAAAATCCTGTATTTGCATTTGGGAAAAAACTGTTTTCTAAATTTTAGCTACTTTCAACTGAAACAGTGATTTCTTTTTGTCTCCTTGAATTCTTGATATATTTTCAGTGGCTGAAGTATTATTTTTGTCCTAAGCAATCACTATTGTGCCTTATTAAGCAGCTGCTCTATTCCACCCTAGAGATTACAAGTTTTCACTGGCGAATAAAGTAATTTCTCTATATTCCAGGGCTCCCTGTAGGAGTATTCTAAAGCTTAATTAATTTGCTGCTTAAAAACATTTTGAGACCCTTAGCCAAAAATATATCTAAGAATGCAAATTAGTCATGATTATCAACATTACCCTTCTTTCTAGGGAAATCCTGAGAAGATTCATGAAATGTTTTCTATTTGTATTACCCTGGTCTCTTCTGAAGATTTTTTAAGTCTTCTTGTCATATAGATAGTCCTTGACTTATGATCACAATCAAACCTAAAATTTCTATTACTAAGCAAGAGAGTTGTTAAGTGAGTTTTGCCTCATTTTACAACTTTTTTGCTGCAGTTGTTAAGTAACTGTTGTTAAGTCAGTAACACAGTTGTTAAGTAAATCTTATTTTTCCCCATTGATTTTGCTTGTCAGGGGGATGCAGAAAGTGATCCAAATTTTGATCATATCGCAGGAGTGGGCTGCTGGGGGTTCACAGGGGTTTGGGAGAACCTCTAGCTAAGATTCTGTGTAGTTTGGAGAACCCCCAAATCCCATTCCTGGATGGCTCCACCCACCTCACCCCTCCCAAGAGTCTCCACATGGCCCATTTTGGATGCAGGTAAGAGCAGGGTGTGAGGCCAAAAAACGGGCCTACTGGAAGTTTGGGAAGGCTGGAAATGGGCCTGTTTCTGGCCTCAAGAGTGCCTCTGGAGCAAAGGGAGGCCATTTTTGCCCTCCTGGAGGCTCGAGGAAAGCGTCCAGAGCCCAGGGAAAGCAAAAATGCTCCCCCCTCATGGTGCAGGAGGGTGACTAGGCCATGGCCACCATGCCACAGTCACCCAGCAACCAGGCAAAGAACCCCTTGCTAAAAATTTTGAAGCCCATGGAGATGCTATAACTGTTGGAAGTGTGGGAAATGGTCATGTCACGTTTTTTCAGTACTGTTGTAACCACTAAATGAATGGTTGACTACCTGTATTTCTTTGTAATTTGGGATCTTACTGTGAAGTGTTCTTCAGTTCTCAAGTCAACTGACTAGATCAGTTTATGACACTGACAAATGAATAAACAAGTAAAGTATGGGATCCTGGATGATATTTTCCATGCTGGGCAAAAGGAGAAGAGGCAGATAACCACAAAAAGCTACACCAAAGCAGAAAAGCAGGCCAGAGTTTGTAAATCACAGGAAACATAGGAAAAGGGAGCCTGTAGATCTCCTAGCTTCCTCTGTACACTTCTTGTTTTGCTCTGATATTCTTTTCTGATTTATGCATCAACCTCATTGCAAACATGCAGGGAATTCTATATTTTACTAAGTTTTTATTTGGATCTCTTTAGTTTTATGTCACTTTGTGTCTTTTGATGTCAGTGAAATGTTTTATTGCCTATAGCCATGCAGCATAGCAATTATGTTTTAAAGCAGCAGTTACCAACTGGTGGCCCATAAACCACTGGTGGTCCATGAGAAAATTTTGGTAGTCCGCAGATTTTTTTTTTGCATTTTTCATATTACACTAAATCAGGAGTCCTCAAACTATGGCCACTGGGACAGATACGTGCAATGAACATTTGTGTTGCTGCAGAGAGTCTCCCCCTTTGGGCTCTTTTTGTGTAGGGAGGAATGAGTAGAGGCTGGCGAGGTGCCCTTGATGTGACTGACATTGAGTTGGCTATGCCCACCCAATCATATGACCACCTAGCCACACCCACCCAGCTGGTCATTAGGCAGATCATATTAGTGGTCTGCCGGATTTAAAATTATGACTTTAGCAGTCCTTGAAATCTGAAAGACTGGTGACCCCTGTTTTAAAGGAACTTCTGAACTTTGAATCAAACTATGGAATTGTGAATATTTCTCTTAACTGAATAGTTGTTATAAATGTATTTACATCTTCTTGGATTGTACACTTATATTTGATTGGGTCATTTTTTTTAAAAAAAAGTCTAAATATCAGCTACATTTGAACCATGGTTAATACCATCAAAATGGTGGCGGGGGGGTGTAGATGTCATGTATCTGATTTATAACAAGGAAAAAGAAAAAAAGAGCAAGAGAGAATGAATTGAGGAGAAAATCTACCTACTAACATTTAGAATCATAGCAGAATTATCTGCAAATGCTTGTAACATTCTTCTACATTTCTTGTAGATGTCTTAGTTTAAAATAATCATAATAAGAAAAAGGGATATAAAAGGAATCCTTGATAGATTTCAGTGGGAGTGGTGTTAATCAGTACCTAACTAAGGACCATCATTCTTCAATTACAATTTCATAAAACTATTGGGAGATATTCCATTCTTTGAAACATATATCAGGGTCAGTTACCCTTTTAGAACTATTTTATCTGTAAATTCCATGTACCAAAGCAAACTTCACACAGTTTTATTTATATTTAAGGATTGTGTTAAAGAATTGAAAGAATGTAATCCTATACTGGCAAGCACATTTTTTTTTAAAAAAAATATTTCACTGTTGAGGGAAATCAAACTTCAAAAATAGTGATGGTTAAAAGATTAAGAGAACATTAAAGTTTTTTTTTATTATTTAAATGTGGTCATTCAAGCAAATATGTTTTTAATTGATTAGGTATATGAAAATGTAGGAGGTTTTGAATGCCAATATTAAATATACATTGTCAAAAAATAGCTTTGGCAGTGTTTCTCAGTTTTTTCATAGTTTGTCTTTCATTTATTGACCTGACTTATTCCTTTTCTGCAATCTGCTTAATGTTTGCTTATTCCAAAATAGAACAGTTTGATGATAAGTAAAATCATCATAGATCTCATAATGTATGCTTCCTGTTTACTTCTATGATGTTATTTATTACTATTATCTCAATATTTTGCTTATGTGCTAAAAGCAGGACTAACTGTTACTCTGAATAATCATCCAGGTCCATGACATACCATAAGGTAGAGGAGATAAAAGCAGAAAAAGGTGAAAAATGAAGCAAATTAAAAAGCTGGGTCTCCTAGGGGAATAAAATCATTTCAAAAGAAACATGCATCTGGAAGACATGACTCCATAAGTAGTTAAATATCAAATTCTGGGATGGGGGATCATCAAGAAAGACAAAATGTTATTGGTTGGGTGGTTTCCAAGGTAACATCTACTCACATGCAGAACAGATTAAGTTATAGGCATATGCACTGAACATTTTGTAGTGATGTTGTTATGTAAATCATACCACATAAAGTGAGCATTTGAAAGTACTGCATGGAGATGCTGAATGAGAAATTGTCTGCACTATGTGTCTCTGTGTGTGGGTGTGTCTGTGTCTGTGTGTATGCCGAGTCTTTCCTTTATAAATCAAGATGTTAAAATGCTATGCCACTCTTATTTATTTACTGCAAGGTAGATACATCATAAAACCTATGACATATATGTAAATGGTTTATGGTTAAATCCAACTGTTATCTGTTTGCCAAAATGCCAATGTACCAGGTCAGCAGTGAAGCTAGAGATCAAACAATTAGTACTGCACCTATTGCTAAAAAAAGGCAACATTGCAGTTCAAACATGCACATTTTGTCCTTAGAACACCTAAAAACTGAGCTAAGGGAAGTAAAGCATTTAATTATTTCAGTCATTAAAAACTTTGATGTAGTTGAGGTACCAGCTAGAAATAAAAAAACTGAATTCTAATCCAGACTTAGGGATGAAAGCCAGATGGATAACTTTGGGTCAGACAGGAACATTATATGTCTGCAGGTATTTATAGAAATAATCAAGATGGGGTTAATAAAATATTTTTATTAAACTTGGGTTTGTCTCTTCTAGAACAGATTCTAATTGCTATATTGAAATGGTATTCTCCAAATACATGCCATTAAAAAGCATAGATGGCTTTAAAAAAAATTAATAGTAGATAAGACCACAGATAATTCATGAGATGAGTTAACACTTCTCTCTACAAGAAAAAATGGCAATAGCCCTTAGACTTATATACCGCTTCATAGTGCTTTGTAGCCCTCTTTAAGCGGTTTACAGAGTCAGCATATTGCCCCCAAAAATCTGGGTCCTCATTTTACCCACTTCAGAAGAATGGAAGGCTGAGTCAACCTTGAGCAGGTGAGATTTGAACTGCTGACTTGCAGCTAGCAGTCAGCTGAAGTAGTATGCAGTACTGCACTCTAACAACTGGGCCACCTTGGCTTGAAATAATGTATCCTACCATGGTCTTAGTGGTCTTAGAAAGGAAAATCAGTTGGTGTTTTTTCCCCCTTAGGAACTTGTCTAAGTAAATTACTTTTTCCACCCTGTGATCAATAAATCTTCTCTACTCTACTTTTGAATAAACGCCTACCTAGCATACTTACTAACATTCATTATCATGTTCAATTTAGCAGTGTCCAATCAGGAGGCAGTGTCAGAATATTCTTTTTCAACCTGGAAACTAAGTAGAGTCAGATCTGGTTAGCACTTGGATCCACCAAAAACAAACAAAGAAGCAAACGAACAAAGCTAGAAAAAACATGGGGTGGGGGATCTTCAAAGAAGAAGAATAAAGTTCTTCCACAATATTTCCAAGAAAACTGCAGAAATATACCCATGATTTTTTTCAAAAATTTAACTTGACTTGGAAATGTCTTGTGGGACGAATATTGGGAAGGTAGATTAAGTTTGGTTAGATGTGACAATTATCTTCTGATACCAATAGCTTATCTACTAGAAATTAAAAGATCTAGTTACATTCACAACCATTTTAATGGCAACAGTGCCTTTTATTGATTCTGCTTTTTATACTAGCTTTTCTCTTCTCAGAATTCTTTTGAGAGCTATGCTATAATTTATTTAGCCAGGGCAGATTTAAAGGCATCTAAGATATTTAATCAGATTCCCTTTGAACACACAGCTGGACCAGTATGAAAATCTTTTCTTTAAATTGTATATTTATCATCATCTGTAACTAGCTAAGTGTTACCTATGCATGAAAATGTAGCATTAAGATTTCTGAAGATCTGCCAAACCTCTAATTAAGAAACACAGAGAAGCTGCAAACTCTTTCTGAGTGTCACTTCTAAGAGTCTGGATATTTGTCCTATGTTAAAAATGACCGCTTCATTTTTACCCATGGTTAATATTAAGGTTTTTTTAAAAGTAGTGTTCCAACTAAGGGATGTGACTATGTGTACTGTATGTGTGTGTGTGTGTGTGTGCACTTGGGTGTGTGGAAATTTTTAATTCATTGCATTTTAGCCTCAAAAGTATTTCATACTCCAGTTAAAACATGAGAAAAATGAGCACCCAAGGAAATAACATATTAGTTAGAACTATTCAGTAAAAACACTATACCATTGTGAAACAATAAAATAATATTAAGAGCACCATCAGAAGTCATTCTAAAGAAATTCTAAAGCTCCCTGGGAATGAAGTATCAAAACAGATAATTGGCATTTTTAGGAAATTAAAGGATAGATTCTAGTACACTGTTAGTAAAAAAAAAAAAAACAAAACAAAACTGAAGAAAGACTGAGAATTGTCAATTTCTATCCTTATTCCCAAACAGGAAGGCGATATGCAATATGCTACACTGATTGGGCCATGCCTTGATGTCCTTCAAGGATCCAAGGCTATGTTGCCTTGGATGTAAGCACATGGACATTTCTAAGCATCATCAGCTGAATACACAAAGAATGTTCTCTTTCAGCATTCATGAAGACCACCACACTCAAAATCTTCTCAATGGTGGACAGAGCAAAGGTAAGCCAAAGATTAAGGTGGGGTTGCATTGTTGCCTTGCAAGGTCTATCCCTTTTGTAAATTTGCAATAATGTTGCATATGAACAAAAAGGGTAGAGCTTGCCCCACAGTGGCACAATGATCCTTTCCTCTTTTTGACAAAAAACAGTGGATCCTAAGGATGCATCTGTTCATGCTGAAAACAGTTCACATCTTCATATATCATGGTTTGAAATAATTCCTGAATTGTGTGACACATGTTATAGTACAACTCTGGATGATAATAAGGATAGAAACTCTTGTTGTAACTGTGATGAAGAGAAAAAAAAGGTGCAGCTAGTTTGCGCCACCAGTTTGATCATTTATTCATGGAATATTCTGTGTGAGTAGGTGTATCTGAACATTATAAATGTGTTCACATTAATTACCTTATCTGTAAATGCAAGGCTGTCTGTCAAAACCAATGTACATCATCAATCAAATGCAATCAGTTAATCAAATTTAGGCAGCCACATTTCTCTTTAGACACTTAAATGAGCATCCTGATTTTCCAAATAGTTAAGAAGCCTGTTGATGCTCATCATGTAATGAAATCAGAATCCTTGCTTAAATGAATGAATATAAACTAACTAAATGAGGGTAGAAATGTAAACTAAATACATAAACATAAAGCATTAAAACAATTTGAATGCATAATTGCTTATTTTGTGCTCTTCTAGTCCATTGGGGACAGTTCATTGGGGAGACTTCTGGTTTCAGAAGATGATTGAATTAAATTAAGCTTTGCAAAAGTGTTAAGCAGCTATTCAGTGTGTGTGCCTATGAATCAGTCTTGACTCTTGATGACTGCCTGGATTAGTCCCTGCAGTTTTCTTGATAAGGTTTTTTTTGTCCAGAAGTGGTTGCCATGGCCTCCTTTGTAGAACTAAGAGAGAGTGACTAGCCCAAGGTCACTCAGCTGGCTTTGTGCCTCAGGTAGGCCTAGGACATTGTCCCGGTTTCTAGCCTTGAGCCTTAACCACTACCCCAAACATGCTCGTTAGTAGCTATTATGGCTGGGCAAACCTTAGGAAAAAAAAACCTTTTACCATTGTGGAATAACATGACCCCATTGTTAAGGGCAAGACTTCTGGGACAATGGTATTTTTTACATGTGGAGTGCAATCTCAGAAGCTCAATTTTCTCTGAAAGAAGAACCAAAGTTCTCATTGTTGATGGAAAGAACTTTGATGGTAAAAAGAGGTAGGGACCTCTGACTCAACAAAGCAGAGCATGCTCTTTTTATAGTGTGAAACATCTCAACCAGATTATATGTACCTGCTTCAAACCACTCTAGCATCTACATGCATCTAAGAATGCTTGCCTAGAAGTGAATGCAGTAGTAAATTAAAAAAAACCCTACATTTAGAAACTTCCACTTGTGCAACTTCTTTAAATTTTAAATTTTACAATTTTTTAAAAGCTGTTTTAATAGAATGACATCATTGGCAGGTTACTGCTGATATTTTACAATTATTGCTGAGTGAATATTGATGCTCAAAGGTCATTCTGCTTGGTGTCACAGAAGCTGAGAAAGAAACAATTTGACTGGATTTTCTGCTGGGGATTTAGCTTTGAGGCCAAGACTCTTTAATTCCCACAGAATGTTATTTCTAAAAGGGTTACTCCCTGAAGTTGAAATGGCATGTTTCTAGCATGTGTGCCTTCCACAAGCACAGAGGAGTAGCATCTCCACCTCGGAGGAGAATATATTTGGTTATAGATTAGCACTGCTGTTTTTGATAATGATTTATTTGTTTCTGGAAGGAGTCTACCTTGAAAACATAATCTGAAATTGCTTTATAATGAGCGGTTATTCACCAACTAAGAATGCTGGCTTCATGCAGGATTAAAGCTTTAGGCTAGAAACTGGGACAATGTGAGGTTGAGTCCCACATTAAGTACAAAGCCAGCTGAGTGATGTTGGGCCACGTATATTCTCTCAGTTCAAGGCAAGTCACTTTTGATAAATGCTGGCAAGAGAACTGAAAGGAGTAATTAGATGAAATCAAAATTCATTTGAAAGTCCAAATGTAATTATTTTTTTAATCATCTAGACAATGATTATATAAACTTAAAAAATAAAACTGCAAAACTACAATATCATAAAGTAACATGAACTGCTATTACTTCTACAACTTCATTTTATCCACATGTGTATGTTTACAAACCATTTAAGATAAATTTTAGTTCAAAACCTTAATTATGGTTTGGAAATCTATTTGAGACTTCCAAATCCCTATTCTTTGGTCTGTTCCTGTCTCATTTATTTTATCTGCCTTCTTATGATGAAGATATATTTTAACAGTTATCTTTTAGGCTGCTGAGGATCTAAGTACTTTGACCCTGATCATTAGAGGGGGCTGATACTTTGATTAAATACCATTAGAATGATAATATATTGTTTTTATTTATCAAGAGTGTTTAATCTAAAAATAAGCATTAATATTAATAATCCTGTGCTGAAATTGTGTTGTTATTAAATGTAAAAAGACAGAACCAATTGAGCTTTCTTATTTAAACCTACTAAAAATTTAACTATCATCTCTTTCTATATTTGTGTATATTTAATTAGACTAATAAAAAAATGAGTAAAGAAGTGTTAGGCCATTATGTAATATGATTCTGTACATGTATAGTACTATTATTGATATCACTTGGTCAGTTGTGTTTGTAATGTTCTTCTTATAGGAGAGCAAGTTGTGTACATTGTGTTAAGCTTTCACAATTGCTATTATATTGTAAAAAAAACCTACAAATGCAGTGAAAAAGTAAACTTTTCTGTATTTCTATAAAATCAGCTCAGTTGTGGGATTCAAACTTTTTTATTACCGGTTCTGTGGGTGTGGCTTGGTGGGCGTGGCAGGGGAAGGACCCTGTAAAATTTCCATTTCCACCCCACTCCAGGGAAAGGATACTGTAAAATCATCCAGCTGCGACTTGGGAGGCAGAGAATAGATAGGGGTGAGGCCAGTCAGAGGTGGTATTTATTGGTTCTCCGAACCACTCAAAATTTCCGCTACTGGTTCTCCAGAACAGGTCAGAGCCCACTGAATACCACCTCTCAATCAGCTGTATCATACTTAGATGGAACCAATAAGACATTTGTTTTGCCACTTCTTATTGATCTTCTCTCTACTTTTTTCCCCTTTCTGATCTTGATTTACAGTCACAACTACTACAGCTACTTCACATTAAGTAGAACTGTTTCCTTTGGATGACCATTTATGGGCTAAAGCATTTCATGGGAACTGGATTTGTCTGAATGTCCATTTATGGCCTAAAATGCTTTAATCTAGTTCTCGGGTTATGAGAAATCCAATTCTTGAGGCCAGAAAAGGAAACAAGCCTATTCCCCCCCCCCCCAAAGTATAAAGGGAATAAATAATAGATATCCAGGCAGTCTGAAGATCAAAAGCCAAGAAGATCTAAAGGTATAGCCAGGATAACAATAGTTATCCCGATCACAGTGAAAATTCAGGTTTTGTGACAGAATTAAAGGCACTGATTGTGCATACCAAATGGAATGCAAGTATTTATAAAGTGAAATCTCCCACAGTGATATTAAGTACTAACATTGTATAAGACTGTAGGGAGTCTTTAACCCTATAAACTTCAATTATAGTGCCATAAATCTTTCAATTTTATGAATCTGCTTTATTGAAACCTTAAGAAAATATAATGCAACCAGTTTGTTGACATTGGATGCTATGTCTATCACAGATGCATTTAGGCCCCCCCTTTTTAAACCAGGTATTCTAAAACTGCAAACTTCCTAGAACTGGGTTGTTTTTTAACCTCTTCTTTTTCTTTGGTTAAGGAACCCTTAGCAACAAGTCAATGCTTCCTACTTATATAATAATAAAAGGATGGCTGTCATTGAGGTGGCAGGAGTGTCACATTGTTAAGAGAGACCATGCAATAGGTTACAGTGACAGTAACATAATTATTCTAATTCTCCTTCCTACACTTCCAATATAACTTACATCTTGCTGCAGCATGTTCAGCAGGAAAGTATGCTGGGATTAAGAAACCTTTCAAACACCACTGCTCTTCTTAATTACATATCACAACTGGATGACATTTTTAAGACTGAAACTTAATCCAGGCAACATGGGCATCTTGTAGTTCAGGAAATCTTCTGTTCTTTATGGGGTTTTCCAAATGGCTGTGCTTGGGATTTCTTCCGGACAGAAAGCCATATGCAAATTTGCTGTTGGAAATGTAATTATTCCAGATAATAAAATAACAGCCATTGGTCTGAACTTTCTTGTCTCTTTAAAAGCACTTCTTTTTGGCATGCTGTTAGGAATGTGGCTAGAATATTGAATTTCAGCAAATCAGATTTCATGACAGTGCACAATTCACACATTGGCATGCTGTATCACATATATCGGCTTCCTGCGGCAGCTGTTGAGAAGCTGAGAGCACATTGCCTCAAGAAGCAACATGAGCCAATTGGCCATTAAATCCTTCCTCTCAATTCAGGCTACTGCTAGGATTCCTATCATGAAAGATGAAAAAGATGTGAGATGCTCTTTTTATATATTCTTTTCTTTAGTGAAATAAAGGTTCTATCCTGCCACTAAGCTGTTAAATGGATTTTCAAAAGCGTAAGCATTCTAGGGAAGTATGCAAGGAAGATCATCCATTAATACTTTCTCTTCCAGCCTATTGCAGGGATATTTATGTGCCTGCAAAGATGTATTCTTGATTTATGACCTACCTGGAACACGATATGAGCCAGTTCCAAAGTTTTAATGGTCATGTGGCTCTTTGGGAGCTTGGTGACATGGTTGCATTTATACTCACTTGCAGCATTCCATGGTCAGGTGACCATGTTTTATGATACTTTTACCCAAAACCAGATGATCCAGTTTCATTAAAACCCCACCATAGCAAATAATAGATTTGCTTAACAATCATGGAGTTAATTTAATGCTGATTATTTTATGATTACTGCATTTGTATAATGACTACCACAAAAAAGGCCATAAAATTGACCATCACAACATATGACTGTAATGGGCAGGTACCATTATGGTTATATGTCAAGGACTATAGTACCTTGTAGTTGTGATACTTGACTTATCACCTTGGATTGTCTGTTCATTACTTAACCTTGATTTCTATATTTTATTTTATTTTTTATTTTTTTAAATCAAATCCAACACTTGAAGAAATTGAAAAATGTTCAAGCACTATTCAGTCCAATTTTTTTTCTTCTAAGAAAAGAGCCTGTTACTACTTTGTCAGATGTTCAGCCAATAAAGTAACAATCATATTTGGTAATCTGTGAATAGTGCTATTCATAAAAATAGATAGAAGATAGATGACAGATTCTTTATTGGCCAAGTATGATTGGACACACAAGGAATTTGTCTTTAGTGCATATGTTCTTAATGTACATAAAAAGACATGAAGATGGAAGGAAAGCACTTGAAATATTTAGAATGGATTTTTTGGGCATTTAAATTTAGTACTTGGTCCATCATCCTATAATTTCTGCCCACAACCAATAGTAAAAAGAAAACGCAGAATATATTATTTTTCAATAGAATGTCTAATAACATGGTTTTGCATGATTATTCTATATTAAATGTTCATGTCAAATTTTGTGAATGTTGCTGTCGAAAATCCAAAAACAGTAGAAAATCCAATGTCTTCAAATTATAAATTTGAACCCACCTTGTTTTTTGAAATTAACAATTCTCACCTTTAATTGAAACTTGACTCAAGCTGGCAGTCAATAACATTCTTTCATAAATGTCTACAATGTGAGTATCACTCTGTATTGTGATGACCTAGTCTCCCAATTACCGCAATTGAATTTTCTGAGTTATGTATTCTTACCTAAACAACCTACAATATTATACATGTTTCCACATATGTAAAAATGTCCCAAATGTATTATTTGACAGGCAAGCAAAAAACATGAAGGAAGTGAAGAATATCCTCAGATTTTAAGAAATGAAAGTGTATGGTTAGATCTTGACTTATGACCACAATTGTCCAGCATTTCTGTTGTTAAATGAAAGATTTGTTAAGTAAGTTTTGCCCCATTTTACAACTCTTGCTTGCCACAGTTGTTAAGTCAATTATTGCAGTTATTAAGTTAGTAACATGGTTGTTAAGTGAATCTGGCTTCTCTATTGACTTTGTTTGTCAGAAGGCCACAAAAGGTGATCACATGACTCCAGAATATTGCAACCATCATAAATATGACCCAGTTGCTAAGTATTTGAATTTTGATCATGTGACCATTGGGATGCTGCAATGGTTGTAAGTGTGAAAAAAAGTCATGCCACCTTTTCAGTGCTGCTGTAACTTCAGAAAATCACTAAATGAACTGTAAACTGTACACTCAATTGTAAATTGAGACTACTTGTAATTTCTGTAGCCATTTTGGATGACAAACAAAATATAATAAAATGCTATTCAAAGCCAGTACAATGTATTCTAGGTTTGACATATTCCCAGTGATGTATTCAATGGAAACATATAAATGCATGATAAAGAAAGGATTGTGAAAATTATAACATTGGATTTTATAGACTTGGAAACAACATATTCAAAGAAACACTATCTGTTAAATACTATGCTGGAAAGGTTCTGTAAGTGAAGCATTGGCATACACCAGGGCTCCGCTTTAGTGTTCCCAGAACTGTTTGTACTTGTATTTAAGGAAAAGTGCCAGAGGCCCAGACACTTTGAATGTCAATAAAGAAACCTTTCCATTCCCCAATTGGGGCACACATGGGGGTATGCAGGGCAACGAGCATCTGTTCTAAACCTGAGACATATGGAAACTATTATGACAGTACTATCTAGTGCTCAGCATTGGCCCCAGAGTTTGGTCTCCAGCTTAAAGGACTCTCCATTTCTCACCATGCTGGAATGCCTCAGTGCAAATCAGTCATATTAATGACACCATTTGCAATTATCACCTAGTGGAAAATTGCTATCTAATATACAGAGGGATTGCACCATGCTGGAAAGTTAAGCCCTGCCAAGCAAATCAATTTGAAAATGTGATTGTACACCTATGAGGTGATAGCTGCCAAATTTTGAGTTCAAAAACTCTAAGTTATCTTTTGCCAGAAAAGACATAGGAAATATATATAAAAGGTTGAAACTTGGGCAGAATTTTCAATCCTACACATTCACTGTAGAAATCCTGTTGGGTCTGGAATGTACCCTTTCAGGTTGGAAATAGTGCTTTATCTTATTGAGTAAATGTTATAGCAACATATGTAAACAATATATCAGGAACGAATATAGATTAATAGTTTTAGGCATATTATTAAAGGTAAAGGTTCCCTTCACACATATGTGCTAGTTGTTCCCAACTCTAGGGAGTGGTGCTCATCTCCATTTCAAAGTCGAAGAGCCAGCACTGTCTGAAGACGTTTCTGTGGTCACGTGGCCAGCATGATTAAATGCTGAAGGTGCATGGAATGCTGTTACTTTCCCACCAAAGTGGTCCCTATTTTTCTACTTGCATTTTTACATGCCTTCAAATTGCTAGATTGGCAGAAGCTGGGACAAGTAACAGAAGCTCACTTTGTTTTGTGGCACTAGGGATTCAAACTGCCAAACTGCTGACATTTCTGATCGACAAGCTCAGCATCTTAGCCACTCAATCACTGCATCCCTAGGCATATTATTAAGTATTACTAAATTGACTAGGATTCTTCCTGACATAAGTATGCATTAGGATTGCAATATTTTTAAAACTAAATGTACGTATTCGTTCTCATTCTGAACACCCTAAAACAGTTTACAATGCATGTAAGGAAACTTAGCCAAAACTATCATAACAAATTTAAAGTACCAGAACAAACATCCCTCTGACCAAAACCTTCCTTTGCCTTCTACTTTATCGCTTTTCTACTTTGGAAGGAGATTTTAAGTTTTGGTGACATTGTTCAAAAAGCCACATTTGAGGAGAGTCGCCTATTAAACTGTGTTAGTGTGGAAGGTCCTTGGATGCATACAGAAGGGAGCCTTTGATGCAAGCGTTTACTGTTCTGAAAATTAATTTAAATCTTTGAATCAGTCCCCAAAAACAACTGGCCATCCCCATGGAGTACATGCTGCAGTAATCCTCTCAGGATATGACTAGACTAAGAATAGCTAAAGCCTTAGCAGATTGAGCTAGTAGCTTTTTGGTTTTATCAGTTGCCCTTTTAAATATCTCTTGAGCCATCTTGAAATGACTTTTTCCCATTTCATTGGCACACTGTGAAAATGACCGATGTTTGAAGCATTTATAGAGCATTTTCATCATGTGCCTTTTAGAAAACAGCACATTTTATTTGCTTTGCTGCAAATAAAGGCACAGGTTCCCGATACAAAATATATATATGGCTTTAAATGCAGAGACTAACACTACCATTTAGAGGTCGCTTCCGAGTATCTATAAAATAGTCATAGAGTGTGGGAAGCTTTTATTCGTGGAATTCTGTAGTGGTTTGTAAAACAGTGCATTATTTTTATGCTTCCATGTCTCATTAAATCTTTTTTAAGGCAATGTTCTTTTGAATCAGTACAGCTTTAATGCACCAAAGTTAGCAGTTCAGGCTGTGATTTGTTTTATAACCCTTATTTAGACCATCCTCTTAACATTAATTCAGTAAACAGCTTTAATTTTCCTGTTAAAATATAGTTAAAGTCTATTTGGTTATTAATGCAAATGGAGATTTCCAAAATATGGTATTTTGTTAAACATAAAAGTTGCTTTATTTGAAGATTTCTTAAAATTGCTTTCTCTCTCTCTTTTCTACAGCATTACATTCATTCCTCAATAACGTTACATTGTTAAAGTTCTTCAGAGTAAATTAATGTTTTCATTTCTGCTGCTCTTGAAGATTTGCATTTCCTTAGTAAGATAAGTAAGATATGCCAGAGGAACAATCTACATCAACCTTGATTTAAATTGGAAGCATATAAAATTAAGCCGTAGAAAATGATACATATTTAATTTCTCTTTATTCCCAGCTATCCCTGGAACCAAAGTTTCCTTTGGGGAATATATTCACACACCAACATATGTGAAGTATGGTCCTGAGTCATAAGAATTCTTCTGTTCCCGAGGGCATTTTGCTTTTCAATTGAAGGGCAAAAGATTTTTGGAGAGAAACAATGAAGATTGATTATAAAATGAAGTAACTTACCTGAAATTCATTAAAAATTCAACTCAGTTTCTCATGGATTTAAAATAAGCCAAGGGTATCTTTTCACAGTACATATAAATTAATTATTTGGTGGAAAAAATATCTCATATCTAACTGTTTTATGTTTGATCACTGAGCAATTGTCCCACATATCTTTCCTTTCGCCGTTCCCCTCCTCCCATTCTTTTGTTTCTCTAGGATGTTACACACATTTGATTATTTAAAAAATATATGTAAAAGACTGAAATGGTTACTTTCCTGGAAATTTTATACACATTTGATAAGAAAAAAATATATGTAAAAGACTGACATGGTTACTTCCCTGGAAATATACACACAGATAGAGTTTGCTGTTATTTTATTTATGGTGATTATCCAAAGTAATTACATTGTTTTGTCCCTGACATCTTTCTGCTTCAAACTGCATGCATATAAAATACTCCACTTACACAGGCAACCTCTATAAAGTCATTGAAGTACACAATGATCTTCAAAAGCTTATTTGATCATAAAATTGTTTAGTTTTAAGGTGACACCTGTTTCTTTCAAAACAACTTGCACAAAATTTACAACTGAAGAATTCCTACTCATCTTTCTGAAATGCCAAAATGGAAGATGTTGAATAACTCTGGCAAAGCTGTTCAGTACTTTGGATTTCAAGAGGTAAACTTTAAAATTTTTTGTAGTGTTCACATTGACACAGGGGTGAGTTTCTGCTGGTTGTAACCGGCTCGGTAGAGGAGCTTCCACAAATCTACCGTACCGGTCAGAAGAGGTTCCATCCGTAGACCCAGAAGTCACTCGCTCACCCTGCCCATTCCATCGCAACTTGCTCACTCTCCCGCCCATCAGCACTAAACTATCCCAGCCTGCCACTCACTGATTGGTCAGGAGAGTGGACTCAGTGAGCGGGCTGGTGTTGAACCACCTGCCTCTAACACCTGCTTAAAAGTGCGGCACCAACTGTCAACATTCCTCTTTTGAAAAGAGTCTTTCTCTTTTGAAAAGAGTCTTTCTCGTTCCTGAGCAGCTGTTGCATCGGGCTTGCTGATCGGGTCCTCCCTTTGCTTCACTTTGCTTTGCCTTCCAGCAGCTTGCTGCTTCCCTCAGGTAAGCAACTAAGCGTGAGGGGGGTCAGCAACAGCAGGAGGCTAAGGTGCGCCAGCCAGCAGCTTTTGCAAGGGAAGGTCTTCAGGCCACGGACTGGCATATGCCACAGGGCCAAAAGGGGCACGATGGTGGGGGGAGGCTAGCAAAATCCACAGGCTGGTGTATGCCACATGTCCAAAAGGGGGGTAGCGGCAGTGGCGACAGGAAGCTAGCATAGGCCAACCCATGGCCGAAAGGGGCATGGTAGCAGCGGGAGGCTAGCAAAAGCCGTGGGATGTCATTTACCACGTGGCTGAAAGGTGGTGGGCGGCGGTGGGAGGTGGGGGCTGTCAGGCTGGAAGCCAAGCCTCATTAGCACGAAAAGCCTCTTCTGGGTGTCTACTGCAGTTGCGAGGAGTGCGCAGAGAAGATTGTGAAGTCCAGCGGAGGCAGGAAGGTTCTCGGCGTTCCCCAGGCTTCCCAGAGCACTGAGAACCTTCCTGCCTCCACTGGACTTCATGCTCTTCTCTACACTTCCAAGCAAGCAAGCGAGCGAGGGAGGATCAGGTTGCCTGATCCTCCATCGGTCGCTCGCTCTTTTGCCCGCCTGGACTACCTTGGCACTGCTCTGGCTACCTCTGTCCATCCGTGCCTGGCAGCTGCGGCAACATCATCAAGATGAAGAGTGAGAGAGAAGAGCCCGGCTGGGAAAGGGCCCCACCGCCGCTTCACCTTGGGGCGGCAGGTGCGAAAACCTCAGGGATAATGGGGGTGGGCGGGAGTTGAGGGTGCTTGGGGGTAGGTGCGGCTTTTTGTTCTGGCTCGCTTGGCGGCAGCCTCCTGGAGGTGATCACGGGCTACATGGATGTGTGAATGATGAGGGTCAAGTCAAAAGAGTCGATTTCCTATCTTTAGGACACCCACTTGCCATTGCTTGATAGAAACCCCTTGAGGCTGAGAAGAAAAGATTAACAGTAATTAAGAAGCCTTTTCTTTTGTTTATATCCTTCCCCACTTTCCCCGTTTCTCAGTTCTGGTGGCTGCGCCTTCCCGCTGCCTTCATTAACACTGCTCCTTCTTCTTTACCTGCGTCTATGGCTTCTTTCGTCAGGCTCCACAATTAGTATATTCACTCTTAAGCAACATGGAAATGACCTTGGCTTTGGCTCTTTCAAAGTAGATGTATGCTTTCTCTTGAGAGCAAACAACACCATTTCATTTTTAATAGATACCAGCCAGTCTGCTCACCATAAAGACATGACAACAAAGTTTATCTTAACCTGGAGGCTTTTGTAAGAGTAGATTGAGGGGATATCCCTCCCATCTCCAAACATTCATAGTTAAAGTGGCTATCTCCAGAGCAGTGTTTCTCAAGCTTGGCAACTTTAAGGTGTCAACTAGCCATGCTAGTTGAGGAATTCTGGAAGTTGAAGTCCACAAGTCTTAAAGCTGCGAAGTTTGAACACCCTGGGTTTTTTTTTCTAAAGGATTAGTGGTGCAAGGGTCTTGTAACTTGACAGCTTTAAGACTTGCACACTTTAGTGTCAGAGTTCCTGAGCCAACATGACTGGAGGAGGAATTCTGGGAGTTGACGTCCACAAGTCTTAAAGCTGTGAAGTTTGAACACACCTGGGGTTTTTTTCTAAAAGGTTAGGGATACAAGGGTCATGTAACTTGACAGTTTTAAGACTTACGTGCTTCAAATGCCGGAGTTTCTGAGCTAACATTTTGGTTGATAAGCAAGAGCATTATTAATTGCGTTTCACCACAAGTTGGCCATGCCCACCCAGTCACATGACTACCAAGCCACTCCCACAAAACAGGCCACACCTATAGAAGAGGTTTTAAAAAAAATTTGAAACCCACCACTGCACTGACATATATAATGGTTTATCAATCATACACACAGAGACCTTTAAATAAATAATAAAAGATGATTGAATAGAGATTATGAACCTCGTGCCCACTTGTTTTGCTGCCCAGGCTTTTTCCATTGATAGGCAACCTCAACATCCCAACTCATTTTCTTTCTGGTTCTTCATTCATTCAGACAGACTGGAGAGCATGCTTTGAAATTATGAGGTCTCCTTTCAAAAACAGGCCATTTTCTGTAAAATGGGACACCCCATACCAGATATGTTTGTATTGGTGGTTATTGTTTGAGAGTTGTTTCAGCAAGAGAAGCTTGAAAGCACTGATATACTCAGTCCATGATACTTCATGTTGTCCTTTGGGAATAATGAATTATCAAACCAAGTCACACATAGAAGAAAGAATTACCTGCTTGGGAAATTTTATTTTGCCTGTCACCACAGACTTTCTTCCAAAGCTCTGAGAACAGGATATATGTAACACCTGATGGCTTTCCATGCTTTGCCATGAATGAAACACTCTATCATTTATGGTGTCACTTAGTTCCTTCATGTTGTTGTTTGTAAGTTTATTTTATCCCGCCTCTGCATCAACTTGTGAGTTTGAAGCAAAAAAGCAATAAGAAGAATCATCTGTGTAAAAACCTCCCTCTCTCCCTCCCTCCCTCTCTCTTTCTCTCTCTCTCTCTCTCTCTCTCTCTCTCTCTCTCTCTCTCTCTCATCGTCATCACTACTATAGCATTGTGTATCCTAATATAAGATTCACATGTTGAATTTAAGAATATAGTGGAAACAGTATTCTGAATATATACAGAACAAGCAGTATGGGGTTTGTTAATGGCATTCTTAAAGTTGTGCATATTTGGAGCTGTAAAATGAATGAATTCATATGAAATTCTGATCAGATAAGTTTCTTACATCCTTATTTGGAGGGACATCTAGCAAATCACAATTAAAGATTCAAAATAGTTGAGCTCAGATATATTTTTTTCATGCGATCGCTATGATGCGTAAACTCCAGTTTATCAAAAAGGGATTAGGTTTGCATTTCTTTAATTTGATGTATGTATTCTGTGTATGCAACAAAAAGTTCATTTGCCATTTGTGTTTTGTTTTTCACAGCATATTGGGTTTCTCCCGCAAGTCATGATTTGTTACCTTGCATACCTAAAGGGTTTTCTGAATATTCATTAAAGCACTGTGGTTTCCTTTAAATGAGGAATTAATTAGGAAAAGTATACATTGCCTAATGGGAGTAACATTTTTCTAGAGCTATCATAGTGATGTGACAGGTTTCTCCAGAACTAAAGACATATGCAATAATAAAGCATTCATGTTTTTTTATTCTTATTTGAGGGATGGAAAGTGGAGAACATTAATTTCAAAATCTATATTGCTAGTAAAAATTGCTATTTAAAAAATCAGTAGAGGAGGAGGAGGAGAATTCTATTGAATGTAACATTCCATTGCTCATTGGTTATGATTGATTCCTCAAATCACTGCAGATACTTTTAGAACATTCATGGATCTATATTATGTACAGTATAATTATTTGCTAACATTCTGTAATCCTTGAGGATTTGCTTTCTACTTACAGATAAACTTTGAAAAGTTTATCATTTTCATTTCTTTTAGAACCTGAAGAGTAAGTATGATTGGGCATTATATGGTCTCCAAGGGGAGACAATCTGGTCTGCTCTCTACATCCTGGATTAATTTGTAGAAGGAAATTACACTTTATGCTCTGGATTTCATATTTCTTCAAGTTTTATTATATATCTCTTTCTTGTTCTCTTTGTGTAAACATACAAAAATACCTTTATCAAAATACCTTCAGAATTAGAAGTTACAGAAAATACAGTATGATGGTAGAAAGAATTACAGGTTCTTTTACATTTTCATAATCTCAAAATTTCATAATTTTAATAATCCAGAAATGCAACAGAAGAGAGGGGATATGAATTTATATCAACTTGAAATGGATCTCCCCCAAAATAGATTAACTTGTCTAGCCATAGCATTGAGTTCATAAAGTTTTAAATGATGATTAAAAATAATCTAGTGCATGAACTGACAGGAATGAGTTGTATTGTAAATTAATTTTAGAGTGAATCTTTCCATAGAACAGCCCTTTTTAACAATGGGGATGTTCAAACTGAAAATCATTTTTAACCAGTTTTCACAGATATTTCTGAGCAAATTAATTAGCTTGTCAAAAACACATAGATAAAGGCATTAATGAGGCTTTTTCAATTGGATATGTTTGATCCACTGATTTCTTGATTTTTTTTGTCCTGCTTGTACTGGTTTTAAAAAAAGTCTGTTTTTCATTCATGATTAGCAAGAACCCTGTCTTTTCCAGTCACTGCATTTTGGAACAGAATCCTGTGCAGATCAGAGCAATACAAATGAAGGGGGGGAAATGCAGGGTTGTTTTTTATTGCTAATAATAGTAATAAATAAGAGCATACCAAACACCACATTTTTGGAAACAGAGGTGGTATTCAGCAGGTTCTGACCAGTTCTGGAGAACCGGTAGCGGAAATTTTGAGTAGTTCAGACAACCAGTATATACCACCTCTGACTGGCCCCGCCCCCATCTATTGTCTGCCTCCCAAGTCCCAGCTGATCAGAAGGGAATGGGGATTTTGCAGTATCCTTCCTTTGCCATGCCCACCAAGCCACATCCACCAAGCTGCACCCACAGAATAGGTAGTAAAAATTTTTGAATCCCACCACTGATACAAAACCAGAATATTAAAAAAGAGAAAGAATGTTATAGTTTCCCTCCTTTAAAAAAAGGATCAAACAGAAAATTTTGCAGAAAAAATAATGGATGCTGAAGAATAATAAAGAATCAATGCATGATTTGGTGGTTCATTTTTTTCACTGTTATTTACTTTTTGGTGGTTTACAGTCACAGAGTTGGAAGTGACTTTAGAAGTCTTCTAGTGCAATTCCCTATCCAGAGAAGGATACACTAGATCATTTCTGAGAGACATCCATCCATTCTCTATTCAAAAACTGCTTGTGAAGAAGAGCCCGCCATATCATGTGGCAACATGTCCCACTATCTATTCAGGTCTGATCCATTTTGATCCTAGCTTCTGGGGAAAATCAGAATTTATTTACTGTCTCTCTGATGTGTAGCTCTTTAGATAGTGGAAGAGCACTGTGATACCTTCCCTCAGTTGTCTTTTCTGAAGGTTAAATATATCCAAATCCTTTAATTGTTCCTTGTAAGAATAGAATAGAATAAAATAACAGAATTGGAAGGGACCTTGGAGGTCTTCTAGTCCAACCCCCTGCCTAGGCAGGAAACCCTACACCACTTCAGGGAAATGGTTATCCAATATCTTCTTAAAAACTTCCAGTATTGGACCATTCACAACTTTTAGAGACAAGTTGTTCCACTGATCAATTGTTCTAACTGTTGGGAAATTTCTCCTCAATTTTAAGTTGCTTCTCTCCTTGATTAGCTTCCACCCATAGCTTCTTGTTCCACCCTCAGGTGCGTTGGAGAATAGTTTGACTCCCTCTACTTTGTAGCAACCCCTGAGATACTGGAACACTGCTATCATGTATCTCCTAGTCCTTCTTTTCATTAAATTAGACATACCCAGTTCCTGCAACCATTCTTCATATGTTTTAGCCTCTAGTCCTAATCACCTTTGTTATTCTTCTCTGCACTCTTTCTAGAGTCTCCATATCTTCTTTTCATCATGGCTACCAAAACTGAATGCAGTATTCCAAGTGTGGGCTTACCAAGGCCTTATAAAGTGGTATTAACACTTCTCATGATCTTGAGTCTACCCCATAATTTATGCAGCCTAGAACTGTGTTTGTTTGTTTGTTTGTTTATTGGATTTATACGACTCCCTTCTCCCAAAGGACTCAGGGCAGCGTACAACATTAAAATAAAACACATATTACAAAAGTTAAAAAGGAAATTAGATAGAGTATCCAAAAACAAACCCAATTAATATTAACAATAACTTTTTATAAATTAGACTAAAATTAACAATTAAATCAATCATTTATTTTATTTTGTTCAGGCCAGGCTGGCTTGCTGGAAAAGCCAACTTTTTAGGGTGTGTCGTAAGGACGTCGGGGATTATGCGAAGCTTTGGGGGCAACTCATTCCAGAGGGAAGGTGCCTCCCACAGAGAAGGCTCTCCCCCTGGGGGTCGCTAGCCGACACTGTCTGGCCGATGGCACCCTGAGGAGGCCAACTCTGTGGGATCGCATTGGACGGTGGGAAGCTACGGGTGGCAGTAGATGGTCTCGCAGGTACCCTGGGCCTTTTTTGGCAGCTGCTGCACACTGCTGGCTCATATTTAAATGGTTGTCCACTAGGACTCCAAGATTCCTCTCATAGTTACTATTGTTACTACTAGTTAGCAAGGTAGCACATATACTGTACCTGTGCATTTTGTTTTTCTTGCCTAAAGGTAAAACCTTACTTTTTTCACCATTGAATTAAGACTTGGCTTTAAAAACCTTCACCTGCCATTGATCTTTCTCCAATTTCTTACTATGCCTTTCCAGAATGTCTTAGCAACCAAGAACTTTTAACCACATAATAATCAGGTCCAGCAAGCTTTAAAAGAGACACCATGTGCATGCATATTAACATGGTATTCTTCTCCAGAACTTTCTAAACAATTTATCACTGAATTTATGTTTAATTTTACATTTACATTTGCATTTAATTTTTACATTAGCACCACAAGAAGGTTCAGCATTTGACTTTTTTAAAAAAGCAAATAAAGGTTTTTTAAAAAGTTGTCTGCTTAGTTTTGACATTGGTGCTTAATTTAAATATGATTGGTAAATACTAGCAAAAGAATCATGAAACACACAACACATAGTTTTACAATCAGATTTTAAAATGAAATATGTGGAAACTCTGAAATAAGAGGCATAAATAGAACTTGGTTGAATACATGAATTAATGATATCAATAGCTCCAGAACTGACAAAAATGGATAATATGAGCTCTAATGAGTTTCATACTATACAGTTTCTTTCTATCCTTTATTTTTTTTAGAGATGGCATCCTTCAGGAGATGCAATGTGTCTTGAAATTATAATACTTGCATCGAAAAGTCAGCTTCTGATTCCAATCCTGATTAGTTAACTTATTATATGTTTTCTGTGCATATTAATAACACGATGCAAGTCACAGAATAACTCCAGGCAATTTGATACTGTAGACTCAACAATGATCCATTTGCATTTTGTGGATGCCAAAACAAGTTGTTACTAAATATTTATAAAATTACAAATTGTCATAATTCAGTCATTAATATTACATTTTTGAATATGTATTGGGTGAATGCACTATAAAGGATTGTCAATAAATATTCTAAAATGTAAACTCATTCCCAGATTTGAAAGATAATACAATCATTTTACTATAGTCCTCTTTAAAACTGGCTGTGAAGGAGTTAAGGAAAATGCAGCTCAAGTACTTCTGGTTGTTGTGCAAAATATAAACAAATATATATAAAGAAAAATATGGAGGTTACCAGCTGAGTACAATCCTTTCTAGTCTTCTTATATTACATATATTAAATACTAGTAAGATTACTGATGAAAAACATAAATGAGAACCGGAAGCAAAATTAATGAATGATCCTGTTGAGTTCAAAGCTTCCTACTTTTAAAAAAATGCCTTAATATTTCACTAAAGTAGAGCATGTGCTTCTGGAAAGTCAGATGCACTGCCTTGTTCTTATCTATGGTGTAGGCACTTTGATTAAGAATAGATCCCCCCAGGTTTGGTAGTTACTACCTTAATATCACTCATTTATTATTCCTTGTGAAATATTTTATTCATACCTCCAGCCTAAACTTGCAGGCTACAACACATTACTGAATATTTTGCATCTGTTTTCATGGAAGTTCAAAGAATTCTGCATTAAAAAAAAAAAAAAAACCACCAGCCCTCACTTCATTTAATTTTCCTTTATTTTTCACACACAAACACACACTGTGCATTCCCATTTTCAAGTGCTCACATCTCAATATTTCACAGCTATAAAGTGTGGAGATAGCTCAGTTTCTTATTATTATTGGCTTCTGCCTTTGCCAATGTGCTACTGCTTGTGGGGTAACAAGAGCAACAGCTCCGTAAACATTGGATTTTAACACCTGCCTTTCATTTAATTTTCAAAAAGATAAAACTATATATCTTTGTTTTCTCTCCCTCTTCTTTCCCATGAGAAATTCTAATCATAATGCTTTGAAATTAATTATGTTGCCTCATTTATACACACTATTAAAACATTATAGCAAAAGGCTTATATCTGTCTTCCTAAATAAAATCTTATTAAATATAGTGTACCATGTCTGTTGTTCAAGTTATACATTGTATTTTTTCAAATAATCTTCAAGTGTCAGATAAGTCCAGCAGAATTATATTTTGAGCTAGCTTTTTCTTTAAATAGCATGGTCTAACAACATGCTGTCATATTGCTAGGTTTCAAATTTCCTATATGGAAGAGGTCTGCGCATGGGCACAACATTAGGAAAAGAAAAGAATTAAATTTCTGCAATGAAGATTGTTCTGCGCATGCGCAGAACCAAAAATCAAGATCGTGCCGCTGCTGATAGAATCAGTTCGGGGGTGTGGCAGGCCTAGTTACTACCTACTCAGCCGAACCAGTCCAAACTGGTGTGCGCACATGCTTGCTTCGTGAGCTTGCATGCCTTCTGTGCATGCACTTTGCTCACATGTGCGACTTGCAAACATGGGCATGGCTTAGAAAATGTGGCTAAATATGATGGCATAGAGCTGGGGTATGTGGGTGGGGCGGGCCTGTGATATTTGGCAATCATGTGTATGCTAAAACATTGGAACAAAAAAAAAAGAAGCTTCCTTTTTATTTACTGCACTTATTGGCACAAAAGGAAAAGAGGTAGGAGGATATGAAAAAAGGGAAGAAACCATAATAGAAAGTAGGTAAATATATGAATGGAAGAGAGAAGAAAACTATCATGAAGATCTAAGGAAAGAGTCAGCAAAGGCTGGAATCCTTAACTTACAACAGCAATTGGGATAATTGGTTGTTGAGCAGTGTACTCATTAAGCAATGCATCACATTGTCTGATTTTATGACCTTTGTTGTCAAGTTCATTAAGTGAGCATCACATGATCATAATTTGTTACCTTCCCTGTGGCTTCCCTATTGGTTTTCCTTATTGGAAGTTAATTGGGAAGGCCACAAGTGACTAACACATGACCCAAGGATGCTGCAAACTTTGTAAGTGAAAGTTAGTTGTGAAGTATCTGAATAACAGTCATGTAACTACAGAAGAACTGTGATCATCATAAGTGCAAGGACTAGTCATAACTCTCTTTTCACCATGCCATCATAACTTTGGTTAGTAAACAAATGTACACAAGTCAAGTAGTATCTGTATAACCTCATACAGATTGAAAGAGTCTCATTTTTTTATTCACCTCCTATTAACTATTCAACTAGGCATAGGCATATGAGATATCACAGTTAGTTTAAACACCAGGATATAAACTTGGGACCATGTGAATCTCAGATGCTTATTTCTTCCTCCTCTTTTTCCAAAGTGCAACTTTGGAACCCACAGCAATAATCACGTGCAAAAATTGCACTGAAGCATGTTATTCTTAAGTGTAGTTTTCTTGATCATACTAGAGTTTGAAACATTACTGAATCCTGCATATATTATTCATCTTATTTATTATGTACATATTTACTGTTATGGAAGGACTGCACTCCAAAAACCAATCTGTATAGTGCTTTCATTTCCTGATTTGAGGTATTTTTTTCAATGTATGAATTCAAAACTGGCTATGAATAAGCAACAGGTATGCATGTGTTATAATTCAATAACTTCTTGAGCTCATATTATTGATGGTGCAAAATCAGGACTGTCAGCAGGGTTACTACATTTTGGAACACCAAACCCCAATGAGCAATTCACCCATAAAATAACTGGAAACATGAAATCTGAAATTCTAAAATCCATTTTAGGACAGCCACAACTCTTCCATCCTTAGTTTCAAACCAAGAAGTCATACTTGGTAGAACATCTTGAATTACATCATCTTGTCTAGACAACCTTTACGTAACCCAGGGCTTTGATTGTTCTTGGTTCTACAGATTATTACTGATGCAGACCCAGTTTTCCTAAAAACTTTTAACTTTGACTGTTAAGAATTGCCTTAAACATTAGCCTGCCTTCCTTACATCATTATACCTAATACCAAAGACTTCTTGTGAAGCTCCATTAAATAAACATGCCCTTCCCAAACTCATGTATTACTATTCTTTGTTGGTAATAAAAATAATTTAATTCTATTGGACCTTAAGATTGGTTCTTATCCTCACTCCAAGTGTATTAACTTGCCCTTTCCTTTATGACTACATGGATGGATGGATTGTTTAAGAAAGCAGAGCTTGCTACAAGTTTAGATACTTCACTGTTATTTAAAGGTAATCAACAGCAATAGACAATTCATTACAAAACTTTGTGGCTCATCAGATTTACAAATAAGTGATGCAGAGAGAAAATGGGTGGGCCTTTGAACTGTGCTTCAATGCAACTGTATTTTGAAAAATTGATTTTAAATGTATAGTCTAAAAAATAGCCATATCAAAATAATGACTACATAAGCCCCTTCCTGGTGATACTTGGCAAAGGGCAGGTGTTTTGGCTACACCAAGACTCATTCTGACAAATGTATCCATTCACATGCAAGACTGGTCCAATATTTTATGTGGTGGCCAACTTTTCAGTTGTGGTACCTTTTAGAACCTTTAAAAAGTATTCCTTCTTATCAGTGCACCCCACAATCTGATAGAGGAGGAAATTGGTGGTGGGCTGCTACGGGTTCGCCCAGGTTGGGAGAACCCATACTAACATTATGGCCGGTTTGTAGAACCTCCAAATCCCACCCCTGGCTGGCCCCGCCCACCCTTCTCAGGAGTCTCCACATGGCCTGTTTTGGAAGTGAGGTAAGTGCAGAGCCCGCACGGAGGCTTGGGGAGGAGAAAAAAATGGGCCTCCTGGAAAGCCTCCGGAGCCTGGGGGAGGAGGTTTTTGCCTTTCCAGAGGCTCAAAGAAAGTATCCAGAGCCTGAGGAAGGCAAAAATCTCCCTCATCATGGTGCAGGAGGCCGAATAAGCCATGTCCACCAACACCATGTCCATCCAGCAACTGGGCAGAGAACCTGTTCCTGAAATTTTTGAAGCCCACCTGTGCATGAGTCCAATATCTCTTCTGTGCTATGGTTTGAAGTTTCTTTCACAGATATTCTCAGTCATGTTTGTATTATAAGTGCTATCATTATAACTGAGTTTTTAATAATAATTTATTTACAGGGAAAGGCATTAAAAGCTCCAATATTATTAGTGTATCCAATATTTCATGCATACATAACATTGGATGAAGGTGTCTAGCTGTGAGGCTGGTGGCATTTAAACCATCCAAGAGAGAGTCCTACCCAAAGTCAGTGTAGGTGAAGTACTTTTAGAAAACAGTTGTGCATATCTAGAAAGCTACCACTTTGTTCCAAAAACTAATCAGTAGAATTAAAGATCTCCCTTTAGAAAAGGAGATTGGAATTAAGGAGCTTAAGGTCTTAATAGCTGACATTATTATTTGCTGTTTAAGGAGTTATACTCTAACCTTCAGTGCTTCCCAGGATTATTTCCTGGATATAAAGATTCAGAAGAAATGCACTATGAGGTTAAAGAAGGGTATCACTCATAGTCATTGCATAAAACAATGCAAAACAATGCAAAAATGGAGTTCAATGCGTGACTATAGAAGTGGTGCAAGGATAAAAGTTTTGGTTATGTTAGCCACAATGTTTGCAGTTGATCTGATAAAAAGCTGTACAAAAGAGTCAGTTTGCATCCACCACAGAAAGGGACTGAATTACTCAGTTACTAAATTCACAGGTTTTCTGGAGAAACATTTAAACTGAATAATAGGGACAGAGAGTTAATTGATACAAAACATTTCTGTCCCCAGTAATCTAAAACTAATAGGACTGTCAGTGTGTTTCTAACATAGATAGTTGTGCAGTTGCTGTTACGAAAAATCAATCTTTTGATAGTATATGCCACACCATAGGCACTAATCAAACTGGTAACAAGGAAGAAGGGAAACTCAGACCTAAAACAGGTTATGTAGAAAACAAACAGTTATGTTTCATCTCTCTTTCAGGAAAGAAGAAGAAATCCAGAAAAGCAATGTAATACACATACAAATTAAAATGCATACTGAGCAGCAGGAGAGGCATGTATTTTATTTGAATTTGTGTGGTCAAGGAGATATATTGAACTATGCAAATAGTTGCAAATATGTATTGAAATATGCAAACATATGTAAATATAAAAATGATGCCATACTGTTTTGACTTGGTTTCCTTCCCATCTCTTAAAAATCATTTACAGTTTTTGTAATTAAAAAGTAATCACATGTGTCAGATCTGAAATGAATGAAGTTATAATTAACTAAAGGCAGTTCTAATCAATCATCTTTTCTTGGAGTAATTACAACTCTTTTCATTTATGTCAAGCAATTGCCAGGTGGGAATGTCAAAGCTCTTTTCAGGAATAAAAATTTCAAAATAAAGAATGGGGTATTCTCTAAGAAATTGTTTAAAATCACAGCATTGTGTTTCTTAAAGCCAATATCAATGCCACTTGTCAAATGGGGATATTATATGTATTACTGAGATAGATGGTGGTATAGATAGTTGTAGCTATAGATAATGCAATTGTAATATCTATATGGATATGAATGAGGCACAATTTCAAGTAATCAAAGAAGAAAATTGGTATACTATGTCTGTTAGGGATTTATTTATTTAGCATATGACACATTTTTTAGGGAATATCAGTATGTCTATGTTTGTAATTGTGTGTGTCTGTGGGTGTGTGTTAAAGAAAACTCTATAATTCTGTTTAATATTCTGCTTTATCCAAAACAGGTATTGTATGTGTCAGATATAGTCAGAGCAAAATCCTATCTGCTATATTAGTAACATAGCTAAATGTATTTTGTTTACTTCCTTTAAGGAATACGAATAACTAAAAATATAGCATGTTGATGTCCCATGTTGGATGAACATTGTCCAGTATTTCAGTTTTGATCCTATGATATCCTTGGTCTTTTCATCTCTTCATAGTCTGCTACTGGATAGTGTGTTTGATTGGCTCTGATGTTAAAAGACCACTATGTTGTCAGTAATCTCAGAAGTCCTTTTCTGCCTTTTTCTTAGCTACTGTGATCTCACCACGGATACCTTGAATCAAAGAGTTGGATAAAAAAAAATAGAGAGCTTCAATTTCTGAAGTCTTTGAGCAAATTCAGGTAATCTGTCTGTGTGAGCAGACAGATCTTCTGGGTACAAATCATTTCAAATGGTATATACTCTCAACATGTAGAACAGCTAGTCACAGGTAGAGATACATACAATTCTTAAAGACAAAATTATAATATTCAATTGCCATTAAAATTGGAAAGAACATACAATGTTAACAAGCTTATACGAGATTTTTCTAAATCGTGAATATTAAAAAAGTACTAACAAAGTGAATATACCTGGTGTCTCCCAGAAGTAACTGAAATTATAGAAACCAAGTAATTAATCTAATGCAATTTGCCATTTGAGACTGACAAATACTGTGGGATGGCTGGCAGAATATGACTGACTGGGATGGCTATTTTCTCATTTCAGTAAATGGGAAGACAGATGGCCAAATGGCATTGAACTAAAGAATGAACTTGTGTAAATGTTGGCAGCAATATTAAATGGGCATTCCCTGTGAAATATTGCAAGAGGGCACAACATGTGTGAAAGGAACAACATGGTGGTAGTCTCGGAATACTGATGTATAATTAATGAATAATGCATTTACCTTAATTACAAATTAATTCATCTGATTAATGTTTTTATGATGAAAATTTCAGACATTAATAATGATTAACCTATTTAGTGCAGTGGGTTGCTGACTAAGATAATATTTTCACAACATTGGCACTAGAACAGTGCATCTGTCTTTATTATTTATGTGGATACAGATGCAGAATATTTCAAAGTTGCTATTGCCACCTCTCTGAAAAATAGAAGCCGAATGAATTCAGCTCCTCTACACTTTATCTTAGGTATTGCGGAAGTCTAATTTTTATAAGAAATGTGCATAAGATTACAATCCTTTATTCATTCACTCACTCATTTCTTCACCGAATATAGAAGTATTCCAAATGACTCTGGATAGGTTAACCAGTAAGTTAAAAGACAATAACAGTTAGATAATAATAAATGGATAAAAAATATGGCTCCAGATCCAGTGGAAATTGCTAGCCTAGTCAGTATTTCTTTTTCATGATATATTTGTCTGTTTTAATGTTGACTTTTCATTTGAAGAGTAGCTGGATTTGGAAAATTAACTCATTCTTAGAATCTGTGAAACAAGAAAAAATCCACAGCCTTTATTGCAGCTGGTAAAGAAGATGAAATATCTGCCTTTGAGGAACTAATATGTAATCTAAGTTAAACCAATCTACACCCTCTAAATCATCTAAATAGAACAGATTTTTTTCTCCATTTTCACAGGGAGGAACAATTTTGCAAAATGGAGAGGGAAACTGCATCCAATACTAATTAGAAATGATGAGAAAACTGCAATTAGCAGCAATAATCATTAATGCCAAGCAGTGGCATTTTGGAAAAAAATACCCAATTTGCTTTGGGTAAATGGTTAGGCAAATATATTTAGGGATCTAATTTCAATCATGCCTTTCCTGATTCATTAGTGTTGTAATGATTTTGTAACTTTACTTTTAATAACTATAAATATACAGCAATATATAATGTGAGTCAGAGAGTATACTTTATTTTCTTTAAAAAATTATTAAAAGTTTTGATTACAATAGTAAAAATTAATACAAATTACAACAAAAAGACACAAGAAAACTAAAAAGAAAAGAGAAAGAGAAAAAGCTCTAAAAGGAAATTTTCCACCCTCATCGTGACAAGTATAAACAATTTCACTGTTTCTTCACCTTCCCTTAAAGAACATACAGTATATAAAACTCTTTATCCTGCAACCCATCTCTTAACTATAGGCAAATCCAATAAAGAATGTCTTTTCAAATCCTGGTTTCAGCAAAAACCCCAAACAGAGCCCTGAAATAGTAACATTAATTAACAGATATAAACTCAACATTCCAAATCTCAGCTTAATTTAAACAAGTTCACATTTGAAAGGCATAAAGTAGTCCCAGCACCCTAATGTGAACAAAAGTCTAAAATTTAAAGGACAAAAAGGGAAATTTCTCCTGTAAAGATAACAAGCTCACTAGGGGTGGTATACACTTCCCTACCCTACTAGTTCGCAAATGTGAGCGCACACATCACCTCCGTGCATGCACAGATCTTTCCGCATATGCGCTTTTGGCGAAAAATGGGCCTAAATGGGATGCCATAGAGCCAGGCATGGGTGGGTGGAGCCACCTGGGATTTCTGCTACCAATTCAGGCAATCCGGTCTGAATTGGTAGAATACCACCTCTGAAGCTCACAATTGTCCCTTACTTTAATGACAATTAGTTAAATGATATCTGTTTAGGATATTCAAAGTAATCAAAAAGGCTCAAAAACCATATTAACTGTAAACAATTTTTTTCCATTCCAGATGTCAGCAAGTGCGAAGAGAACCACCTTAAATAACCAGTGCCATTGAAATAAATATTCCATACCTCAACTATTAACTATAAACAATCCCAACCTCAGAAAATATAAAGGAATTCCAGTATCCTAGTATGAACAAAAGATTGACGTTTATCATGACAAGGAGGGATAATTTGTCCTTTAAAGACAACAACTTGACAAAATTTCCTTGCTTTAAGTGAAAACACAGTTAGAAAAAAAAAGCAATTTAAATGTTGCCAGATTAGAATACCAATCAGCTAATCAGAATACATCTGAAAGACACTTTTGAAGTCTTTTATTTCAACCCACTAATCAAGCAGGATATCCTATACCATTTCAAATAGGTGGCTGTCCAGTCTTTTCTTAAAAACGTCCAGTGATGCACCCCTACAACTTCTGAAGGCAAGCTGTTCTACCGGTTATTGTCCTCACTGTTAGGAAGTTTCTCCTTAATTCCAGGTTGCTTCCCTTTTTTATTAGTTTACATCCATTGTTTCTTACCTTGCTTCTGGTACTTTGCAAAAAAAAAAAAGTTGACACCTCCCCTTCTTTGTGGCAGTCCTCAAATACTGGAATACTGCTATTATGTCACCCCTAGTCCTTCTTTTCACTAGACTGGAAATTCCCAATTCCTGCAACTGTTCTTCATAGGTTTTTGGCTCTAGGCCCTTAGTCATCTTAGTTGCTCTTCTTTGCACTTTTTCCAAAGTCTAAACACTGTTTTGTAATGTGATGACCAATATTGGATACCAGTTGGTATTATGGGATTTATAAAGTGGTATTAATGGCAATAGCACTTAGACTTATATATTGCTTCACAGTGGTTTTACAACCCTCTCTAAGTAGTGTACAGAGTCAGCCCCCAACAATCTGGGTCCTCATTTTACCCACGTCGGAAGGATGGAAAGCTGAGTCAACCTTGAGCCTCACAAGATTCTATCTGCCAAATTGTAGTCAGCTGACAGTCAGCAGAAGTATCCTGCACTACTGCATTCTAACCACTGTGCCACCAGGGCTCATGGTATTCATGGTATGAATAATACTAAATATGATTTTGATTCTATGTCTCTGTTTATACAACCAATGATTGTATTAGCTTTTTTGGCTGCTGCTGCACACTGCTGGCTCATTTTAAGTGATCATCCACTACTACTTCAAGGTCCCTCTCACAGTTACTGTTTTTGAGCTAGGTTTACCTAATCTATATTTGTACCTATGGTTTTTCCTGTCTATGTGCAAAATCTTGCTTTTCTCCACATTAAATTTCATGTTGTTTTGTAGGACCCATTGTTCAAGTCGGTCAATATCATTTTGGATCCTGAACTTGTCTTCTGGGATGTTGGTTATTTCTGCCTGTTTAGAGACTTCTGCAAATTTGATGAGTTTCCCTTTTATTCCTTCATTGATGAAGATATTGAAGAGTACTGGTCTAAGACAGAAATTTGTGGTACCCTACTCCTTCCTTTCTCTCATGTAGATGTAATACCATTAAGGACTACTCTTTGAGAATGGTTTGTAAACTAATACATAAAACAACTTTAATGCTACTAAATAATTAATTGATAATTAATAATTTAATAATTAAATTTATTGCCAAATTAAATAAATAAATAATACTAAAATAATACATAAAATGACTTTAGAGTACAAGGCTTAAATATCATGTTAACTTTTAGCAAATCAAACTTATATTTTTTAGTCCAAAAAACAGCATTTTTTTAAAAAAAATCGCTAAAATGACATGTGCTATTTAAATCTTGATCACATAAATCAATACTGTGCTTTTTTATGTAAAGCAATCTTGCTCTTTAATCAATTCGGATAATGATTGATTCTTGTTTCACATTTCTTCAAACTTTAAACAACCTGCCTTATAAATCAAGCAGAAAGAAAGTATTTCAATTGCTATCTGGGATTGTTGTTTTTATTTCCTTCTTAATTTTTAAAGCCTCATCCATTTTTTTATATCTAATGACAAATTCTTGTTCAAATTCTTGTTCATGTTGTTCTCAACTTTGTTACATGTCTTTTTCTGTACCATCTTCTTCTGGGAACAGACTGTTCCCAAGAAGACACAACGCAACTGACTTTATTGATTCAAAATCCCAGTGCAGTTGCTCAAAAATGTCTCTGAATGTCATTATAAGTTGCTTGTTTTGTTATGTCTTCAATATTAAAAACGGTTTTCCTTTCTCACAAAAATGCATTAAAATTATTTAGAATTAATTTCAAAGAATATTCAAATTTTTGTTACATATTTTGTTTCCAAAATTAAAATACAACAGAAAAAGAATACAAAATACAGAAACAAAGAAAAATGTATAAAAACAAAATATTAAACATAAAATGTTCCCCCAGTTGAATACTGATAAATATATTTCAGCAATAATAATTGTTTTCTCCCTTGTAAAACAATTTATAAACTTCTACATCTATATTGACAAAGTTGCTATATAACAATATCACAAATATACAATATTATCAATCAACCAATTTTATTACTCTCTATCTACCCTCTATAAATAGTTAACAGGTAATCCCAACAATAAAGGTAAAGTTCAAAGCCCTCTGTTAAAAATCTATTATTGTATTTAGCTCACAGGAAGTCCACAAGGAGCTTCTAATCGCTCATAAAGCTCCTACAACCATTTTTTCTGATCTGCCCAGGATCAAGTGCCATTGATTGATTCTTAATAATGATAGCAACACCTTCCACTTTATTTACTTTTCTTTAAAATTATAAATTAAATCTTTCCAAACAACTGCTTTTCACTCTCCAAAAACATAGATCTCAATTGAGGATATTTCCACAGCACTAGTTCAATAAATTTTCCTGCAAATTTAGACTAACTGTCTCAATAATAATTTTCACAGCAGAGACGACAAAGGAGAAAAGAAAAAAGGAAAGTTTCCAACTTTTTAAAAATGAAAAAGCAAGAATATGTACAAAAATAAAGTGAAGCAATTGAGTTCTTTTAGAAAAACTAATAAAATCTGGTATAAATTAGATCAAGTCACTTTCGTTGCAAAGAGAAAACCCCTCAAACTGCCAACTTCTTTGCAGTGAAAGAGAATATGTTTTCAAACATTTTACATTTGTAATCAAGCAAAATGGCATAGAATAAATCAGCATTCAGCCGGGCTATTAACAATTAAGTTTATAAAAGGTGATGTTAAAAACAGAGGTGCACTTAAAAATACAAGCAGTGGAGGAAAAAGGTGGAAACCTGACCACTCCAGCCATTCTTACTAAGAATTGCAATCCTCCATATTTTTTCCCCAGGCAAGTACACAGTCATTCGAGGGTCATCATGAGTCATTCCTAATTAAGGTAAAGGTTCTCCTCGCATATATGTGCTAGTCGTTCCTGACTCTAGAGGGTGGTGCTCATCTCTGTTACAAAGCCGAAGAGCCAGTGCTGTCCAAAGATGTCTCTTCGGTCATGTGGCTGGCATGACTAAATGCCGAAAGCACACAGAATGCTGTTACCTTTCCACCAAAAGTGGTCCCTATTTTTCTACTTGCATTTTTACATGCTTTCGAACTGCTAGGTTGGAAGAAACTGTGACAAGTAACCAGAGCTCATTCCATTATGCAGGTCTAGGGATTTGAACTGCTGAACTGCTGACCTTTCTGATCAACAAACTCAGTGTCTTAGCCATTGAGCTACCACATCCCTTCATTCCGAAGTATTCCCTGTTTTTAAGTTTCTATAGCCAAAGTCTTATCTTATTTTTTGCTGTTTATTTGAAACTCTTAAAGGTTACATATTTTGGTAAAGATACATCTTGATTTTCTTACATTAAGGGCTGAAATCACTCAGCTGGTTTTTCCAGTCACATCATTTTGAAGTTGTTTAACTTCCTTAAGTTAGTGCATTTAAGTTAAGTGCCTTGGACAAAAAGCCAGCTGGATGACCTTTGGCCAATTACTTTTCCTCAGCCCTACGAAGGAAGCAACGGCAAACCATGTCTGAAAAACTTGGCCAAGAAAAATGCAGGGAATTGTCCAGGCAGTCTCTGAGAATCAATCATGATTGAACAAAAGGTTTTGGGGAGGGAAGATACAACAACCTTCTTTAAAGAAAATTAACATTGCCTATTAGCAAGAGGAATGCAAACTTAGCCCCATTTTTAACTGGAGCAAGTATGACAAAGCCCCTTTCCTCAAGTTCTCTGAGTCTCTGGAGACCACTGATTTACAGTCTTCTTATGCAAAGCAACCATGTGGAATACAACCTGGGAGATCTTGCATTATCTTTTTGTCCAAAGAGGGTTGAAGAAGTCCATCTACTAGTCAGCTCCCTATTCTTAGTTGCAAATGTTGTTTCTTCTTTTCATTGAGCCATCTTCAGTCCACCATTCTTCCTCAGAAGTGCCAAAACAAGAATACTACCAATACATTTAAGAGTCTCTCTGACATTTTCTGGTTATTATCTCATTTGAATTTTGAGAACTTATTTCTAAGCAATAATTTTTGGAGGTACAATTCAAGAGCTGGAACATGAAGACTATAGTCTGGGCTTTTTTTTTACTAGTCTTATTTTGACCAAGGAGCACAAAGCTCACAAGGTTAGAAGGCTTTTAGAATGATTACTTTCAGGGAGGTACATGTTCTTCTTGCAATATTGGACAAAAAAAAATTCTACCTAAAATTTGCAGAACTGGATTGCTTATATATGCAGTTTGTCAACCACAAAATTGATGGGTTTTTTTTTTGTAAAACAGAAAGTAGTAGTATTTTTGTTATCTTTCTTTTTTACCAATTTGGCACCATTTTTATGATGTAAAATTCCTTCCTTCCTACCTACCCTCCCTCCCTCCCCACCTCCTTCCTTCCTTCCTTCCTTCCTTCCTTTTCTTATTTACATGCCATTACTATCATTGTTATATGTATATATTTTAATAGAGCACAAATTAAAATTTGCCCTACTTACCAGCAATTATGAAAAAGAGACTCTAAAAACTGAACTTGAAAAATGTATAAACTCCAAGGATAGGATTTTTCTTTAAAAAGTTGAAAATTATCTCAAGATATCTGACCTTATTTCTGCACTTCATACAAAACTGATTAATGAAACTGTCTGAAAATATTTCTAGGCATTGTAAATAACCAGACAGTGGTTGAGTCTATACCTGGCCTCCTTTTTCTTGAGATATGTAACATAATGAATATAAAAGTGATTCAAAAATGTTGCAGTCATTCATTAAGTTGCAAGTGAAGCTTGCATAAAGAAAAGCCACAGTTTTTTCAGTATGTGCCAAATAATGTACACTTCCATTGAATACACATGAAAAAATATCAATGTACTTTCATAACACAAACATTCTCTAATTTTAGCATTATGATCTTCTCTCACATGAATCATGTTGGAATATCTTGTATCTAGATAATCTCTTTTTGACATAAAGATTTTTCTCAGTTGTGTAATCTGAAATATTTCAACAAGTACTCCACAAACTAACAGACTAATTCCAGCAATCAGAGACAGCAGAAGGAATCTGGGACAAGCAACAACTGTTCTCCAGCATCTGTTTCTGATTATGAGGATTGGATGGCATGAGGTTGAGGAACATGAGGTGTGTTGCTAAAGAATTGCTAAAGCATACACCTATGGAAAACTTTCTTCTGCAACTAAATAGATTCCATCTAAGGACTAATTGTGTCTTTGTTCAAAAGCAAAATCACATTTCTTGCTATTGTTTACCTATCCAGCTAAAACTATGTATTACTTTCTGTGTTTTGGGATATCCTGCCCTCTCCACCCATATCTTATATATTTCTGCACAATAGCCCAGTATATTTTATTTATCTTAATTTATTTTTGGCAAGCCATCTGCTCTGTTGCAGCAATGGATAAATGCCAAACACGGTCATCCTTGCCAGCATATATTATGTATTCCTGACTGTTTTTGCCTGCTTTAAAGCACACTTCTTTTCACAACAGCCAGCAATGAAAGTGATAGGAATCAAGAGTCAATGTTCTGATCATTCTTTCCAAATTGTACCATGTTGTATATATAGGAGGAAAAAATAAGCAAGAATCCCTTCCTCCACCTCTCCAAAATCAGTGCACTTAATTCTGGCAAGCTCCACACAGGCAATTGAGATAATGGATATATCTCAATCAGTCAGTCAGTAATCAACCACTTCATCATATCTATGCAGAGAATGCATGAAAACCTGTGGTAAAAGAGACTCTATCAATATTTATCCATCTCTCTCTCTCCCCCTCTCCCTCTCTTTCATCCATCCATCCATCCATCCATCCATCCATCAATATCTATTAGCCATATCTCTATATCTATCTATCTCTTATCTCTCTCTTTCTCTCCATCCATCCATCCATCCATCCATCCATCCATCCATCCATCTATCTCTAACCAGTTCTATCTGCAGCACCATAGGAACCATCATCTTATTTTTTTGCTTCCGCGCATGCACAGAATAATTTTTTACTACTGTGCATGTGCATGGCCCCAGAGTGTATCCCTGAGCGAACTGACAGTAGCAGAAGCTGGAACCTACCCCTGTTCCTTATCTGCCAAAATCCATAGCTTGTTAATTGCAGACCATTGTTAAAATATTCTTTATACTGTTAAAATATTCTTTATATTGATGTAGAGTTAATTCTGGAAATAGTGGTGAAACAAGTCATTCTTGTCATTAATCCTTTCTGTACTGTTTCTGAGGGACATCTTTTACGGATGATTTACCTTAATATGGAGCATTCTTTTGCTTTATTTTATATGTTCTATAAGTGGCTCCTGATTGATCTATCTACTTATTGCCTTGGGTTAAAGAACTGAATACAACTGAAGAACCAGATTCTACATATACATTTTAATGGCATGTGTTAATGACCTTGGGAGATAGGAGGAAGACGCACAAGCTGGACAATTGACATACAAAAGATAGCTCAGCAAACAGAAGGAGAGCTGGCATAGGAAACAATTCAGAATGAGTCTTCTCTAGTTTCCCAGAGAATAAGCAAAAAGGAGAGGTGATATACTTTTAATCTTGCAAGTTTCTATTAACCTAATCTTACAATAAGCTAATACTTCTGGTTTGGCTTCTTGTCTGGGTTATCTCAAAAGAGTAAAACATCATTCTATTGATGTAACTTTACAAATAAAGATTGGGTTAGTATTTATTGTTGGGCTTCTTTTCTGGATTACTTCAAAAGGGCTAACAGTAGCCTTTCAAGAGAGTCCTTTCTAAAGTTACCTCCTTCTATGGGTTGAGATAATTTTTACATGCTCACTAGTCCAGTCTGTGCCTCTTCCTTCCAAGGTCATTCTCACCAACCATTACACAGATGTATCCAGTGGGTCAGATGACTGTCAGGAAAAGAAGTATTTGGGAATAAAACTTCTACAATTTGCCATTTGATAGTCTACTTTTAGAACATGGTGGCTCAGTTACTAAGGTGCTGAGCTTGTTGATCAGAAAGATTGGCAGTTCAGCAGTTCGAATCCCTAGTGCCACATAATGGAGTGAGCTCCCATTACTTGTCCCAGCTTCTGCCAACCTAGCAGTTCAAAAGCATGTAAAAATGCAAGTAAAAAAATAGGAACCACTTTTGGTGGGAAAGTAGCAGTGTTCCGTGTGCCTTCAGCTTTTAGTCATACCGGCAACATGACCATAGAAGCATCTTTGGATAGCGCTGGCTCTTCAGCTTTGAAACGGAGATGAGCACCGCCCCCTAGAGTCAGGAACAACTAGCACATATGTGCGAGGGGAATATTTACCTTTACCTTTTTAGTCTACTTTTATTCAGACAAAAGCCTTTGTTCCCAACTGCCTGTTGTTGTTGTTGTTGTTGTTGTTGTTGTTTTCTTTTCATTTTATTTCTTAGAGATGGAAAAACAATAATTCTTCACAAGAAGACTTAAAATGATTGCTCTTTTCTGCCACTTTATGGAAAAGAGAAGTCCTTTAATGTGCAATTGAGTTTTCTAGCTCCAAATGCAAAGAGCAAGCAATTTCTTCTTAAAAAAAAAATAAACCAGATTTTTTTTAAGCCAACCAATATCTGCTAATTGAAACTTATGCTATTGAGTGTTTATTTGTTTTCTCTTTAAATTCTGCATGTTTATTTATCTTGATAAATTATGTCTTCAGTAAAAAGGCACAGATAGTAACATTTTTGTGAGTCTTAATAGATTAGGAGATGGACATTTTGACTGATTAAATGACAAAGATTTGAGTTGCCAGAAAACCAATATTACCACTCTAAAGGAATTTCTTGAAGGAAAATAAATGGCAGAGATGTTATTCCAGTTCTTTCATCTCTATAAACATTTCAGAATGCTGGCAAGAGAAATATATGCTTTAACTGTCCCCTATTACATAAGCATGCATGATTTTTAACCGAAGCATCAGTTTTTTTGCAATCTTTCTGGATAAGCTTGCAAATTGTGTAATACGGCTGATAGAGTACAAACACCTTAATAAAGACCCCTATTAGTTTTCAACTAATAAATATTATAACTAATTCATACTACCAAGTGTTTCTTCAGTGAACTGTTTATACCTTATCATAAACAGCAAGTGTTTTCATAATCGCTTTTTAATGAGAAATAAATAATTGTTCCATTAATATAAAGTGCACTCATTTATTCTACTTATTTCTTTGTCGCCTATAAACCATAGATTGCACAATTATGCAGGCTATTAAGGTACAGTAATAATTATAAAACAAATCAATGACATAAAATTAAAATTATGTCTTGGACTGGGCATATATTGTATTAGTGGTAGTCCTAGCTTAATGATTAGTTCATTTAGCAACTGGTTGAAATTGTGATGGAACTCCCCCAAAATTACTTATGACTGAGTTCTTGAGTTCCAATGTTTGCAACACTCCTGCAGCCATGTGGCTGCATTTCAGCATTTCAACACCCAGCACACTTATTTATTTGGAAATTTATATTGCCGCCTATTTACACATGGTGACTCAAAGTGACTTACAAAATAGATTATGTGTGTGTGTGTGTGTGTGTGTGTGTGTGTGTGTGCGTGCATGCGCCCCCCGCATGCATGCATGTATGCATGCATGTTTTTGTAGATCTTCATGGGTGTAGGTATGCTGGTATAAATCCCCCCCACCAAGTTTTATAGAAAGACGGCAGCTCCGATCACGCTTTAAGCCCAAAACTCAGCCTGAAGATGGCGAGTGAGACCTCGCTGAAACGTTGCCAAGACAATCACAAACTTACATGGAAAAAGACATGAATCCAACAAGACCAGCATATAAACAATAAAACTAATAAAAAGGAGAATCAATAATAAATTAATAAAATAACCTCATAAAATAACTTCTTGCACCTCCATCCCTCCCGGCAACAAGATATCAAATGAGCCATTCAATGGGCTCCATTTCACTCTGAATTCCTCAGGCCTGCTGCCAGAACCGGGTCTTTAGTACCTTCCAGAAGAGTGCTAGGGTGGGAGCCATTCTAATCTCTAGGGGAATAATGTTCCATTGAGAGGGAGCCACCACAGAGAAGTCCCTTCTTCTGGGTCCCACCAGTGTATCTCCCTAGGGCAGTGATTCTCAACCTTCCCAATGCCGCGAACCTTTAATACAGTTCCTCATGTTGTGGTGACCCCCCCCCCGCAACCATAAAATTATTTTCGTTGCTACTTCATAGCTATAATTTTGCTACTGTTATGAATCATAATGTAAATACCTGATATGTAGAATGTATTTTCATTATTACAAATTGAACATAATTAAAGCATAGTGATGAATCTGCCAATCTTGGTTTGGGAGAAGATCAGCCAGGCTGGGATTTTCCAGGATAAAACAATCTCCCTGTCTGCCTCCAGCAGCATTTCATGGTTTACATGAGTTTCACTTTATTAAGTTTACTTTTTTTACATTCCGTCCCTCCCACCCAGTTTTCTTTCTTTCTTTCTTTCTATTCCTTACTCCCTTTTCTTCTTCCTTCCTTCCTTTCCATTCCTCCCTCCTTTCCTTTTCTTTCTTTCCATTCCTCTCTCCCTTTTCTTCTTTCCTTTTCTTTCTTTCCTTCCATTCCTCCTTTCCTTTTCTTTATTTTCTTTCTTTCTTTTCATTCCTCCCTTTTCTTCTTTCTTTCTTTCTATTCTTCCCTCCCTTTTCATTATTTTTTTCTTTCTTTCTTATTCTTTCTTTCCTTCCATTTCTCCCTCATTTCCTTTTCTTTCTTTCTTTTCCTTCCTCCCTCCCTCCCTTTTCTTCTTTCTTTCCATTCCTCCCTCCTTCCCTTTTCTCTCTTTCCATTCCTCCTTCCCTTTTCTTTGTTTTCTTTCTTTCTTTTCATTCCTCCCTTTTCTTCTTTCTTTTTTCTATTCCTCCCTCCCTTTTCTTCTTTCTTTCTTTCTTTCTTTCTTTCTTTCTTTCTTTCTTTCTTTCTTTCTTTCTTTCTTTCTTTCTTTCTTCTTCTTTCTTTCCTTGCATTCCTCCCTCCCTCCTCTTTCTTTCTTTCTTTCTTTCTTTCTTTCTTTCTTTCTTTCTCTTTCTTTTTTTCTTTCTTTCAAATCATTACAACCAGGTGTGGGAGTGTGTAGAGGTTAATTTGTGCGAGCAATCAATTTAACACAGATTAAGAAATTGCCCTTTAAATGGGATTTTACATGGAGACTTAAGCTACATCAAACTGTACTTTCGTCCTGAGTGGAATTCCTTGGGATGGAAGGAATGGGTGGGTGGGGCCTGTCCCCCCCTCTGGCGTCTCCTGCCAGCCCTTCCTGGGGGCCAAAAAGCCTCTGAGCTCAGTTTAGCCTGCAGAACAGGATTGGCGGTGGGGGCGGCAAAGGCAGCATCCAGGCCCAAGGCGGCTTGAATCCCGGCATGCACCTGCTTGGGCAAGAGCCCATTCCACCAGCTGAAGTGGGTGGCCCAACTGTCCCGCTGGTCTCCTGCTCTCCGGGCGCCTTCGAGCCCCTGTACAAGTGGTTGGGCTGAAGCGGTATTGCCAACCATGCTCGCTTTGGACATCCGTCAGAGCCGAGACTGATCTGCCACCCAGAAGAACCCATCTCTCTCCCCCTTCAGTACCTTGGCATTTCCCTGGTGTGGAGACCGGGCAGGGCGGTGTCTGGGTTGCGCCCAAAGCTGGGAGGAGGCTGCTTTGCCACCCAGTGCTGTCCATGCACCTGCCACTTCAGGACACACTACTGAGCATGGGCGACCCCAGTGGAGGTAGATAGTCTTAGGCATCGTTCAACGAAAGGGTAGTTCGATCCCCAAGGGGGTTGTGAGAACCACTGCCGTAGGGGATGGGACACGCCTCATTCCTTGCCTCCCTGCTCTGGTGGTTTGAGTAGATGTCACTGGTAACGTATGGTATAGTTGTAGCACTCTGTGGTAATGTTGCCATGGTTTATGATCTTTGTTGCTTATTTCTGGCCTTTTGGGGCTGATTTCCAGCAAAATACACCTCAAGGAGTACGTAGATTTGCTTAATGATTGCTGGGTTCACTGAAACACCATGCTATTCATTTAATGATTCCTGCAAAAAAAAAAGGTCATAAGTTCAGGTCCAGTCATGTGGATATCTAAACTTCTGTTATGACTTACAGTGGAAATTTCAGGCTCTGTTATGGTTATTGGTCAGAATATCTAAGAAGTGCAGTTCAAAAAAATCTGAAATCTTACAAGTTTCTTATATCTATGATAAGTTACAAGGAATTGTGTATCTGACCCAAAATGAGGGGAAACTATGTTGCTTACAACTGTGAACAGCGGTAAAACATTTGCAAACCAAATGTTGAAATCCAATGTTCATCAGATTAAAGCAAATCAAATCCCGGTGAGAATAGCAATAGCACTTAGACTTATATACCACTTTACAGTGCTTTACAGCCCTCTCTAAGCAGTTTGTGGAGTCAGCATGTTGCCCCCAACAATCTGATTTCTCATTTTACCCACCTCACAAGGATGGAAATCTGAGTCAACCTTGAGCCTGATGGGATTTGAACTGCCAAATTGCAGGCAGTTGGCAGTCAGCAAAAGTAGCCTGCAGTACTGCACTCTAACCACTGCGCTACCAAGGCTCTAGAGAAGTAGATTAATTCATCCAATAAAAGGAATACACATAAAAAGGTGTGGGGGGGGGGGAACAAGATCATAAGAAGATTGGTTATGGATACATAACTTCAGAAAGGAATTATATACAAAGATAAGATCTGCAGCTATGGGGAATACTGAGGCCTATGGCCTAAATGCTGCAAACAGGTTGATTCCCTTGAAACGTAGCTGATATTAATTATCTGACACTATAATGGAATTCATCATTCTGAAAAAAAAACTCTTCCTAAAATGTTTTCTTTATCTTGCCTCATCACTCACTTTGATTTCGTATTGAGCCCTTCAGGTATTGTTGAAATCTTTTCATTCTTTAGACTTCAGCAGTTCCTTCTCATTTCCTGATAGCTTTTATATTGCTCCTTTAAATTCAGCCTTGTTCCTGTTCTCTAGTTGTGAGATTAATAGACTGTTTGGATCTTGACTAGTAGATATTCCATCTCCTCATCTATAGTAAGCATACCAGAAGATAAATTGAAAGAGGACAACCTATATTAAATTATATAGGATTATCATCATCAACAAAAACTATATGGATTTCAATCAAATTGGCAGATTAAAATCAATCTCAACTGTTCCAAATAGAGATAGAGCCTGTTAGCCAATCTCTGTTCACATGTTTCATAAATAGAAAATTGTTGGGTCTCACCTGCCTGATTCCTAAGTTTCTAAGCATGTGATCCATTTAATTCTTGAAATCCAAAAAAAACTAGATTGCAAATTTTATAGTTTATTTTATATTTATTGCAAAAATAAATTGCCAAGCATTAAATAGCAAACAACATTGGATTTAAAAGACTCTCCAATAGATCATACTGCCGCTGTGTATTAAAACTTTTTTTCCTATAATGAAAATCATATTAGGAATTTGCAATAAATATGAACCACTGGTAAAGGACCGTCTAGCATAAGATGACTAATGCTCTTCACAACCAACTTTGGCTTTGAAATGTCTTGAAATCCCTATTAAAGCAAGATACATAATGGATGACTGGGCAGATCTGGTGGCATTTTCTCATTTACCTTTTAGCTTAACAGATAAAACTATTCAATTGAGGTTATTCATTCCTATTTAGCCTGTCTCAGAACTCTTTTGGCATATTCAACATTTTACTTAACAAATCTCCACCCAAAGTTATATTCTTGCAATTCACAGCAATATTTTTAACACATTTGCTATTTGTAATATTATCCAAGCTTTGCCATCTTGTCCATTGCTGCTTACCATTTTCCTAGCATGTCATGACAGAACTGAACTTAATAACATAGTGCATCCGAACATTGTGCATTGGATCATTTAGATTCATGTGGCCCTTAAATTCTGATCCATCTAATTAAGAATCACTGTTTACCAGAAAGGTTGAACAAAATCACTTTCTCAAGTAACTCAGTATAAAATGCAGTCAATTTTGGGATTAGAAACCAGATCGTATCTATGATGCACAATAGAAAGATGGTTATATCTTGAATGGAAAGGCAAATAGCTATCTAATAAATATGCAAACAGAGGTTACAAGCCTTATACAAATTATATGTGTGTAGTGATAGACTTTTCATTTCTCTTTGTTTTCAACACATTCATCTCTACAGCGTCAATGCATGTACTAATTGTTTTTACAGGCTTGCTGTTGACAATATCTAACCCACACTGCATTAAGGAGTGTGCAATTGATAAGAATACATGTTTCTACTTTATAGGAAACATGAAAACACTTTTTGTATCCATTAAAGATTATTTATTGTTGATATTCTGTTATGGTATCATACTGCCAATCAATTCCTTCTTCTATCTTAATAAATTAAACACACCCCCTTCCTCCGGAAAGTCCAGCTTTCCTGTATTATCTGTACTGATAAAATTGTAACCATATAGATATCAGTAATAAACTTTTTCTTTCAGTGAACTTTGATGGCATTCACTTATTTAAGGCTCATGACATTAAAGACATGTATGCTTTATCTGCAGAAGATAAGGCATGTTTAATGAATTTCTGCATGACGTTCATTTATTCTCCTAGCATCTACTAATCTGTTCTCCTTGCTATTTACTCTATTTAATATTATCTTTGGATATCTGATGCTTTAGCACCCATGGAGTATAAATTCTCAACAGAAAATAGTCATGTTTCAGTTTAGCAAAGAGAAGTAGGAAGAGATGTCATTAGTTCAATGGTGGCAGAGAACATATCCATTATCCAAGAGGCCAAGATATCCGTACAAGCATATCCAGGAGCCAAGGTGGCGCAGTGGTTAAATGCAGCACTGCAGGCTACTGCTAGATCAGCAGGTCAGCGGTTCAAATCTCACCGGCTCAGGGTTGACTCAGCCTTCCATCCTTCCGAGGTGGATAAAATGAGGACCCAGATTGTTGGGGGCAATATGCTGACTCTCTGTAAACCACTTAGAGAGGCCTGAAAGGCCTATGAAGCGGTATATAAGTCTACTGCTATTGCTATTGCTATATAGTACAAAGGAATACAAAAAGCCTCTAAATCTGCATTTAAAAGTCAGAGGCATGTTATAGGTTTGATCTAGTAGTTGAGGTACCAGGACACGGTGAGTTGTAATCCTGCCTTAGGAATGAAAGCCAGCAGGTGACTGAGCCATTCTCCAAATTCGATTGCAAAAAATACGACTTCAGCAACAGAGTGGTCAGCGCCTGGAAGGCTCTACCTGACTCTGTTGTTACATCCACTAACTCTCCTAGCTTCAACCTTAAACTGTCTACTGTGGACCTCACGTCATTCCTAAAATGTCTGTAAAGGGGGCATTCATAAGCACACCAGCGTGCCTACCGTTCCTGTCCTACTGTCCCCCATTTATTTGTATTCATTTCTTTCATTCATGTCCATGTTTATATTTATACCTGCTATCTTGTACATGTTTGACAAACTAATTAATACAAATACTTTCTCTCAGCCCAACTCACCTCACGGGGTTATTGTTGTGAGGAAAATAGTAAGAGGGAAGGGTATTAGGTATATTCACCCCCTTGAGTTAATTATACAAATAATAAAAGGAATATTTTTAAAATATATATTTGGATGACTTCTCTTATAGTTTCATTAAAGGCACATCTCCTGAATATTTGGTTTAGACTTAGAGAGAGAATGGGAGACCAGAATCACCCGAGGCACATGTTCCCATTCTCTGACCTTTAAGGCCAAATGACAGGGAGTGTCTGTCAGAGATTCTTGTAGGAGATGCTGGCAAATCTCAGTTCTCTGCACTAAAGAACAGTACTGACTTCACAGATACATTTAGTACATTAATCCAACTAGGGAACATTACATTTGAGTACACTTAATATAAAAATTAGCTTAGACCAGATCAAGAGGGCAATTAACTCTGAAGTTTTGCCTGTTAAATCTATGCTGTCTGAAAAACAGTTTTAACAATAGTAAAATAACAGAAAAATGGCAGCAGCATGAGCTGGGTGGCCATGTGCTTTAAACTTTCAGTAAATAGGGTCAGAAAAATATTGTGCCAGAATATTGGCAAGCCTATCTGCCCCTCTATATTTTTCCCAGCAGAAGACATGACTTGCACTGCAAAAGCTCTGTTGAATGTTTGCCATTATTAAAATTTCCACATTTGTTTACTTGCATTATTCTAATTTATCAAGCTGAGGAAGTTCAGTTACCACTTAAGTCTGCAGAATAGGTCAACAAATAGCAAGCACAAATCATTGTGAATGCCTATGCTGAGACTGCTGATTCTTTGCCTACTCACTGGAATAACAAAATGTCACTCTCTGAAGGCCACTTTGTCTGAGGAATCCAAACAAGGTTGCTTGGGGTTTTCATACCATGTGTTTGGAAAGGACATAAAATTTCTAGATTAAAGTAGTAATTAAACTAAGTAAAAATAAGTCAACAAACAAACTTGTTTAAGAGGCAAATTAAAACAATAATGCATTTATTCAGGGACCAAAGGCTTAGGTTAAAGCAGTTTACTTTCTACCAAGTACTGGAGTAAAGATGTGGTAAACATATTCTAGTTTCACATATTGTGATATTTTCTCAGGAACAAGAAACAACATTTTCATTCACTGTGGCTTTATAAAGTTAATTATGTTGTGTTTTAAGAATTAAAAGATCTTCACACAAACAGTATTATTTCAGGAAAATCTAACCTTCCTGTTGTGTGGTGGGTAATTTCTATTGTCTTAAATGAAACCTGCTAATATCACAGCAATTATCTTGTATAGCAATTATCTCATACAGTCCTTGATTTACAAGACTTCATTTAGCGACCATTCAAAGTTACAACACTGAAAAAAGTGATACACCCACATGCATTGCAGCATCCCCATGGTAACATGATCAAAATTCCAATGATTGTCAACTGACTGTCAATTGTCAGCTGACTCATATTTATGACACTTGCAGTATCCTGGGATCATGTGATTATCTTTTGTGACTTTCTGACAAGCAAAGTCAATGGGGAAGCCAGATTCACTTAACAACTGTGTTACTAACTTAACAACTGCAGTGATTAACTTAACTACTGTGGAAAGGTTGTAAATGGAGCAAAATTCACTTAACAATTGTCTCAATTAGCAACAGAAATTTTGGGCTTAATTGTGATCATAATTTGAGGACTACCTGTATAAGTAAGTAAGGAAAACAGAAGTTATTTTCTATAAACATGAAGCTTTATGGTAGACCCTTGGTTTATGCTAAATCTAGAGAACTTTAATGAGTTATTTTTTCTACTATTCCAATGAATGCATATGAAATGAAATATGTATTTCCTTAGAAACAACACTGTTTGCTAACACCATCAAACTGTCTGTGTATATGGACTTAAAAGTGATGTAACTTTTAATAAACTATGTTAATAACCTCTGTTCACAGACACGCCAAATGCTTGTCTCAGTAATCATCTACACATTTGCAAAGTAATACACACATATAATACAAAAGAAAAAAGGGAAAAGAACAGAGTAGAAATAATGAATAAGCACTAATAATGGGAATGGCATCAGTGGTACACACACATCATTAAAAATCAGAGGAAACAGCACAGCATCTGACTTAAAATGTTTAATAAAAGGAACCACAGGGAGATTGGACTGAGTGTATACTGCCTATCCAATTAAGATATCTAACAAGAAAATAAAAAAAAAGCAACAGCAGACAATTAGGGAATACTTCACAGGATTTGAATTGGGAAAGGACTGTTTGAAAAAATATTAGACTAGGAAGATTAGAGTTCAGGAAAGAATAATAATACATTAACCACCATGAGTAGAAACACTCTAGTTGCTCTCTTGAGGAAGTACTGGTAAAAAAAGAAAAGAAAACATCTGATAAGACTTTATGTAAGATTTTAATTTCCTCCTCTCTAAAGGGGTGTATTTGGACTAATACGCAATTCTAATCCACTCCTATGTGCTTACTGAAGGCAGGCCTATCATCACCAACTCTCTACAAATTTGTCTAATTCCCTTTTAAAGCCACCATATGGTAGAAATCATCACAACTAGCAGCAGCAACATCAGTTATTACAGTATGTGCTTTATACATATAACATCATTTGATTTATCCTGAGTCCTCCAACCATCTACGGTTGGCAAAATGTCCACGTGTGAATAAAATCAGATACTGAAGAGTTGCAGGAATAGGTGGGGGCTCTTTTGCAGGCAGCAAAGAGACAAAGTAGCTTGAAGTCTTTGGTATGCAAGAAGAGGGCAAAGGCATATTCCACCCTAGCAATTCACACAGTATATTAGGTAGTTATGAGGATAGTTGATTTAGTTGGACAAGACTTCTGTCTATACACAACCAACAATAAAGAAACTACTGTGAAAAGGATTAGGAGTGACATGATACCAGGATTTCAATGTTTGAGGCGCTGTCACAAAGAAGGGGGGGTTTAATCTATTTTCTAAAGCAGAAGGCAAGAGAAGAAACAACGTATGAAAACTAATCTAGAAGAGAAGCAACCTAGAACTAAGGAGAATTTTTCTGACAATGAGAAGAATTAACTAGTTGAATGACTTGCCTTCAGAAGTTGCGGGTGCTCCATCACTGGAGGCTTTTAAGAAGAAACTGGACAGTCACTTGTCTGGAATGGTATAAGGTTTCCTGCTTGTGCAGGACGTTGGACTAGAAAACCTTCAATTTCCCTTCCAACTCTGTTATTCTGTTAATTAACACTTGTGTCAATCTTGGTCCCATGACTCTGACATCAGGCCAAATACAATAGGAACATCTAGGGATAGAAGTTTAAGATCCAAAAGACTACTGACATTTATTAAGGAAGTTAAATACCCAAAATCAAGCTTTAAACTCTGAATATTCTTTTATCACAGAAAACATAAAGAATGAAGAAAATGCTCTGTTGTAGCAAGCAGAGCACACACAAAGGTTTCCTCCATACAGCTACATGAATTTGGATTCCTCCTGTTTCTCTGTTGACAGGTGTCTGAATGGGACTTTGAACTTCTTTGAGTGACAGGTTATCAGCATGGAGCTGTTCCACGCTAATAAATTGTTACTCCAGCAATCTCTGAACAAGAATCCTCCAGTCTTCTAAATCAGTAATCCCATGTCCAAAAATAGCCCGGCTGTCAGGAGAGTACAGAGTAGAGGATAGGGAGCTTACAAGGACTATCAAGAAAAACCCTATTACAAGAAAAATCCTTCCATATTAGATGTTTGCACACATGGATAAAAACTTAAGAAAATGTTAAGAAGAGTTCAAAACCCATCGTATGCATTTGACCCAACTGAGGTTGCCTTACGATTAAAGCAGCTATAACCAACCAAATTTTCAGCTTTGCTTTTGTGCTTTTACATTAACATCTATGATTTTTAGGAGAACTCTTTTGAATAGTGCCCTCTTTGGGACTATTTAAGAGACTAAGTGTGTAACCCCTCTGAAACCTTGGTTTGTTTTATGGACACGGTACAGCAGGATTATTTCAATGAATAGTAGATAGGGATCTTCATTTCAGCTTTGAATGCTGCTAGACATATTTGGTTTTTTTAAATAATTAGCACTTATGTTTTGTTCCAGAATTGTACAAAAATGGACGCTGTACTATAAAATAATTGTGAAGATAGTGAGGAGTATTTATAAAAAGAACCTGGACTATCAAATAATCTTAAATGGGTGAATTTATAATGTACACTTTGAGAGATTGTGTATCAATATGATTTACCTATAACATTCACTTGGAAACCTGAACACAGCTGGAAAACAAAAACTGTGCCCAGATGCTTTAGCATCTCAGAAATATCTAGAATATTAGGATTCTTAAGAGATGCAGTTCTTGAAGTGAATCCAACAATTTCAATTTTATAAGTCATATAAAAATAGAATGGTTAGCATTACATGAACAAAAAATTGAAAAATGCAATCTTGGAAAAAATCAACACATTCAGATATTGCAAAGACATGTAAAACATAAATATCATACCTAACTATGAAATAATTTCATCAGGAAATGTTAATTTGTGTCTATTGGATCCTTCAAATAAAGTTTTTCAAAGGTTGCTCAGGAGTGTATACTAACACTATATACTTCCAGCAGTGGTGGATTTTTATTATTTTTACTACTAGTTCGCTCGTGGTCACATGTGCGCCCATGTGCAGAAGCATCTGGGTGGATAAGTGGAGTCTCCCGCCACCGCTACTACTGGTTCGCCTGATCTGGGCCAAACCGGCAGCAACCCATCTCTGACTTTCAGTGGTGAAAGCCATAAAGATCATCTCAGCTCCCCAGCTAAAGCAAGCAGGCATTTATACAGGGCAGTAGTAATATAGGAACATGAAGTAGATGGCTTATTAATTTAGTGTCACCAACAAATGCAAACAAATATCGTGGAGGAAAGACTATATAAAGATACTTCTTCTGTAGTGGACACAATATAAAATTATATTGTCTAGCACAATAATGATGATGGCAGATTAGTTGGCATTCAACATGCTATTGAAGAAGAACTAAGGATCTAGACCAGGGGTGTCAAACTCATGACGACACATTGTCATCATGTGATATATCACAACTTTTCCCCCCTTTGCTAAACCAGGGGGTGGGCGTGCCCAGCACATGATGCTTCTGGCCTGTGGGCCATGAGACGGAGACCCAGAAATCAACCAGAAGATCATACCATTTACTCCTCAGAGTATGAAAAATGAAGAAAGAATGGTATTGTTTTCACAGTTGGGAAAGGTGTTCTCAGAATAATAACTGGGTACTGAAGGACAAAAATGGCTTTTTAAGTTTGTGCCTCTGCATTCATATTTTCCAATGAAACAAACCAAGACAGGAAGATCATTTAACTACAATTAGCTTAAAACATTTTCATAAAAGGAATTCCCCTCATTCAGAGACCCATCTTACATTCCCTTTTATTGTTAAGGCATCAAAGAAAATGCAAGAGAAAAGGTGATTGAACAGGACAAAAGTAACTTCCACTTTGCATAAACACATTACATCCCATAATGCCACACATGTTCATTAAAATAAGTCTGATGACAGAAGCAGCATACATTTTAAGATATAAATAAGGAAAAAGGTTGTTTGGAGTTCACAAAGGGACAGACCAGATGCCAATTAGCGCTAACAAGCTTTCGCTTATCAGGAGACATTCTTCAGGCATCATCACCTATAATTTATCTTTTCAGTTTAGAAATGTTGAAAGCTATCAATCAATCCATACAGCAATAGGATGAAAAGTTTTCCTATATTCCAGTCTGTAATGGTTTGATAAATCCTTATGCCATTTTAAAAAAGCAAAAATTAAATCAAATTAAAATATAAAATAACTATGCTAATTAACAAGTATAACAATATTACAAAGCCCATGTCATGTGGCCTCAGTGCAATGCAACAAATAATTAAATTATATAAATATGACTTCATGAACAACTTCATGTGATGATCATCTCAGTTTATGCTCCAATCAGTGATGAAGAAAAAGAAGAACTTGATAAGTTTTATGATCAGATTTAGTTGGGGGAAAAACCACATATTTAAAGATATACTAGTTGTGGTTGGAGACTGCAATGCAAAAATTGGAAATTTTGAGAAAATATTAAGGATTTAATGTCATAGGATATGAAGCAGGTAATGAGTTGCCAATATGAGGAAAATCCATTGAAATCTTGATTGCACTTTTACACAGTATATTAATATAAAGAGATGGAGTACATAGAAATCAGACTGACCATTAATATAAAGAAATAGAAGAGCAAAGACATGCCCAGAGCTGACCATGGAATGGATCACAAATTGTTCGTGTGCAAGTTGATTGAAGCTCAATCAAGTTGATGAAGCATATCAATCAATCAATTCATATGTCTAATTATAGCTACATTTTGTTTTCATATCAAGGGATAAGATAATATAATTTTGAAAAGAAATATAATACTTAAATGTAAATGTGATGTTAAATTATATTCCTAAAATATTTGATTTCTCATTTTATGAAGAGCTTTCACTCTACTAAGCCTAGAGCTTAGCAAAAGGGATAATCATATGTAAATGGAAAGAAACATAACCTCTTGATATTAAATAATGTATTCAATGGAGTCTGTTATTTATTTTTGAAAACTATTTATATTATAAGCAATAGATGAAGCAATATGCTTTTATGTGGCTTAAGGTTTAAAGACTGAATTAATTGCATTCTGAAACTAAATGAATATTATACAGATCTTTTTAATGTTATATATATATATATATATATATATATATATATATATATATATATATATGTGTGTTTTTTTTTATTTGTGCTGATAAATAAATAAAGGGAGACTAGACTAGTCTCCCTTTATTTATTTATCAGCACAAATAAAAAAAAACACAAATATAACAAAGGCAACAGTAAAAATATTGGGTTTCTGTCGTGATGGACTCTTGTGACGAGCCGAAGGACAGATGATGGAAGCAGTTAGCTTCCTCCCATAATTGGGGCTTACCAGGGGTTGTAAAAATCTAATAGATATATATATATATATATATATATATATATATATATATATATATATATATATATATATATATATATATATATATATATATATATATATATATATATATATATATATATATATATATATATATATATATATATATATATTATACACACTTAAAGTCAGAGAGTGGAAGTGTGACCTTCCTCCCACACTTGGGCATACCAGGGGTTGTGACTTTAAGTATATACCTCCCACCCTGGCTGGCTGATAAAAGGAGTCGTTCTCTGTAGCTCAAATGGTTAACTCCCTGCCTGGGAGGCAATAGAGCACAGGTTCGAATCCCAGCAAGGATATGGCTAGCTGATGAGAGCTAAATAGCTTGAAATAGATCTATACTAGTCTTCCTTTATTTATTTATCAGCACAAATAAAAACATATATATATATATATATATATATATATATATATATATATATATATATATATATATATATATATATATATATATATATATATATATATATATATATAATATAATATTTAGCATATTTTAATCATTTATAGACTTTCTAGATTTGTATACATATATATGTACATGTGTACATATGTACAGGTATGCAAACATACATAGTGACTGAATAATAACCACTGCTGCATTTGGATGTAGTTAATTATATTACAGTATTTCAGTTAAAAAAAGGATGGCTCCTTCCTGTTTTATCTGACATCCAAACTTTATTCCACTGATTTGTCAGCTAGGCAATTATTAGACAATATTTGAGTGTCATTCCTTCAGCAGGCTTGTTGGAATTCATTCTGTGTGTTTGTGTGCAGGGCAGCTTCTGCTGCCTGAAACACACATACACAGGGATGCAAAAACATCGCACCAGAAACATCTTTCTGGCCTAACGGTCATAACTCACTATGCAGCCTCATGTAACAAGAACTATGTGAGCCAGCTACTCCCACACATGCCCTTTCTCCCCCCCTATGCTGTGCTGTAACTTTCTATTCCCTCTCTCCCCCTCCCAATGCCATGCAGCTTGTAACCTTCTGTTCCCCCTTTGCCCACCCTTTGCCATGATGTGATTTTCTATTGGTTTATTTGTAGAATGCTGTGAACTTTTCATTAGTTTACTTGTACCATGTGGGATTATATATGCCTTTTGATACGCTCCTTTTTGATGACGCTGTAACTAACTTTTTCTAATAAAAGAGCCCTTCGATGATCATTCGAAGCTTTAGTTCATCCCAAGGAATTTCGTCTGGTGTTTTCCTTTTGATTAGGCAAGGACACATGAGCAGCCCACCAGTGTGGCGACAACGCCGCACAGGCTAATCTGCCTACATTCAGAAATAATCCAAGGAACGGGGATTATATGGGGCTCTTCTATTTCACCCAATGAACCTGAGCTATGCATATGATCTGTCACTTGAGCTAGAAGGAGAATTATATGATAGATTGACAAATATCCCAACATCTTGCCCTAGCTAGAAACACTTGGCAGTACCCCATAACGTGTGCAAAAAGCATTAGAATAAGCAAAATAGCCTCACAAATAATAATACACAAAAAAATTGCAAGTAGAAAAAGTAAAAAACAACAACAACCCATCTCTAATATATTCATTGGGAACAGAACTAGTCTACACAATTAGAAGCCCACTCTTCCCCCACAATTTAATTTAAATCTTTGTGCAAATATCAGTAGATTTTAACAATAGGACTAGCATTTTCTGTGGAGAGGCTTGAATTAAAATGAAATGTAGAAGAAATGTTGCTCAGAAGAATGCCAGAACCACTTTTAGAAAAAGGTTGCACAATGCCTGATTTGTACTTTTTATTAGGCAATATGTAGGCAGTTATTTATGTTGAAATCAGGTGAACAATTTCTTTGGCAACCTGAGACAACATGCTCACTCAAGCCAGTGACCAGATGGAAGAGTGTGCATGTACAGCAGCCAAGAGTGACAAAGAAGTTCAGCAATATTCCAGTCCCTGATCTGTTTGGATTTTACCCAATATCATGAATGAGATACTTTAGAAAATTTGTATGGACATACAAGCATCAGTAGAACCAGAAAGAACCTACTTTAGAAGCAGAACAGCTAAGGACAATTACAAGGTATTCTTATAGATGAGGATGAGACTGAATAGATTGAGGATGAGTTGAAATCTTCATCATGAAACCGTGTCGTCAAGAGCTTGTGTCATAGTTAGTAGGGGTGATAATTATCCCAAAGATGGAGTCTCCTGTTGATTATCTCTATACCTAATGCTTAAAGGAAAGCCAATTTGGTGCAGTGGTTGAGGCACTAGTCTACAAAAGGGAAGACTGTGAGTTTTAGGTCACCTGTAATCTGAGGAACAATGTTAGCTAGGCTGCCTTGAGCATTCACTCAACCTCAGTTTTTGAATAGCAAAATGGTTCCAAAATTTGGTCCAAGGAAACTTCTAGGATTTGTCTAGGCAGTCACCAGATCTCAACAATGACTCAAAGGTCTAAAAACCTTCACTAAATCCTAATATTTAGTGGTCTTTAGGATAAAAGATGGAAAGTCAGTGTTTATGGAGCTATGATATGCACACACGCATACATACACGGCATGTTTGTATTTCTTACTATATATTCTCCCTTGTATGCTTTTATTCTAAGTTGATTTTTTTTACTGTTCCAGCACGGGAAATTGATTACCGTATTTTTGGGGAGTATAAGATGCAGTTTTCACTCAAAAAAGAGGCTGAAAATCTGGGTGTGTCTTATATACTGAATACAGCATTTTTTTGTCTCCTGAAACCTTGCCCCTTCACGAAAATGGCTGTACATAGCTTTTAGGAGGCCTTCAGAGAGCTCCTGGGGGCTGGGGAGGGCAGAAATGACCAAAAACAGGCCATTTTTGCTCAATTTCCACCCCCCTCCCAGCCCACAGGAGCACTCTATAAAGCTTCCTAAAGGCTATCCATGCCCTTTTTTTGTCAAAAAACGGACGCGTTTTTGTGAAAAACGGGTTATTTGTTAATTTTTGCCTCCCCCCCAGGAGCACTCTACAAACCTCCTAAAGACTATTCGTGCCCTTTTTTTGGGCGGGGAAGCAGGCCTGTTTTCATGAAAGACAGGCAATTTTGGGAGGTTTGCAGAGTGCGAAAACTTTTTTTAAAATTTGCCTCTTCAAAACCTTGGTGTGTCTTATATTCCAGTGTGTCTTATACTCCAAAAATATGGTAATCATTTCAATTGCATATTTCTGTATTTTTTTCCAGTAACGCAACATTATTCTGTTTCCCCGAAAATACAACATGATGTCCTGAAACTAAGGCCTTGCCAGATTTTCACGGTGGGCAAAAATATAAACCCTCCCCCCAAAATAAGACCCAGTGAAGGGGTGTGTTTAGCCAGAACAGGGGACAGCCCTTCCATTCCCTGGTCACCTCAGGGCTTCTTGACCCCTTAATCAGATCAGCTGGGCTGCTCCATTCACAAAACAGTTGATTCGCGAGTGCTGCTCAGGCCTCTGCCTTCAGCAAACGATGGTCACTTTTGCAGCCAATTGTGGCTGCAAAAGAAGCCGGAGGCCAAGCAACACAACCCAAATGCACTCCTTACGTAATGGTGACAGTCACAGCTCGCAATTCCGTCCACAGAACAGGAAAAGGCGGCATGGAAATCAATACACCTGGGACATCGGAGAAAGTCCTGCGAGGAGACACGCTGCTGATGTGCAGGAAATCGAAACCTGCAGATCGTCCTTTTAAAGAGGAGTTTCACCAGGATGAAGGTGACACAAATGCCGCCTTCATTCACCTCTTAGTCCTGGTGAAACTCCTCTTTGAAAGGAGAATCCGCAGGTGTGTGTGGGGGTGGAGATTTCCTGCACTTCAGCAGCAGCATCTCCTTGCAGGGCTTCTTCCGATGTCCCTAGTGTATGGATTTTCATGCCTATAAGAGGTCCCTTCTCACCTGCATATTCACCCCCCCTCTTTTTTCCTGGCAATCATTCTTTCCTTGGGATCTCAGCGCAGACGCACATCCCCCAAATACTGTATCTGAAGCCTTCTCTGCATCTGTGCAGAGTTCCCAAGGAAAGGATGGTGTGTGTGTGTGTGTGAGAGAGAGAGAGAGATCCCTAACCCCCCCCCCCCCCCAAGGCAGCACGTCCCTCCACTAACCTGCTTTCCTGCTCCATTCTCCACTGCCATGTGCAGGGCAAGAAAAGTAGTTTGTGGGACTACTTCCAACTTTGCGAGATCTTTTTCTTTTCTTTCTTTCTTTCTTTTTTTTGCGAGAACTTGGTATTTTCTGGTATTATTTTTTACCATAGGCACACAATCTACTTTTCTTGTCCTGCATGTGGAGCGGAGAATGGAGCTGGAAAGCAAGTTAGTGAAGGGATGTGGCTGCCTTGGAGGGGGAGTGTATGTATGTGTTTTCATTTGTTCTGTCAGGAAGACATATATTTGCTTTCTTTTCTTTTTCATGACTCAGAGATGCATAAACCATTCATAATTACAAGGAACCTAAATCGGAAGCTTAATTTGCTTCTACTCCACTGCAGTTGTTGATTTTTCATTTGCTTGACTGTTTTTGCTTACTAAGGGAATATTTCAAGCTTTAGAATATTGCATTCATTCGTTTGTTTGTTGCTCTTTAATGACTGGCATTGTATCATTTGATCAAATGATATCCAAGATGGTTAATAAGTAAGATAAAAAGGAGAAAAAAAATGTGCAATAGAATGATTGAAGAGATTCCAGAGAACATGAACTTAAAACCTCTTGAGGTAAAAGCTGACTGTCATTAATCACAAAAGGAGGCTGTTATGTAGGGTTGCCATGGGGGAAAAAAAATCTCTTGGGCCTAATATCAAAATGACACAAAGGGAAATGATTGGATTTGATGTGTGTGTGTGTGTGTGTGTGTGTGTGTGTGTGTGTGTTTTATTTGTGCTGATAAATAAATAAAGGGAGACTAGTATAGATCTATTTCAAGCTATTTAGCACTCATCAGCTAGCCATACCCTTACTGGGATTCGAACCTGTGCTGTATTGCATCTTAGGCAAATGTCTTAGCCATTATGCCACAGGTCTCCTCCTTATCAGCTGAAGCCAGAGAAGAAGGTATATATTTAGTGTCACAACCCCTGGTAAGCCCCAATAATGGGAGGAAGCTAACTGCTTCCATCATCTGTCAATCGGCTCATCACAAGAGTCCATCACGACAGAAACCCAATATTTTTACTGTTGCCTTTGTTATATTTGTGTTTTATTTGTGCTGATAAATAAATAAAGGGAGACTAGTATAGATCTATTTCAAGCTATTTAGCTCTCATCAGCTAGCCATACCCTTACACACACACACACACATACATACATAAATACACACACACACAGAGAATTTGGGGTATTTCAAAATAAGATCATTCCTGCAACCTAATACAAATGTGTATTATTATTAGAAATACATAAGTTCATTGAATGTAATAATAATTATTAACTTTATTAGTTTGATTTGTATTACAATGTATGACATCTAGGTGCCACACTGTTCACATATTGATTTGATATATTTATAAAAAAAAAAACCTTAAGAATAAGATAATTCCATCAAAAATACTACCACATGTTGCAACTGACATCAGAACTTTGAAACAAATAATGTTTTATATCAGCTGAAATATCAGCATTTTCAGGAACAAAAATAATACTTAAGACAAAATAAAAACTACAGGAGGTAGAAAATTTAATTATTTATATGATTCTGGATTCCATATTTAAAATTTTAGGCTTTCACATATACCAATAGTACTTAGACTTATATATTGCTTCACAGTGCTTTACAGCCCTCTCTAAGTGGTTTACAGAGTCAGCATATTGCCCCCAACAATCTGGGTCCTCATTTTACCCACCTCGGATGGATAGAAGGCTGAGTCAACCTTGAGCCTGATGAGATTTGAACTGCCAAATTGCAGACAGTCAGCAGTTAGCAGAAGTAACCTGCAGTACTGTACTATAACCACTACTCCACTGTGGCTCATGAATCTTATGATGTGAAGCTTAATCAATGTTCCTGGGTTCTTACAAATAGATATAGTAGATACAGGAGTATGAAACTCATCCGTGCCTCATGTCTTCTTGTTTAGTCCCCAAATATTTGGGATATTATTCCTATATTGGATTCTGCCAAAATAATAATAGTGAAGTTAAGCAGACAAAGTTTGTTACTATTAAAGATGAAAGACAGAGCAAATTTATGCAGCTTTATTTGTTTTATGTTGGGTTGTGCCAGAACAAAAGAAGGTATTTGACACTTTCTCATAAATGAACTGCCTTGAATTTGTTAGCTTATATACATGTTTAAGAGAAACAAACATGGTACCTGTTGATTCTGAAGGAAAACAGCAATACGTTTACTGATAAAATAGCTTTATGAAAATGAGATTCAAATGACCACATCAGCATACTTTCCTATACAAAAAAAAAAACATTTTCAAGGGCGCGATGAACATAAAATAAAGATTCTCAAAATCAGCCATGAGTTTTATAGCTCCACATTTTACATTTGTTTAAATTAACTGTATTATTAATATAAATGCAGGTTAAATTGGAAATGAGGTCATGTCTGTTAGAAAACACTTTATTTTCATTCTACAGAAGAGAAAAATAAAGTGGTGTGGTGGAATGTTTCATATGTTTTGTTTTTAGTGCATAGAAAGACTAAGAGAATGGGATCAGTCTTACATCTCTATAGCATTAAAGCTTCAAACTTTATCCTGTGATAGCCTAATATTGTTGCCATAGAAAGCAATGTAAATCTATTATATATGGAATCAGTGGTGGGTTCCGGATCCCGTTCCAACTGTACTGCAAGCCTCTGTGACGCTCCAGCTGCTCGGCGGAGCATTGCATAGGCCGTATGTGCCATGCACGTGCACAGAAGCACCAAAAGCTTTAAAACACGGTAAGGAGGGTGGGTGGGCCCTCTGGAGCACCGTACCGGAATGGTATCCAGTGCTCTGGGCAGGCTCCAGTAAGCCCGTACCGTAGCATACCCCCTGCAATTCACCACTGTATGGAATGCATAGGTGTGGATACCTGCTAGATGTCTGCAAAGATTATCTAGCTATCTATTATATTTTGCAGCAAGATGGGCAGCAAATATATATAATAAATAAATAGAAAATAAATAACATGTAATGCCATTTAATAAAATCCAGATTTTGCAACCAGGATATGATGTCAAATGTGCAGTTTTATGGCCAAATTCTTCCTCTCTGTACAATATAGTATATTTTGTAAACTGAACCTTAAAAACCTGGAGAAAGCTGGTCTACCAAAATTCTGATTCTATTAGAACTCTATTTATTTTCTCTCCAGAACAATAATATCAAGATGTGACCTTGGAAAATATGCAGATACTTGATCACATAAAATAGTAATCATATTATCACTCTGCCACAAACACAGCTCCCATAAAAGATGAGAACATTTTCTATTGTGAATCAGGTCATGCCCTTCTCTTATATTGTAAATATTTTCCAATGTTTTGTTGGTCAGGGACCATATTTAATTTTGTTTGGAGAGTGAAGTTCACAAAGTGGAAGAAAATTGTATTCTTTTTCCAAATTTTTCATATACTTCTATAAATGTCAGGATTCTATTAACCCTCTTTTATTCTTAATGACACATTTTTATCTTATTGTATCTATATTTTCTCCCTGATTTCCCATAAAAGAAAATAGCAAGCAATCCATTGTATAAATGTTTAGAGACAGTGAGCCCTACAGGTTTGTTTTCAATGTGAATCAAGCTCTTCAATCTTTCTCTTTGAGACTCAACATTTCTCAAATTTCCCTTTGCCATGACAAGGCAGTAATCCATGAAGCAGTCTCAAAGAGGTAAATATATTTTTAAAAAAGTGACTCCATGTGTCAGCTTCCAAATAGATCAGACAGAAAACACAAGAAGATGAACTAACTCTACTTTATTGAAAGGTTATCCCAAAGTTGCTTATTCAGGAGACAATTGTTTCTTCTTTAAGGGACATTTCACTTCTCATCCAAGAATCTTCTTAAACTGTGAAAGGATTTATATTCTTTGCAGACAGCTGGTCATTTGTATCCTTTTAGAGTGTCATTGAAGCACTTGGAGGTTTATCTGTGTCCTCAGGGTCACCTGAGTAGAACTCCTGGTTCCTGTAGTCTGCAATTTTTTCCCCTCTGGAAATCCATTCCAGAGAAAAGGGATAAACACCCTTTGAATGGTATGGGAGTAGGAATGGATTTCCAGGGAAAAATTTTTTAGATGAGAAGCAAAACGTCTTCAAAAGAAAAAAAACAAGGAAGTCCAGTTGCCTCCTGAAAAAAGCACTTTGGGGACAACCATGACTTGGGTGACTAAGAATCTCCACAAACAATTGAAAGGCTATATCAACCAAATTCGCAAGTATAAATTTCCTGACATATTTTTACCACCTGACAAGTTAGAGTTGATTCTTTCTAAAGTTCTTTCTCCGCTCATTATTCAGCTGTGTGCTCCTCCCTCCTTTTTATCTGATCATTCATTAGGCACTATCTCTTCACCTCATCCCCCAAGGTCATTTCTACTTAACATTATACCTTGCTATCTTTTGTTGCTTGTTATCTTCCAAAAGCTCAACTAAAAGTTTTTTGAGAGGAGTGTGATGATGGGTAGCAGAGAGGCCCGGCATCTTTTTCCACTGAGTAGCATGGTGCAAAAACCCTAATTCTGTCCATGTTTGTGTGTGGAGTGCATGTCTGTGACTAACTTTATTATTATGGAAATATTTTACTGCTATAAAGGGAAGGAGTGATTCCATTCAATTTTAAAAATTGAAATTATTCTTCACTGTTCATTCTCTGCATTTGATCACACACACACACACACACACACACGTGTGTGTATTCTGGGCTAGGCTATGAAAGTGTTTTTCCTTACAATGACTGGCCCCGCTTTCTCATGGGGATGACACAATGTCCCAAGGAAAGTGTAAATAAAGGCCAAAAAAAATTGCATCCTTCTCCTGAGCTCATTAGTTTAAAGTAATTTTCATCAATGTCCAGTAATGTGCATGGGATCCGGTTAAGATACAGTTTTGGACACAGCTGGAGAAATGAAAAAGAAGTGTAAATAATGCAAATAAAATAAAACAATTCAAAATCGAGCAACTTAAAAGTACTTGAAATATTTCTTCTAATAATTTACTATTTAATTTCGTGAAGTTATTTAAGCAAGTAATTGTGGTAGGTTGCTTTGAAGTTATTTTCTTTCCTCTTTCATGCATATACTGAAAAAATGTTCTGCATGAGAAAATATCTAATCAACTTTCTGGCTTTGAGCTGAGAAGGAGTGCTTTCATTATCCTTCTGATATTTATTTTAAGAACCTACACATTTGCTGGTCCATTCCTTCTCCTTTTCCTCCTTCTCTATAAACCCAAGATACTGCTGCTTAATTTCCTACTTGATTAGGACATTTCATATTCCATAGTGACCTTAGCCAATCAGGAATTATGACATTTGATGCTACATAACTAGATTTGATATGTGCTAAAGTCAATAAAAGCAAATCAATCTAATTTACACAATTAGACATTTAATCAGCAGTATATGTTTCTGTTTGTTCAGTGTAATACATTCTATAATAAGTGTTTATTGAGTTATGTTCTTAGAATGGGGACAATGTTTTCTGGTTCAAGCACATTAATGATCATAGCTAATTATATGTCCTAAGGTATGCCCAACTTTATCCTTCCTCTCACTTTGATGTGCTCCAAAAAGAACATCCAATTACCATCAGAAAGGAGACCAAACTAGTTAAATTAGCTTTATTTCAAAATTTGCAGGTAACTTTTGTAGCAAGGTTACCCATATATGTGCTATTTACTCTTTGAATCTCTTGCCATCGGCCAAGAACTTGTATGTTATTTCATCTTTCTTGAGAATTACCCCAAGGACTGAATTATTGTTATTCAGAAGCAGTAGGTCAGCTTGAAGGTTTTGTTTGTTTGGAAATAAATTATTGTGACATATTTACAACTAGTATATGGATCTGACTGATTGTTGAGAGTGTATTTATTTGAGTCAGCATACACTGTTCAGAAATTAAGATGTCACCCCAAACTTCAGAAAGTATTTTCTTACTAGTGGCAAAATAAGAGCTGATAAAAGAATTTTCATGATCTGCTAGCAATTGGATTTTGATTTCCTTTAACCATTATCTTAACCAGACTTCTCAATCACAAGAACTTTAGAGTTAGCAGAGTGAGCCAAAAACATTGCTCTGTAAGTTTTAAGAACTTTTTTTTTTTTTTTGGCCAATCACATATCATTTATATAGAGATGGTTACCAAATCCTTTTCACCTTTCCTTCATTTTTTTTTTAAAGTTTAGCACTCCAAAGCCTAATATAGTTTTTAGTGGCTATAGCAAACCAAATGACATATTCTGGTGCTTAGATGGTATCATTTGTGTTTTCTTGCTATCTTGCAATTTACAAGTGATTGCTAACACCTAGTGGCAGCTATACAGGAAGTGGTTGCTTCTTCTAGCCGAAGCCAGGCTTTTGAACAAGCAGCTAAGATTTGAATTGCAGAAAAAGAATTAGCAACATAAAAAAGCCTGTTGTTTTCATGCAGACAAGGATTTGTATATGTGCAAATGCAGTCTTCTTTCCTGTCTTTGATATTTCTTAAATTCTTATAATGGAAAAAAAAGGGAAATGTAAAGATTTTCAAGAGTAGAAGGAGATTTTCATTTTCCAGTGTTCTGTCTTAAATTTCTAATAATGAGTTTTTGGCAGTATTGTGGAAAGTTATCATCCAGCTCTCTCCCATAAAAATGAAATATCCTAGGAAATATTGAAAAGGCAGAATATTTCTCTGGATTTGAAAAGAAAGAGACATGTTTTAAAAGACAGAATAGTTGTCTGTAGCTTCCTGCCCATCCCCAGTTAAGGGGCCATTGAGATGGCCAGCCCAGCCCACTGTTTCATAATAAAGACTTCACCAGCAGCTACAGAAAGGCATGATAATATTGGAACTTTACTCAACTCTCCACATGGCATCTGAGAACTCATCACAGCCTAGAGAGTAGCCCCTGCATGGCCCCATGGGAGTCTGACAACCAATCAGAATACATTTCTTACACAGGAACAGGAAACAGAGAGGTGGGACTAAACAGGGTATAAAAAGCCTAGCAAGCCCCTTCTTCAGTCTTTCTCTTCTTCTCCACCAACATTGAAGCATGTGATCACCTTTTCTGTTCAGGGCTCAAGCCATGTCCAACAATAAACCATCTTTCCAAGCAGCCTTCATGCCTCCAGTGTCTTTTTCCCCACTTGGAGCTGAACCCAGAAGGACATTTCTTTCATCAGTATAATACAGCATCTTACAGAATTGAGAGCTTATGTACGAGACACAAATTTATTTTAACTTCTATAAGTAGAAAAATCTGTCACTATTATTACTTCACAATTCCATAAACTTGTGAATGTGTTGTTTAAAAAAGGCCTATAGAAAACAGATTTGTTTTAGGCCCGAAATTAGCAATTAAACTTGAAGATTTGTGAATCCCTGTGATTTGTATATGAAAGGCTCTAGCTCTTTCTCCATTTAAAAAAATAATTGTCATTTCCTCATGAACAGAGCATGAACAAAATAAACTGTTCCGAAGGGATAACACTAGCTAGTTTAAGACATTTGGTTTCAGCACATTTTATGCAAGGAACTTTTTTTCTGATTTTTCATAATAAAAAGCAAAATCATAATTCCATCTTTAAACATTGGGTTGCATCTTCTATAACAACATCAAATATTAAGCAGCTAGGGTTTTGCAGAAAAGTACCACTTTACATAGCTGTGGTTTCCAAACCTTTTCTGCCATTAAATTAATTTTGAGGTGGGAGGCTGGAAATTATAAAGGCTTGTCCTGACCCATAACTCCCCACCATAGACTCACTTTCTTTCTCCCTTTTTTCCCTCTTTCTCCCTGAACGAGTCCCTGTAGATTTCAGAAGTGGTTTGCTATAATGTACTTCCTAGAGCTGAGAGAAAGTGACTGGCCCAAGGTCACCCAGCTGCTTTTGTGCCTAAGCACCAACTAGAATTCACTGTCTCTTGGCATTTAGGTTGATGCCTTAACATCAATGTTAATGTCTCTATAACATTAACTAAAACATATCTAAAAATAAGCAGTTGGGATTCTTTGTGCACTGAGAAGGGAGGATTTATCTCAAATGTGGCAGAGTTTTCATATGAGAAGAGAGATAACTTGACAGTTGAGAAATAATCATTTTGGGTTTTGGAATTCCTTGTCACATAGACCCAGCATTTGTTACTGCAGGGATAAATCAGATGGATATCTTCTTGTCTTCATGTTACTATGTTAAATATATTAATTTTATTAATAATGCAGTAATTATATGTTAATTATAAGTATGTTGAATAACATCTTACCACATAATTAATGATTCATATCATTATTCATATAGATGCCACAGAATCTGCAGGGTGGGTGGCAAGGAGAGCATAACAGTTTAAAAATCATACCTTGCAGCCCAAACTCTGCCCTTTCCTACATGCATCATGACATTGCACACACATTTGAAAGGTAAGGAGTTTCCAACAAGGCTGCATTTTGCAGTTTTTATCATTTTAACTAAGTATCAAAATCATGCAGATGTTCATGAATGCAAACATTAGTGCATATTCCAATGAATGCTTAAGAGATTAGCCTGCGTCTAAAATCAAAATTGCAGGGAGCAAGGAAAGAGATTTTCCTACAAACATACAAATCCTAAATGCATCATTATTATGCTATACCTTTTCATGATAAGCCACAAAATGCAAAGCATAGCAAAATATAACCAGTAATGGGCAAAATAAATTAAAAGCAGATGAAGTGAAGGGAGGCAAACCAAAGTAAACATAGTTTACCTCAAAGATTCTTCTTCACTTCTTCAACTCTCTAAAACTGCAAACTAGTCTTGCTTTTAACCACATCCATCTACTGATTCCTACCTTGCCTCTTTTTTAATCTCTCACCTTGCTTTTCTTAAAGATCCATCCATGATCCTTAGTCTTCCATTTCTTTTCAGTCATTCACTCTGCCTTCACACATTTCTATTTTTCAATTTTTATGTATTTCTTTCTTAAATACATACTTAAATTCAAAATCATTCTGAATAGACTACCACAAATAGATACAGCTGGAATGCTCTTCCCAAACTTCTCCAGTAGACTTCCAGGGAAGTAAAACAATATCAATTGTGCAGCAGGTTGAAGAGAAGCCCCTGGGGGAAGCAAGCCTTCATCCAATTGCAGTATTAGCTGCATTATGGCAGTGTGCAGGTTCATCATTTATACATTCACTTCAGAGGTGGGTTGCCAATTTTTCTACTACTGGTTCGGGCGCGCTCCCGTGCATGCTTGTGCATGCACAATACTTCTGCGCATGCGCAGAAGTGTCTGGGCAGATGGGAGGAGCCTCCCACCACCGCTACTACCGGTTCACCTGATCCGGGCTGAACTGGAAGCAACCTACCTCTGATTCACTTGCTGTTGATGCTGTAATGATGTCTTGGATGTGTATTCTATATATACAGTAGAGGAAGTGTCCCAAGGATCTGGCAGCAGGAAATGCAACAGAAAAGAAATTCTTTTCTGTTGCTTATTAGATGGTAGCCAGAACAGGCCAGCTCATAGGAACTGGTGGGGTAGAAAGAATGAAGGAGAGACAGGTGGTCCACAAATAAACCAGACATATGTCATAAATTTTACATTGAAATACGCTGGAAGCTGGTGCAGCTTCTAAAGCAGAAGTATAACATGGGCTTATCGAGGAAACTCTTAAATCTGTCAATATTGTCACAGTCCGTAACAATTTCAGCATCTGAGTGACCAGGAAGAGCTGCCCCTTGCATTGCATGTTGAAATAATCCAGATAATCCAGATAGGCGGTGATTAAGATGTGAGTGACCACATATTAATCACCATAACGTTCCATGGTATCATTATGACTAGAACCAGCTCTTCGATCTTATTCATTCTCTCTATGTCTGACCACACCATTTCAAAGTTCTTGTTTTGTAGTGATGACTGATTTTTTGCACAATTCACTCATTCATCAACAACTCCTTTTTGATCTTGCCTTTTCTTGCTTTACCACACTTCAACAACACAAAGTGAAATATCAACAAACAAACAGTTCTTTGTTCAACAGAAGAAATAGAGTCATGTCTTGATGCGTGAAATATAGGATTAGAAAGGTAATAAATATGACACTGGTTTCTAACCCTGAGACTTCCTCAAAGATGCATTCTCCTTTAACGTGAAACATATGTCAGATAGTGAAAAAATAATTAGACTTCCAGTTGCATAACAGTTTAGTTATGGCTGAGAAAGTTCACATCTGTAAATCATAGGGTTTTCATTCTATATTGCACTGGAGATGAAACTAGTGGAAGGGTGTTATTTTTTTTTATTTGATATATAATCTTCTTAAAAATGTTCACCTGGATATTTTCCAAAGCACTCACCTGGAATCTGTCTTATTATCTTTTCAGATAGCTCATTATATGTATTTTTATCATGCATTTTTAATAAGTGAAGTTTAAACCCTGATGTATACTAATCCACAGACTTAATGGCTATATGTATTAATGTGACTAAATTCAATGGCAAAAATATGCCAGTGTCCTGATACATACCTGTAATTCTCCAACTAAGAGAGATATTTGGGGGTGGGGGGAGTGGCTTTAGGTTAGGTTATGCTTCTTCTGGGTGAAATTATATCTCTGAGCCACTTAAAGCACTACAAAAAATCTGCTACTACAAGGACACAAATATGTGCGAGGATAGAAATTATTGCCGTTAGGAGCCAGAAGCAGCTATTCATTTTTAAAATGTTATAATCCCTTTCTCTTGTATAGTATTTTATTTTAAAATAATCTGCTTACATTTTTTAAAGAATCAGTTAATCCATTGAGCCTTTGATTTCGATCAAAGACCAGAAACAAAGAAACACAGCTGCCATGCAAGGCTTTTCAACATTTTCAAAGCTTTATTTTTATTTATTTTTGCCTGATAAATGACAAAAGAACTTCTGACTATGAACAAATATAGTAATAAAGACATTAATATGTTGCAAGAGATCCTAATCTCAGAACCCATTTTGGGAGGCCTGTGAGATTTTGTGTGGTGCTGAGGGACAATTCTCTACGGCTATTTTTGTTTTTTTTGTTACCTCAGAATTTTGAAGTAACTTGTCTCAGTTTCCTTTTCTGATGGAAAAGAAAATTTCCATTCAAATGCATGATTTATTGCATTTGGTTTTTTTTTAGATTGTTTCTACTTTTTACTTCTATTTTAGGCTCTATACCCATGATGGTGAACCTATGGCACACGTGCCAGAAATGACATGCAGAGCCATCTCTCCGGGCACGCCAACCATCACCCGTCACTCTTCTGGATTCCAGTGCACTGGCCAGCTGATCTTTGCATGCACGCCAGAAGCCGGAGGACCAGGTGACCATTGTGCATGCACATACCAGAAACTGGAAGCTCAGCTTTCCGGGGCATGCTTGCACCCTGGGGAACTGCTCTTCTAGTTTTTGACACCCTCCTCACCCGCCCCTGCACATGCACTACTGTTTTGGTGCTCAGTTGTGAAAATAATCGCCAACACTGCTCTATAATTTATTAGCTCTTTAAAACTGAATCTCTGATTCAGGAAGCAGTCATTTGCCATCTGTGTTCCCAGACAAAATGGCTATCAGTTGCTGGTTTGTTTGTTTTAACTTATGGCTTCCACTCTGGAAAGTTGATAGAAAGAAACTAGGAAAGAGGGACAGTTAATTTTTATAAATAGTTCAATTTTTGCTGCTATGGGGAAATTGAATTCACCAGAATTGTTCTCCCCCTCCCCCCTTTAGCTGAACTATTCAGTGAACTTTTTGGCCTTTGTAGTGAAGGAGCAAGGCTTTTGTTTGGAAGCAGTGTGTACTTTGGCTCAAAATTATACAGAAAAGAAAAGGGCTATCAACTTCAATGTGCTTTAATTAGCTTGCATGAGTCACTTTGTTTCAAAAGATTACCTTGGAAGCAAAGCTTCTTTGAAGTTCATTATTCAAAGCAATAGCTGTAACTGGCCTATGCATATGATTTTGAACATTTGCCTATATGCTCAAGTGATATAAGCAATGATTCATATTGGTTCTCTATTCATGTTCGGAATCCATGGATACCAACCAAATTCAAAGAGACAGAAATGTTTGCCAATGATTCTAGAGCTGTTGATTAAAAGTAAAGGTAAAGGTTCCCCTGCTAGTCATTCCTGACACTAGGGGGCAGTGCTCATCTTCGTTCCAAAGCCGAAGAGCCAGCGCTGTCCAAAGATGTCTCCGTGGTCATGTGGCTGGCATGACTAAATGCTGAAGGCACATGGAAGACTGTTACCTTCCCACCAAAGGTGGTCCCTATTTTTCTACTTGCACATGCTTTCGAACTGCTAGGTTGGCAGAAGCTGGGACAAGTAATGGGAGCTCACTCCGTTATGCGGTGCTAGGGATTTGAACCACTTAACTGCAAACCTTTCTGATCGACAAGCTCAGTGACTTATCCACTGAGCCACCATACCCCTGTTGGTTACTCATCTCAAAAGATTTATCTTGTATAAAGGTCCATTCATTCTAAAATGGTTATGAGATTGTGTCTTTGATCCTAGTGTCTCCTCTACAAACAGAAGGGCATGTTCCATTCATTGAAAGGATCCAACAGAAAGCCAATGTCATAGAAAGAAAAGAGACAACTTCCCCTCATTATTCCTGTCCCTTCAGTTGCATTTCCCTTCCACTGGAGGATATTCAATAAGTGATTTGGTTCAGGGCAACAATGTTTAGTTTTTGCTTTGATTGTAATTGTTTTAATGTTATACTTCATTAAACTTGAAATAACTCCTTGTTTTCAAGATGAATGCATTTTACAATAATTTGTATCCTTTGATTCTCTCACAACAAAATCAAGGAATTAGCTTCTTACTCTTTATTAAGCAGTGCCATTATAATATGTGATCACTGCGAAGCCTAAAGACAGTGTCGGTTGTTATAGATTTGATACTGTGATTTCTTTCTTTCTAGCTTGCTTTTTGAAGGCACTTCTTTAATTATATCTTAATGTTATCTTCTAACAGCATAGCCAATAAGCAATGTTCGCCTTTTTATTAATTTTTTTTAATAAAAAGGACAAGCTACCATTGCAATTCAGTAAACATAGATCTAAAATTAAGCATCATCCTGATATAATGGGTAATATGGCTCTGTGGTCAGAAGCTGAAGACTGTGAAGTGCACCTCATTTATTTATTTTAGAAAATATATATTGCTGCCTGTTTGCACATGGTGACTCAAGGTGGATTACACGGATATAAAAACCATATAAAAGAAATAAAAAGAATAAAAGAAAAATAAAAGAATAAATTAGTAAAATAATAACCCCTACCCCATCCCAGCGACAACACACATTCATCCAAGCCATTGAATGGGTTCCATCCCACTCTTTATTATTATTTGTGCCATGATGGCACAGTTGTTACAAAGTAGAATTGCAGGCAAACTCTGCCCACAGCCAGGAGTTCGATCCTGACTGGCTCAAGGTTGACTCAGCCTTCCATCCTACTGAGATCAGTAAAATGAGGGCACACATTGTTGGGGGCAATGACTCTGTAAATCACCCAGAGAGTGCTCTAAAGCACTATGAAGTGGTGTACAAGTCCAAGTACTATTGCTATTATTTGCAGTTGATAAATCTGATCTGAAATGGTGTACCCTAATGATTTTCAACCACAAAGTTTGGAAAAGAAAAGAAAAGGTGATGAAATGTATATTTCTTGAAATGTGTTGGAAAGTTCATACAAGCGTGCACAGCACAAAATTATTTTAAATAAAAAATACCCATACATATTAATGTGCCTTAATGCATCTTCCTTTATAGATTCCAGATTTTCTGATTACTAATATTATAATAACTGTACTTTCTAATAATGAACTAGATTTTCCAAGGGCTTTGGGCCAGGTGGATAGATGACTTATGGTGTTATAGATATGTATATGTATTTTCTGTAGGGTTACTGTTAGTGTTTATCCTTGAGTGCCCAGGATTACATGCTCTGTATTCCCCCCCCCATTTTAATGCTTGTAAGACACTCAAAGACACCATTTAGACTTTGTTTTAAAGTAATCCTTGTTGAACTTTATGCTCAAGTTAACAAATACATTAGACTGTTTCCTATGAAGATTTTTTAAAAGTCAGTTACTTAAGTAATTGGGATGACTAAAACTTTTCTTTGGGAAAAAAATACCAATTTGTGGCCAAACTTTTACACCTGTTTAAATCTTCTCTAATGTTTACCTCTGATGGGCCGCTGCACATATCAATTTGATTCCTATGTGACATTATTCTCTCTCTTTTTTTTTTTGAGTTTTTAGTTAAAATTCTGCCAAAACATCAATTTAACTTTGCTAAAACCTTGCAGAAAATCTCTAATCATATTGCATTCTAAGAAAGAAGTAGATAAAACACAGGATATTACATTTTACAGATTACTAAGTCCAGCAGGCTCATCATCTACAGCAAGCAAGCAAGCAAAAACACAGAGGGATCAACAAACTTGGACTTCTGAGTGAAATAGTAGCTTTGATTTATCCTGAGATGCATGTGCATTTTTGCTCATGGACCGAATGAATGAGAAGGACAATACAATGAGCTTTTTGCTTAATAACAGTGAGAATCAGGCTCATTTTCATTTAGGTATATATGCATATTCTGTTCTACAGAGGAATTATTCAGTCTGTCATCTGCACCTCTATAACTGCCTGGTTTGGGTCTGCAACCCAACAAGACAGACACAGACTTCAGAGGATAGTTAGAACTGCAGAAAAAACAATTGCTACCAACCTGCCTTTCATCAAGGACCTGTATACTACATGAATCAAAAAGAGGACTGTGAAATTATCTACAGACCCCTCACATCCTGGACATACATTGTTTCAACTTCTGATGCTATAGGGCACTGCACACCAGAACAACTAGATATAAGGACAGTTTTTACCCAAATGCCATCACTCTGCTTAACAACTAATTCCCACAACACTGTCAAATTATCTACTAAGACTATATTACTATTATTTTTCTCTTTCTTCCTAGTACCTATTTCTTCCCACTTATGACTCTAACTATATTGCTTGTATCTTTACAATTTATATTGTTTTATTTGTTTCCTAGTATTGCTTATTAGTAACCTATGGCTATCACTAAGTGTTGTATCTTACGATTCTTGATGAATGTATTCTATTTTATTTTTCTTTATGTACACTGAGAGCATATTTACCAAAGACAAATTCCTTGTCTGCCAATCACACTTGGCCAATAAAGAATTCTATTCTATTCTATTCTATTCTATTCCATCCTACCCTACCCTACCCTACCCTACCCTATCCTGTCCTATATTGTCTTTCTGTCTGTAGGGATACCTGACTGACTGAGTACCAAGGACATTGATTATGAGAATATGAACTCAACTGTAATCCATAGAGGGGAATCTGCATTTAATAGCCTCTCTACCATAGTCAATCATCAAAAATATACAATTATTTTATACCATGTGTTTCATGAATATGTCCTGAAGTGTGTGTGTGTGTGTGTGTGTGTGTTTGTGTGTTTGTGTGTTTGTGTGTATGCAGGTCTTGGCATATTCGGGTCTTTTTCCATGTAAGATTGAGAGTATCTTGGCGATGTTTCGACGAGGTCCCACTCCCCATCTTCAGGCTAGTGCCCTCGGCTTCATGCTTGTGTGAGCAAAGCGTGATCGGAGCTACCATCTTTCCATAAATATTGATGGGGGTTTGTGGAGTGCTGGCTTTGTTGTTGTAAGCAGGTTGGTTGGCTGTGTTGTAACATCTTTATTAGTTGATGGAGTTGATGTTTGCAGATTAGTCGGCTGTTTTGTAACATCCTGTATGTTTGAGGTACTGGCTGTGTGCCTATTGTTCTTTTATGTTGTAATGACCTGGGTAATGGGCTGTGTGATGACATCCTGAGCTCTATTGTAGTGACATCCTAAGTCCTGTGCTGCAACCTCCTGGGGGGTTGGCTGCATTGTAACATCCTAAGCCTTTGCATTGTAACCTCCTGAGTTTTGTGATGAAATCCTGAGCAGATGGCTGTGGTGTAACATCCGGGCTTTGGTTTGGCTCTGAGTTTGCTGTCTGGCCATGTGTTCATGACGTGTGTCAGTTTGCTTTTTGTGGAAGTCAGAGGATGGTGCAGCAGTTGGTGATGCCACTGTGGTTTGGCTTCTGAATGGTGGTTGCATTTGGTCTATGGGATGGATTTGGGTTTGAATCTGGTGAGGGTGATTGGTGGTTGCATCATGTGTCGGTTGGGTCCGGTGTCGGTTTTCGTGGCTGGGACTCGTTTCTTCACTAGGGCTAGTTTCCAGATATGACCCTCTTCACCTAAGTGCCTATTAAAGAAGCATTGACAGCTATCCAAAACAAATGCAACCCCTCTAAGCACATTCTAGATTTGACCAACCACTGCCTAACCAACACATACTTCATCCACAATGGAAAAAGATACAAACAGATAGAAGGAGCACCTATGAGATCACCCCTCTCACCCATCATCGCAAACTTATACATAGAACATTTGAAACTAATGCCTTAAATAAATTGGAACACAAACTCAAACTCTGGCTTAGATATGTTGATGACACTTTCGTGATTTGGCCACACAGGAAGGAAAAACTGGACAACTTCCTCACACATCTCAACAGCCTACACCCCAAAATACAATTCACTATGGAAATAGAAGCAAACAACCAACTTCCCTTTTTGGACGTCCTAATCTGCAAAAAAAAACCAATGGCTCCCTAGGACACACCATCTACTGGAAAAAAAAACCACACCAACCACTACTTAAATGCACAATCCCATCACCACCCTGCACAGATCAACTCTATAGCCAAAACCCTCATCTCCAGAACCAAGCACCTAGCCGACAAAGACCACCTGAAAACTGAATTACACACTCTCACAAACGTATTAATCTCCAACTGTACACACACACACACACACACACACACACACACACACACACACACACATTCCAATAAGATGTAGAAGGGGGAAAATATGCCAATGGATAATAAGTTTGATAAATTGTTTTTTCTCTCTCATACTCACTTTTGTTTCCCTTGTGTAGCACAGTGTTTACTGGCCCCTTGACTTTGTAATTAGCACTGTGTATATTCCGCAAATATTGCCCTTGATATCTGTAAGTATGAAGAACAGTTTTTAAGTAGCACATTTTAGGGTTTATGTGAGAAGAATTTTAAAAAGTAAGCAAGTATCTTCCTACTAATATTTTACTCTGATTGAAAACTACACCAAATAACACTTTTTATTGAAATCTAACCCTAATTGCTTTATTTTAATTTTATTTTAAACACTAAACACTAAACCCTTCTACTTGTGTAAGCTTCAATAAGCCTTCTAAAACCCTTTCTGAATCAATCAAGGGAGAAGGTGCAGGAAGATGTATTTCACTTCCAGAAACATCAGCTGATAGACACCAATGAATACAGGTCTATAAGAACTTCTTTGCCACATAAAATAATTATGATGAGACATACCCAGAAGTCCAGAAAGGCACACCCAAAAGTCCAGAAAAGTTCAAAATGAAACTATACAGGCGGTTATCATCAACTACTATAATCTAGACCATCCCATGTAGTTTAAAAGTACTTCTGTAGAATTACTGGCTTCAACTTTTTCCACAAGCCTTTCGGAAAGGTTTTGCCTGCCAATCTGTGAAAGTTCTTACTATGCCATCTTCATCATGCTTATTGCTTAACTAATATTTTATCCAGTTCCTATTGGTGGGAAAAAAACCTAGTTTTTTTTTGCCAATGCCCCTTGCTTAATCCTTGTTTTTTCCCCTCCACTGGGTTTGCTTTTGCAGTGAGGGGGAAATAAATCAGTGAGTGCAAAGGAAGATCAAACATGTGTCTTTCAGACTGATCTGCAGGAGGTGGGATAGTGACAAGGCCATAAAGGCTTCACAACAGAGGGGTATTCTGTGGAGTCAGGTAGTGAGATTATGCAAAATTTACTGTGGAACAGCAGCTCAACTAAAAAAACTCTTGTGGAGGCCTGTAGAATTGATAGGGAGAAAGAAATATTGGTTATGATAACAGTATTTGTCAAATGTTTAGTACTTATAAAATCTGAATACATTTCACTAAATAAGCATTTAAGGTGCATGCTTTTGATCTTAAAGTAGCAGCCAGTTGAAATGGGGGCAACAGGAATGGAACTAAGCAATGTGATTGAATAGAAGCTTTTCTTTCATTGCCAGTAGCAGCTTTGGAGAAGGGATGATTTTATAACTTCTCAGAATCTTTTCCCTACATGGCTGTATGACAATCATATTTTAGACTCATGTTTTTTTTTTCATTTTGACAGAGCAATGATAGTACATGCTACCTTTTGAGAAACTAAGTAAATATGCTAGTGTGTTCAAAACTAAACTGACACACCTAATTCAACACTTCAGTCTTCAAGGAGACTTCTAACTTCAAAAGCATATACAGTCGCCTTCCCTAAGGAATGTTATTTTTGAAATATTGGCATATTTTTTTTCACTGGAAGTGACCCAATGCAAGACTCACAAAGAGATTTAAGCAAACCCTTTAACTGTTTGTTGAGTATATGCATAGTGCACTTAATGAATGATATATTTGCATGTGTTCAATTTGACATCTAATTTGGTCATAATGAAAGTGAATTCAGTTATAGCTAACTGAACATCTGATTGCCCCTGAAGTGGTAGTCTGTGTAATTTCTGCAATATGCTACAACCAGTTTCTTCTTTATTGTAAATAATGCATGACATCCCTGACTTCATATGTGAATGCTAGTTTGATCCCTAACAATCATATGATATTCCATTGCTACATATGCATACATATAAGCAGTCATGTGTTTTTCCTGCAGGGATGGAAAAGAAATGAAGGAAAGTTCTTTGAAAGTTCTTCCTTTCATATTTTCTTCTTTTTGGGATGGAGAGCAGCCGAGTCTTCTGCAGGCAGAGCAATGCAATGCATCTGGGAAGAAATGAGTGGGTAGATCTCTTAGTGATCCATGACTAATATACTCACACCAAAATTTGACTCAAATCATGAGGAAAGGCAATAGCCTATCTGGTATAGCTTTTCATGCCACATAGGGGCAAACCAGAAGCACTGAGGTAGTTCATAAATATGGACAGGGGGATGATTAATGTACAACAAAGGAGAAATACATAACCAGAAAAAGAAAAAAAATCCTGGAGTCATTTTGAAATGACAAGGCAAATTCAAAAACACATCAATCTCATTTTTAAAGCACTGTGGGATTGAGAAAGAAAAACAAAATGGAATAGTGTTTTCATTTTTGCTTTTTTGAGGCAACAGAGTAAGGAGGATTAGAAAGTGGAGGCTAGGTTTTGGCACCATGTGATTGAAAGCTCCCTAGCAACCTCACTCTATGATTCCCACGCTTGTTCTGGGGAAAGATCTGGTAATCAGTGTAGCCAATAAGATAGATTTCTAGCTTTGCAAAGAAGGCAATAAGGGGATGTGAGCCTGAATCAATTCAGCAATCTACTGCTATGTGTGTCACTGTTGTACTAAGTGATTAGATGGAGCAGAGAAAAATTCTGTACTTTCAGATTTCATAGATATTTTGAATTGCTTGAATAACTTTCTATTCTTTGATTTCTGCACTTCTAAAATGAAGTAAATATCAGCTATCTGCCATTTTAGAGTACACTTCAGCTAAGTTAATTCACCCTGAAAGAAATCTTTGGGGGTGTTGACTGAATAGGGCTTAATAAGTACTGAATAAATTGACTTTCTGGGTACATTAGTCATGGATGCAGAATAAAGCACCTCTGAATTTAGTGTCATTACACTGTTGTTTAGTTAAGTAGCCTGTTGTCTCAGCGATTTTTGCAGCCTTTCCTTATATGCATCCCATTGCTTTAATTAGACCATTAATATGAGCCCAAGGAAGAACTTGTGCAAATGAAGTTAACGTGGCCAAAATAGGATGATTTAGAAACAAACAGAAAAGGATATATTAGCTTTTACTTTTAGAACTCTGTAGCACTTCAGATTGAATATTTAAAAAAAGCTTCAAGATGCATGGTACCATGAATGCAACATCTGTCTAAAATTCTGAAAGCAATTGTACCTTTGCCCAGGATAAATCCAGGTTAAAATATGGCTGCTTCAAGGCGTGGGAGACAGGTGCTTATGTTCACTTTTTTGCATATTTCAAAGTACTTTGGGGAGAATGAATTTCAGTGTCCACATTTTGTAATCTCCTTTAGAGAACTAAATGAATATGTCAGTGTGTTCAAAACTAATGTGACACCTAATTCAACCCTGCAGTCTTCAAGGAGAGTTCTAATTTCAAAATCATAGAGAGAGAATGGTCTTCCCTAAGGAATGTTATTTTTGAGATACTGTAATTTTTTGACAGTGATACAATGTTGTGAGAGTGTAATGCAAGATTCACAAAGAGATTTAAGCAAAACTTATAACTGTTGTGTATTTGTACAGTCCACTTAGTGAATGATGCATTTAATAATCAAATAAAGAACATTTATTTGTATCTATATTATGTGCATGTTTGTTTATATCTTTATAAAGGTTGCTTCAATTTAAATTTCCTGGAAAATACAGATTGTTGAATGCATACTGTAACACTAATAGAAAATGGCTGCCATGAGAAAAACTTGGCCATCCACAAACTGGCTGCCAAAGATCCAATCAGTTAAAAAGCCATTAAATTTACCAGAAGGTAAATTTGCGCAGTTGCTTCATTCCTCTTTTTATATCACCAAAGTTATTAATTTCCAAACTTCATCTTCGGACTTTTTTTAACAGAATGGTGGGAATATATTAAAACAAAACACTGAGTTGCATATTCTGACTTTGGAATATTCCTCAAAACAGACAGAATCATCTTTTCTCCTCAGGGTATTGTTGTAGCTAATATTGTAACATTTACAGGTATTTCTGTAGGCTTGTTTGTTTATATAATAAACCTAACCATATGGGAAAGTTCATTATCATCTGAATCTCCCCCCTACTTCCAAAAGGTTAGGCTGACATTCACTAATCATTGCACATAAAATAATACAGTAGCAATAAGAAAATAGTAGCTATCTACTTCCTTCTAAAAATACAGCAACATCACCAGGCCAAAGACAGTCATCAACTGTCTTGGAATTGATTTCATTACTAATACTCTTTTCCATCTTAATTTCAAGGAGCACTACACAGATCAGCTGCTGTTGTAACAACTAACAACTTTATCTTTTTCATTCTTAGTTCCCCTAATGGGGGGCGGGGGAGGTTTCCTGTGTAGATGTCACAATCTTAGGCAATTCATTTGCTATTCCATCTGCTGGCCCAAATGCTAAAAACAGCAAACAAGCCTGAACTAGAGCTTTGTGTATGCCAAAATATGCTAGTGGCTTTCATCAACATAATGTTCCCTTGAACAGCAGGTTGGACATTTGGTGGGAAGCCTGAAGGATTCTAATTCTACAATTTGTTGGCTAGTAATCCTAGGCAAGGAAACCCATCATTGTGTGCTAGTAAGTTCAGTTCTGGATGACTCTTTCAGAAAATGTTCTAGAACAGTGTCTCAGTCCTCAGCAGTCCTAACATTTGTAATAATTTGCTGCAAACAGGATTCTGGCAAACACATCATTTGTTGCAAACAAAAAGCTGGCAAAGTCCAAAAGATTTAGGCATGAGATGACTTTGCTTCCTGTGTGGTAGAGTTGTTTTTTTTAAAACTGACAGGACTAGCAAATCATTGGGTGACAATATCCTTAAAAAGAACACCACTGCCTGAAGTTTGATGCAAATATTTCAGCGAATGTTACCATCAACACTGGCACAGAAATTCTTTTAATCTTTATATGCAGATGATGGTCCAGATTGTGGAAATATATCACAAACGATCCAGATGTCTGGCATCACTATACTGCAGTTGACCCATATTCCTTTCAGTTACATGAAGCCAAAAGTTGTTGCTGGAAGACAAAGCTATTTGAGGGAGTCAATATTTAGGCGGCACATTTTTAAATAGAGATTTTTTTGACCACCTGCAGCCAATAAAATGGATGATGACATTTTCCCTTGTGGGAGATCATTAGCATGCCTGTTTTACATGCCATATAAATCAGATTAAATAAAACTTGTATTTAGAAAACTACAGCTCTACTATTCACTGTGTTTATGTTTGGGAATTTATTAATCTTTACTCCCCCCTCCCCTGTTCTTTTGTATTATTGGTTCTTAACATTTTACACTGTTAGCCACCAATGATGAGTAGAAAAATCTTAGCCGTTATAGCCAGCTGATAAAATCACTTCTTTAAACCCTGCTCTTTTGAGAAAAGCATGCAAAGCACAAGGGGGCTACCCTTTCTAGCTTCACTAAAAGACATGGGAGTGATCTGCTTGTGGAGGAAGGATTTACATTTAACCCTTCCTGTCCAGAAAACTGCCTTTAAAGAACATAAAGTTCTCTGCCAGATTGTGCACTGTATGAATATGATGGGAAACATACATGAGTCAGAGTCTTCTTTAATAGGAATGGCTTCAATTGGAGTCGTTTATAAGCTTTATAAAATGAATAGATGAAGGAATGCATGATAAAGATGGGTTTATGATATCTCTGTACATGTATGAATTGGGAAGAATAAAGTCCTCTTTCTAATTAAGGGATTCTGAATCCTTCCTCTGCAGATATATGGCCAACAGAAGAATATAGAAATGGCTATTATTACAGAGGTTAGTCAGAGGTGGTATTTAGCAGGTTCTGACAAGTTCTGGAGAACTGGTAGTAGAAATTTTGAATAGTTCAGAGAACTGGTAAATACCACCTCTCACTGGCCCTCCCTATCTATTCTCTGCCTTCAGAGTCCCAGCTCATCTGGAGGGAACTGAGATTTTGCAATATCCTTCCCCTGGAGTGGGGTGGGGATGGAAATTTTTCAGCATCCTTCTCCTGCCATGCCCACCAAGCCACACCCACCAAGTCATGCCATGCCAACCAACCATGTCCACAGAACCGATAGTAAAACATTTTGAATCCCAGCAGTGATGTTAATATTCTTTTCTTTCTAATATTCTCTTCTTTTTCTTTCACCACCATCATCAGACTTCAGTAATACTCTTTCATGCATATTCCAGTTTGTCAATGTGTGTGGTTTTTTTTAAAATACAGCATTCATGACTGGGCAAAGTGCACTTAAACAGCATGGAATAGAAAAAAGGCAAAGAATACCTAATACAGCTAGCCTGCTTTTGTCAAAACAGTTCAAGAAAATGGCTGCTTTTTCATAACACTGCTTCTTTGGAATAATATTAAATTTCTGCATCTATTTTTTTAAAAAAATCTATGGATATTTAAGTATGTATGTTGTTTCTTTGGCTTCATTTTCCCATCTTACTCCATCTCAGATTCATTGCTTATTGTCTTTCTAACAAAATCAATGTGCAGCTGACTTATGCCAGGATCTGGATTTGATTGGCTTCTCTCCCTTTGATGTTTTTGCCAGTGGGTAATTGGCAGGTTTTACTTATCTTATGGACTAGTAGTTTCATCCTTTGGCTTTCCTCTCTTTCCTTACATCATTGAGCACAAGGAAACTTGGGATCTGCTCCCTATGTTCAAACAAAGTATTGTCAGACCCAGATAATGTAACAAATTTGGCTCAAGGAAAGGTGGCATTAAAGGTTTAAGCAAGAACAAAGTGTGATCTCTAGGGCAGTTCTCTCAGGAAGTAAATCATTAATTTGTAATTCTAACTCCTCATTTCTTAGAGCTCAAAAGGATCTAGTTTGATTAGAAAAGTAGGATTTTTGGAATAATTAGTCAACTTGCCTATCTGAAAATTGTTAAGGAAGATAAATAATAACGAATACTGGAATATTAAAATTGGGACACAAAATCAGGATAGCACTGTAATTTGAGTTTCAGTAATATTGATAAAGGCCTACAGCATAAAGCACAGTAATACTCTGAATTATGTGCTGAAATAAAATTGTTCAAGATTATTCAGTCTTTCATTCTGTGTTTTATGTTTAAATGCTTATTTTAATTTCATGTGTGTGTGTGTGTGTGTGTTTGTAGATTTTCACGGGTGTAGGTATGCTGGTCTTGTTGTATTCTGGTCTTTTCCTGTGTAAGATTGAGATTGTCTTGGCAACATTGCCAAGACAATCTCAATCTTACACGGGAAAAGACCCAAATACAACAAGAACAGCGTGCGCGCACACACACACACACCTATTTTCCTGGAGGTGGTAAGAAGGTGCAACATTATTAGAATCCTTATGACTGTAATTTTGTTTTTCAACAGTTGTGCTTACATATTTTGTTTTCATTTTCTGTTTTACTGAGTGATACCAATGGTGGGTTCCTACCGGTTTGAACCTATTCCGCCAAACAGGTAGTGGTTTGGTGGCCTGGGTTGCTGTAACTGCCAGTGCCCCCGAACCGATTCCCTGGATGGCGCCATTTGCGCCACCATCTTGTTTTTCAGTTCTGCACATGTGCAGAACAATTTTAATTGCACTGCATATGAACACACAGTGTGCATCAAGCATGTGCATGCAAAGCGTGCACGTCCAAAAGGCACACAAGAGCGAACTGGCAGTAGTGCCGGCCAGAACCCACCCCTGAGTGATACAATGTTGTTCTCTTAAGTTAGGAGAGGGAAACTGGAGAGCAATTTGTAACCCTAACTCCTCAATTATGAACCCTAGAAAAACCCTCCTTCTCCTATATGCAGATTATGAAATAAGTGCTTAAAACTAGCTAGAAGAGTCCGGAAGTTTAATCTAGCCTACACATTTGGGTTTACTCCAGAGTTAATTGGACCTGTCTCCAATCAGGAAATCTGTCTTCATAAGTTGTTGACTTATATGTTGTGACAAAATGGAGAAGGAAAACATTATCTGCTACCTGTCACATAACCACCCAGACATACATACATACAAGCTATCCTTGCAGGTGATAACCTGACTCTTGGAAATAACTGATAAGGGTTTTCACAGTGAAAGAGAGGTCACTCAGCACAAGGAAAGTGGAAATAGCTAAGTAGCTGGCAGGAAAAAAAAAGTAGAACTGAAGTTAGAGTAACAGTGACATAAATAAGAGAAATAGCTAGCCAGCCAAGATGGAATTAGTTATGAGTGGCTGAAAGGATGCAGGTTCCAGGAGGATTCAAGAACACTGATAAGAAACTGCCATTGGCATGTGCTAGAAAAATGTCACAACATAAGACCTTCTGCCTTGCACAGATATCCATAAGGAGAAAAGTCACTAGAAAAAAATGATGTTGTAAATTGATATAGAACAACTGAAAATATGTCACCCAGTGTGATCCTGGGTTCCTGGATAGATAGGTAGATGATAGAGATAGATAGATGGTAGGTAGGTAGGTAGGTAGGTAGGTAGGTAGGTAGGTAGGTAGATAGATAGATAGATAGATAGATAGATAGATAGATAGATAGATAGATAGATAGATAGATAGATAGATAGATAGATAGATAGATCGATCAATAGATATATAAAAGGGAAAGGGAAAGTTCCCCCTGCACATATGTGCTAGTCATTCTTGACTCTAGGAGGTGGTGCTCATCTCTTTTTCAAAGACGAAGAGCCAGTGCTGTCCGAAGACGTTTCAATGGTCATGTGGCTGGCATGATTAAATGCCGAAGGTGTATGGAATGCTGTTACCTTCCCACCAAAGGCGGTTCCTATTTTTCTACTTGCATTTTTTTACATGCTTTCGAACTGCTAGATTGGCAGAAGCAGGGACAAGTAACGGGAGCTCACTCCATGCAGCGCCAGGGATTTGAACTGCCAACCTTTCTGATTGACAAGCTCAGCGTCTTAGCCACTGAGCCACTGTACGTACGTGTACACACACACACACACACACACACACACACACACACACACACACACACACACACACACACACACACACACACACACACACACACACACACACATATATATATATATATATATATATATATATATATATATATATATATATATATATATATATATCTCGTCTTTCTTTTTATTTATGTGACTGCCCATGTACAGCACCAGAGGTGGTTAAACAAACCAAAAACAGCCAAAACATGGCATGAAGGATAGCTGAAGTTCTTTGAATATACAAGGTGGTAGCAATTTCTACAGTTTAGCCAAATTTAGCTGTTTACCTGAATTCCTCTAATGCTTGGGTTAGCAGAAAGGTGTGGTGGCTTAAATTCCACTGGCCCTATGGCTGATCTTATTCTGTTTCAAATGAGTCTAGCAAGTAGTAGTGTCTTTAAGTTTTGAAACTAAATAAATTAATGAAAGTAATTGATGGATTGTAAAGGTTCTTTTCACCACCCATTGAACTTCATTTGTCAGCTATGAATCAATATGTTTAATGTTAGGAAGCAGACTTTAAGAAGAGTAGTTTGATGCTTGGATTTAATCACCTTTTGTCAACATGGTAGACCAGTCTAAGAAACCAATGACATATATATCAGGACTATTTTATTGTAACAGCCACAGTAAAGTATGGTACATGGGAAAAGTGGGAAAGCAACAGTTAAAGACTATTTTAATCTTGCAAGTCTAAATGTGCTTCCCATCCCTCACTTCATGTTAATTAGGAAGGGGCCTGACTGAGATTTTTACTCAAACTAATATCTCAAATCCAGCTAAACCTGTCTTATCTGACTGTTAACAGAGTTGTCGTTGCACAGTAGTTAGAATACAATATTGCAGGCAGATTCTCACCGGCTGAAGAATGACTCAAAAGAATCAAAGAAGCATCTCAAGATTTCCTTAATCTGCCTGATTATTTGGAAGGGATGACATGAATGTAATGTCATAAGGACATGTTCTTTAGAAATGGTTAGCAGGACATAAGAATTGGAACTATGCTACAGCTGTAGAATTTGCTCAAGTTGGTCTCATTCTGAGCAATATTCAAAGATGGGAGAGGAAAATACATCAAAAGGCAACTCTTTTACCCAAGGCTTCTGAGTGAAATAATCTAAGAAAATGGTTGATTGAAGATTATTGAGTTGTACAACACATTTCTGTAGAGAAAAGAGGAGACAAAACTGGTGAAAGATAAAAGAAATAGTAAATTACAATTCAGCTCTGGGAAAGGAAGGACAGAGACTCAAAATAACCCCACATTGAGCCTATATGATATAAGAGAGAGCACAGGCAATCGCTGTTAGGCTTTCATTATACTGTACAACAAGAAAATAGAATTCCACGAGTCTTTATTGTGTCTGTATATTGACCTGGATTACTTTGACAATCTGGTCTGGTCTGTAAAACTGGATATGGCAGAAAAGTGGCAAATACCAATAACAACACACAATCAGAAAAGTCTTATTCTTTTATATTTTGGAGAGTCCCATAAGGAAGACCAGAGTAAGAAGCAGACACTATGAAAACCTAAAACTACATTTATTAGAACAGTTACAATAGCATAATTTGAAAATTTTAGTGTACTTCTCTCCCTTGTTCTTTCATCTTCACAGAAATTAAGATGTGTCTCTGTGCAAAGGCTATTGGAGGCATTTTCATAAACCATATCTTGGTTCGAGCTCAAGACTTCTTTATCTGATTGTTGCTTGATAATGGATCTTCTTGTCCTTCAAGGCCATACTTTATGTAAACTATACTCATTCTCATTCATTCTCTCTCTCTCTCCCTCTCTCTCTCCCTCTCTCTCTCCCTCCATCCATCCATCCATCCATCCATCCATCCATCCATCCATCCATTGAAAATAAGTTTTTATGGCTGGTTGTGATAATTTATTTTTTGGCAAATATATATAACCCTATATAACTTAGGCATGGATGTTGGGAGGGAGAGTTGGAGGAGTGGATGTCACACATCTCATGACGTCATCACATAGTTTTTAACATAACCCATGTTATGGATTTGTTTCCCTAATATTATAAACTTCTGCAATTAGGTTTCATGTTAGATAATGATATTTAATCAAGTTTAGTTTCTAATCTGTGTTCTAGTGTACTCCATTGAATATATATGTAGAATTCAATTGCTATTTTACCATCGTTATTATGCTAAAACCATTAAGTATTTTTTCTCAGATGAACATTTATTTGCACTTTCTTTCTTTATTCAGAAACATAGTGTTTCACCTGAAATGACTTTTGGTACTAAAGTCAATTGATGTTACTACTACTATCACCACCTGACAAAACTTTGATAAAAAATTGTCTGATTAATGGATGTTCTGAACTGTTTGGCAAAACCACCAAGACAAACTGTAGTGCCAGTACTCCTCAGAATTGAGGGAGCAACATAATCAAGCCAAGATGCCAAGATCAGCTTTATAGCGAGAGTTCTTCTAGTGATGGATGTGCTGCTGTCTTTTGCCTTGGGAAATCCAGTACTACAGAGAAAGGCGATGCCGACTAAGCTGCAGAAACTAAATATCTATGTTATCTTCAAAGAAAGAAAAAGCAAAGAAAACTGGCAGAGTTAGGCATACTAAATATATTATACCAATGACATAAAAATGATAGGAGCGACAGGAGGGAGGGAGGGCGGAAGGAAGGAAAGAAGGAAGGAAGGAAGGTTATGATGACACCTGCAACACCGTGTCTTTCAGTTGCATACCACTTTAAGTTCAAAACACAGATCTTCTTTTGATTTTAAAGGTTCTGTGCATATTTTGTCACAAAACAAGTGCCTTAGAAAGAATGTGTTAGAAGAAGATAACATCAAGATAAATGTTCTATATCTTCTTGCCTAGGCACTTGTTGGGCAAAGCCTTTTTCTGTTCTTTTTAATTATTTACTTTAAAATATATCTCCATGTTTATTCTATTTGAAAGGCAATATGAATTATTCCTAGTGGAGACCTGAAATATAAGGCTTAGATTATTATTATGCCATTGACTTTTCCTGCTCTTATCTTTTGTCAAATTTCCTAATCTCAACAAAAATGGACCATGATGATTGGGGAAGAAGCTAGGTAGAAAATCAGACATCACGGCTTTGATTTTTGCAGGTAGGTGAAAACCCTTCTGGATGGTTCTAAATTCTGTCCATGAACCACAGTATTGAATTATAAGGAATATATTCTCTGGAAAATTCCAATGTTTTTAAGCCTTTCTCCTATGGGAAAAATATATTCTTAGAATGATATGGTTAAAAAAATGGTTGAGATTTTACGAGATTTTACGCATGTACACACACACTTGCACACACATACACACACAAACACACACACACACACACCTACATGCATATATTGTAGCAGTTGTACAGAAAAGATTTGGAGTAGCACACTCTAAAACAAGAAAAAAACTACCTTTGCATGGATCTGACAAAATAATTTGATTGTTTCTCAGCATAAAATTGAGGTTTCTAGTACCAAAAACCAAGTAACTGGAAAAATATGTTCTATAATACTGTATAAAATCTAAACGGCATCTGTGACTATTTTATATTAGCAAAATGATCAGAGTGGATGTTTTACTTGTTCTATAGGTAGTCCTGATTTAGTGACCACAATTAGGACCAACAACATGGTTGTTAAGTGAAGTGGTTGCTAAGTAAACTCACAATTGTTTTTCAATCTTCTTCAGGTTTCCTTTGCTTTACAGATCTGAGAAGATCTTAAACATAAGGATTTTCATTACTATGATAACAATGAGCAGGAAGAGAAGTTTACCTACATTTGACTGCCTTGCAACCATTGTGGTGTGATAATTACCTCACAATACTTTCAACACTGAAGGAGAAGATGAACCCTTCCTCCTCAAGGGGCCATCACTAGACCCAGCTTTTCGGAAAACTCCTATCTTCTTTCCAACCTTCCATTCTTAAGAGATTCGGGCTCTGAATTCACTATGGAGACTGCCTTGGTCATGTTTGTAGATGATTCTTGGATGGAGCCTGGATGGAAGTGTTGCATTCATCCGTGTGTTCCTTGATCTCACAGTAGCTTTCTTTATTATCAGCCACTTTTGGGTTGGGTTCAAGATTTTCTTTCTTCAGGACTGGTTCCAGGCAGTGTTAGGTATGAGAAGTTGTTCTCAAGGCCTGTTCTTTGTAAGTTGCCATAAGACTTGATATTTTTCCTTGTTCAACATTTATGTGAAACTTCTAAGTAAGATCATCTACCAGTTTGGGGCCTGGGATCATCAACCCATAATGATGGCCAGTGATGTGCAGTCAGGGGAGGAAGGGGAGGCAGAGCCTCACCACTGTCATCATGAAAAGAAAAGGAAAATGTAAAAGGAAAAAAGCAAGAGCTGAAGTCAGGCTGAGCTAGTTGCTGCCAGAGTCACTGTGGATGACTCTGCTTAGTGCTTAATTATTTAAAAAAGCCTCTAAAAAAGCGCCCTCTACAGGAAGAGGCAGGAGGACAACGTGCCTCATCTAGTCTGACTTTAGGCGTTTTATGATCACTCGAGCAGAGTTAAGCAAGGGTTAAAAGCCTAAAAATTCCTGATGTAGGTGAGGCATGTCGTTCTACTGCCTCCTCCTGTAGAGGGCGCTTTTTAAAGGCTTTTTTAAACAGTTAAGCAGAGTCATCCACGGTGAAGCAGCAACTAGCTCAGCCTGACCTCAGCTCTCGCCTTTTTCCTTTTGCATTTTTTTCTTTTCATGATGACAGTTTCAGTTTCAGTTTCGCTTTATTTGTATGCTGCCCTTTTCCCTGGGGGGACTCAGGGCGGCTCACAGTTCAAAGGGGGGGGGGAAGGACAAACAATTTACAACATGAAAACACTACCTCATTTAAGAACACAGCAGTCATACAATTCGAGTGGGGTTAGAGTCTTTAACCCCAGGACAGCCGGGACAGCCAGATTTTAAGACAGGCAAGAGCAGAGTTGAAATCCTCTCTGAAACAGCTGGAAAAGGTACATGTGGGTTGGAGGGAGGGGGAGGAATTCAAACTTCATCCTCCTGGTGCGGGGATTTGGGCAAAGGCTGGAGGGAAGTGCTCTCCCTCCCCAAGTGTAGTTTGATTGCAGGCAGAGCCACGTTGTCTTTTCAAACCTGTAATCAGTGAAGTTGGGCTGGATTCTTCCGGGGCTGGGAGAAAGTGTGTGTGCTCCAGTATGGCTCTTTGAATGGCTTCCTGCCTACTCCTGTGGTCTCCCTGACTCCCTCCAATCCAAGTGTGTGTGTTTGTGTGTGTGTGTGTGTGTGTGTGTGTGTGTGTTTGAGAGGGGGGAGGGAGGGAGAGAGGGAGGAAGGAGGGGAAGGGAGAAGAAAAAGAAAAAGAAAAAGAAAGAAGTAAACTTATTTCGCAAAGGAGAAAAACAAATGCTCTTGCTTTAAATCGGAACTGAGCATGTCTGGTTGTGGAATTCTGGGAGTTGAAGTCCACAAGTCTAAAAAAAATTGTGTCAGTGCCTCACCAGCCATAAATCTCACCGCATGTCACTGATGATGGCCAACTATACTTTGCCATCTCAAGCTTACCCCATTCCCAGAAGCTCAGTGGGTTTGGGTGGGATAAAACTGATTCTGGCTGTGCTTATTTGGACTGCCTAAGTCAAAGTATTTTTTTCTATACTCTGGAATAGAATTGCCTATTGCTCTCAAGAATGGTGCAGAATCTTGGGGACCTTTTGGATTTACATGACTTACAGGAAATGATGGCAGCTGTGGTCAAGAGAGATTTTGTTTAGTTCTATCTGGTGTGCCAGTTATGCCTTTTTATGGGTCAAGCCCTCCGTACATTCATTGTCAACCCTATTGTAAAGAACTATACCTTTATAATGCTTTATGAGAAGGATTGTGATGGACAAATGGAACAGATGTTGCCGGGGAAATGATCAGAAAAGAGAAGGGGAAGACCTCAATGGCTTAACAGTCAGAGAAATGTAGGAAGGACATGCCTCATTTGTTTAAGTATTCCATTGGATCAACGTTGCCTTTCTCTTTCCCTTATTACATATAGTAGGTATGTAACTCTATTTCCTATATTATGTCTCAATTCTTAGAGCTTGGTCAAGTCCCCTTCTTTTTCCTCTTCACTGAAGTTAAGATCGTGCTAAAAAAAAAAAAAAAAAAAAACAAAGCTGGATGCACATCAGTCAACAAGTTAAATATTAGGAGTGAAAAATTTAAAATTTCAGAAAAAAAGTTAAGAAAGTTAAAAAATATTGGAGACAGCAATGAGGAGATTTGTCACTATCTCACACAATGTGGGGGAAAAGAAACAAAAATTCATATGTAAAATGTTAGTTTTGTTATTTCCTATGATGATATCATAAATAATTTGCCTTAGCAAAATGTAGAAGAAAAATGAAAAGGTGGAAACCTTTTGTCTGCAAGCTCTCCTAGATTTTAAAGTGCTAATAGATGCAGAAACCAATTATAATTATTTTCACATCAACGTTAATCTGATCAGCAGTGTATTTGCACAGAATTATGTGCAATTTAGCTTATTCATATCCACTTTTTTGCATTTATTTTATGTTTTTCTCTCTCTTCTTGGTTAATGCCTGCTGAAAGTAAATTAAGGACTAAAAGGTTTTAAATGATGGTAAATGAAGACAAATAACACTTCCGTTGCCAGTTCTGGTTGAAACTAACAGGGCTATGTAAAATATTAAATGTTCTGTAACTATATTAAGGATTTCTCCCCCTCTGGTATTTGTGCAAGCAGCTTCCTAACATGTTGAAATGACTGAAAGGTTGTTGATTTCAGTATGTCACTTACAAAAATATCAAAGCAATTATCTCTGAGAAACTCTCAATGTATGCTTGTCCTCCTTTAGAAATAACAGGCTGTTGGTTGAGGTGGGAGGCAAAGTGGATTTTATGCAAACATGCAAAAAAGTTTGAATGTGATCAAAGCACCAGAAATACTTTGCATGTACCTAACACCTTTCACATTTTCAAAGCAATTCTCACATACACAATGTCCTATAAAAGCTGCCTTTTATATTTAATATCAGACTGCTGATTTATCTAGCACAATCAACATTCAAAGCTTGGGATGCATATATAAGTCTAACTTCAGTATGTTTCAAACTTAGTGAAAGAAAATGAATTTCTTTAAGACATGCTGGAATTCACGGTTTGTCTAATCTGCTTGTTTTCTTCATAAACAAGTTTCACATTCATCAAATGTCAAACAAGCTGTTATATATCAAATAAATCCTCTTTTTCTGATTATATACATATTTCTAACATTATTACAACTTATTAATACACACAAAGAACAGAGATAAGATCTGTCTACTTAATACACCCCTGTTGTCAAAGTTCTGACCAACAAACCCAACCAAAGTAAGCACAGCCAAGACAATCCAACCTCTTAATGCAAAACTTGACTACATCATTTTGGCACTGATGAGGGCAAAACCAGGTCTGACCATTTCCCATGCAAAACCACATAGTCAAAGTTCAGGTTCTCTCTCCCTCCAATTAGGGCAGCTCCCATTGTCCAATTGAGTCTCCTGGTATTGTTATGGGAAAGTTTCTGGCTCTGCCAAAACATCCTTGGTCTTCACGCCTGGCATTTTGATGTCTGAAACCTACTACGATAAGTTCTATCTTCCCCTTCCCTCTCTCCATAGTTTGTTGGTAAGCTGAGAAGTGATAATACCTGTAAAAGCTTGACACTGGTTTTATAAGAGTTTCTTGGCTCGTAACCTACTGGCTCATCCTGTTATTACATGTGCACTAAATCTGTATTGTTTTAAATTCAACAGCTATCATGTATTATTAGTATAATTTGTAAAAACTAAAAAAAAAGCTTCTGATGAGGTTATGAATGAATCTTATCCTTATCCCTGAAGAAATCTGAGTTTGAAGGAATGTTGCCAAATAATAATCCATGTTAGATTCTTCTAACCTCAAAGAGCAAGAAAGACCAGCTTAACCTTACCTGTCTTTGCTTCCCCAAAGTACCTCTTTGGATAGTGTGTTAAACACATTTAATTTTAGAAGATATTATATTCCACAAACTGTGTTTCATTAGTATTTGAAAACACGTAATTATGACAGTAAATATATCTTGTAAGGCAAATGAATTAGCAGGAATGAAGATTCTCCTTTCTCCTGAAATCAAATGCTTTCTAGTATAAACTTTTTAGACCAACACGATTTTATGAAATTAGTCACAATTCCTTCTGTCTTTGTGCAAATAAGCTTTGATTGCAAGGCTTTTCATGATTTAACTATTCAATTATCTGTCTCCATATATACGTACTTATCAGCTTTTAAAATCAAAATGCTGTATCCTGCTGTAAGCCATCCCTATTGTTTCATTAGGTTTTAACCATCCCAGCCAAACAAAAATATAATTGGTGCAATCTGTTCCTCACAAATATATTTCAGATCCAATTGACAATGTACTTTAACTCTTTCTCTTCCTTGTAAATCTAATGAGAAATAAATTAATCAGTTTACTCTTTTTGAATGCTGAGGTTTACAAAGACTTCAAATAGCTAAGCAGACAAAAGAATGAAACAAAAACAAAGAGATCATAGGACAAATCATTCAGAGTTCTAACTCAAGTCACCTATGTCTGGCTCAGATTATCAATTGAGATGCGGGTCTTTCTTAAATCCCATGCAAGTGATTTGGAAGACTTCTCTGATAGTTTAAAATGTCAAACATAAATAAAGCACATATGGTATTTGTAACACGTCTTTTATGTGTAACCTCAGGTTAAAAGGGCTTGTGCCACAGTTAATCTATGAGACTGCATTGTTTTTATTGCTACAGATGGAGATAGCCACCTTTCTGAAATATAAGTATATGTTGATTTTTTTAAAAAAATCCTTATGTCTATTTGTACATGCAGAGGGAAAGTATGTGCACACCTATCTGTGTATTCTAAATCTTTCATCCTGAAATAAACATTAGAAAAGCAGTGTCTATAAAGACTTACATTTCAAGGTTTCCTTCTATTTCTACAACTCATCTATGGTACAGTTTGTGTGTGTGTGTGCGAGGAGGGGGGATGTACAAAATGTTATTGAATTCAAGTTTCCAGCTAATAGTTGTCCTAAATAAGCAGCTTTGACAGCAATATTGTTACAATGCAGTTCATTCTAATTTCTAAGAGTGATGATGCACCAATTAAAATTAATCCATCTTCTAAAACGATCTCTGTTTTGGATTCCTTTTATCCCAAGGAAGGCACTGCATGAATCAGTAATTACTAAGCATTGCTCAGCTTAGTCAGCATTGCTCACTTAACTTTTATCTTCTGTGGAGATTAATAGCCATCCTTGGGATCCCAGCTACATTTTATTTATCAAAGGGATGCCAACGGCTCTCATGGAAGACCAAGGAAAGACTTTGTTAGTGGATAAAGAAACAGTCTTTAAGATCTTGCATGGAAAAATAAATAAATAAATAAATAGATGATAGATAGATAGATAGATAGATAGATAGATAGATAGATAGATAGATAGATAGATAGATAGATAGATAGAGGCTTGGATACTTCTAATCAACCTGTCCTGAACAATTTGCAAATGCATCTTATAAGAGACAGTCTAATAGCATAAGCTTTAATTTATTTTGTAGCAACATTTAGATCAGTTGGCTAATCAGATCTGAGGATGATCTAAGGCTACATTTTAATTCTATCCACTCTCATTTGTAATTCTTCCTCTAGAAAGACTCTCTTCCTGTTTGAAATCCAAGCAAAAGTCTGTGATGATTTCTGCCTGCATGAATGGCTGGCAAGTGCTGTCTGACAAAAGAACCATCAGAAAACTCAAACGTTGGAAAGCATTTGGAGGTATGTCAAGCTTTATACTCATAATTGGTATTCAAGCAAAGAGATTCCATTTGATCCAGAGTTCTATCATCTCTGCCACCTCACAATGCATTTGCATGGGGATTAGTTTCAGCCTGGAAATGCACTGAGAAATTATCACATGGTGGAAGAAAAGATGCCCTATTCTTTTCCACTTAATTTAAGATTCAACAAATTATTACTTGGTGATTTACGCTATCACAAGCACATTACCTCATTTTGAACATGTTACTGATCTCATTGTGAGAGCTTAGAGTAAATTGCCTTGAAATCACTTTATTTCTGTTCTTTTTTTATTTTTCTTCCTCTTGTGTAGGCACTCCATTCTTGATGACATAACAGGGGTTTAACCATACAATAGTTCAGTTCATGTGTTGTTGTCTTCTTCAAATATGTATGAGGATATTGACTAAAATGCTTTCATGATATCTGATATGGCATTGAATATAGCACTAATAAAGTTAAATTATATCCTAATTGAAATACTGTGGAATAACTAACCCTTGCTTTATTTATATCATAATGACTGAATACATAAATTACTTTACCAAAATACAAGTGTAATATAATTAAGAAAAGTTCAGAATGCAAGCTTATGTATACTTGTTGAGAAGCAATCTTATTGTATTTAGATATAAGCTAGATAATTACATGATGTATCTCATTCATGTAATAGAAAAATTAAATAGATGTACACAAATTGAAATCTTTGTCTTAAAAAAAACCTTTTAAAATATATGATCAGTTAAATGGGAAAATTAGTTACTCAATAGTTGTTAATTGATTAATCAATAGTTGTATAATTGTTATTAAATCAACTTTTAACATATTATACAAAGTGCTCCTAATGATATATATCTGAATCTAAGAATAGCTTTGATGTTCTATAGTAAAATTGTCCAAATCTTTGTGAACAGTTAATTGTCAAATACCCCAAATCAAATGTTTCTAGAACTGTTGGAAAAACAGATTAATATTTCAAATTATAATAAATTGCATATCCAAAATCTGTTATTTCATAAATTGTAACTAGTAATTTATGCATTGGTTCTTTGTGCTACTGATGGTCAGGAGTAAATTGCTCCTACTCAGCTTATTACATTTTTATGGGTTGCTATGAATTCAAGATAGAAGGATATATTGAAAGTACCAAGAAAATATATACTGTGAAGTAATGATTAATAATACCATTTTAAATCATAAATTTATTTCTCTTGAATAAAATTTAATTTCCTTCAACACAGGGGAAAAAGACACTCTATATAGTTTTGTAGAGATTGTAGAATAGCTATATCAAATAGCCATACACACTTTCTCAAAATTAAAATAAATTAAATACAGAAAGGGTAGGAATTACTCCTAGGTAATTGAGATAGGATTGTTCTTATAAACAGTGTTCATAACTGGGAGTTTAATGTGAAATACTAAGTAGATACAGTTCCATGCATTGTACTCTCCTTACCCAAGGTCAAAGGTAAAGTAAGTTAAAAAGAACTGCTACAGAACTTCCCACTTTTCATTGATCTGATACATGAGTCCATCAGAACTGCTTAATTGTCTAGCATTACATGACATATGTGTAGAAGAGATGCTTGCTTGCTTGTTTTTGAAGAAAAGGGAATTTAGCAGCAGAGTCTTAAGGGAACATTTTTCCATAAGCATTGTTTATATTTAAAAAAAACATTTTTAGTATTTAAATGATCACAGAAATGAGAAAAAATTACCAGCATCAAAATATAAAAGAAATATGAGTTTCTTCTAGGATTGATGAGCCATGGTGGCACAGTAGTTAGAATGCAATACTGCAGGCAACTCCTGCTGACTGCTGACTTACTGCAATTTGGCAGTTCAAATCTTACCAGGCTTAAGGTTGATTCAGCCTTCCATCTTCCGAAGTGGGTAAAATGAGGACCCAGATTGTCAGTGGCAATATGTTGACTCTGTAAGAAAGGGTTGTAAAGCACTGTAAAGTGGTATATAAATCTAAGTGCTATTGCTATTTAAATGACTTTCTAGACCTTATAAACATATCATTATTAAAGAAGAGAAGGGAAAGGAAACATCTTTCAGTAGTTCAGGTTTTCTGTGGACTGTATAGTTCTCATCTGAGAAAAAAATGTAAGCATCATCTAGACACAGATAATTGGCATGGTTAGAATCGTTACATAATATTTTCCTGTATATTTATCCTAATCTAGCCACTGTTAATAGCCCAGTAGGATGATGAGTGTTGCTTCTTCTCTTCTCCCTTCACTGAATTGGGACATAGTTCTTAGGCAATACAATTAGTAAAGTACCCTAAAATTTCCCCAACTGAGGTGTAATTCATAATAACAATTTTCAATATTCAGATTTATATGCACACTTTACATCTTGTGTTTCCTTTTCTGGAAACTCGTCTGCTATTGTCCATGTCAAAAAAGAGAATGTGAAACCAAAAACATGCATTTATGATTAAAATGGTATTTCAACCCATAACTCCCTGTTCAGAACCTAACAATTCCAAAGTAAATGAAAACTGAATTCCTTTCCTGCTCTGAGTACCCTAAGTGATATGGAACAACAAAAATATATCTGTTTTCTGTTTATGGACATAATCAGATCAAAAATGGCAAAACAGCTTATATTTTAATGACTCAAAATTGTGGCAGGAAGCTTAGTAATAGCAAAGACTCTAACATTGTTAACTAACCTTGTTATATAGATTCTCGCTATACACCATTCGCTGGGAATGTAGTATAATTTTATTAGTCCTTCCGTCTACAGATAGTTTTCTCCAGTTATGCTGATTACTTCCAGCACATAAGTTTTATTTTTGTTTTATCTCACAGTTTCCCTTTCTTAGAAATAAAAAGACAATTTGTTGCTGGAAATGAAATAATCATGTACATTTTCTTCTTCTTTTTATCATTATCCATCTTGTATTACAAAGCATCCTTGGGCAATTTCGCTACTTAAGCTGTATGGAAAATACAACAATGAACCTTTCTGGATGGGGCATCTGCATATTTCACTTCCATTACCTTTCAGCAGATAAGGGTGACATACTCATATTAGCAAATAAATTGTAGTCAAATGATTACTGCAGGAAATTGGGTAAGGCAGCTGTGTTCTATTTAGAATTGGGCAAACAAAATGTAATGGACAATTTATTTGATTAACTGTTTTTCTTCCCCCAATGTGTTTTTAAATGCAAGTTTAATGATAATTTTTTGTAAAACACTTATATATTAATATTCAAGCCATGACGTTTGGCCTAGTTTCAGCTTATATTTCTAAAGATCATAAAGGAGTAAAATAACAGATTGAAAAATAAAACCAATGATGTCATGTGTTCAGCAGGACTTGTTTTTCTATTTCATGAAACATCCCATTAACCAGAATAAGTCCCAAACCTTTAGATAGATGTTTTCTTCTTGGAAATTAGGAATCCTGTACAATATTCAAACCTTGATTTCCATAAACCAAGTAGCAATTGTACTGAAAATATATAATGGCCAAGTTTTCTGGTAAGAGATTCCTGGTTCATAAAGACCATACATTAATTTCAAAGACAAATTATAGATCAATTTGAAAACTACATATACATGGCTAAAAGAACAGGAAGTACAGAAAAGCAACTTGGTCTGACCTGAAGCTCAAAGTGAAGGTAAAATTTAAGTATATTAAAATATTCAACTTACTTTCCTTCCTTCTTGCCTTTATTGCTAGGGCCATCAAAAATAATATTCGGAGATGATATGAAAAACAGCGATCACTGCAAAAGTGTTTTGTTTTTAATTCCTTGGGATTTGTGGTAAATTTCTAAATGCAAACTGTGTGCACCAGTCAATGCTGTCTCCCAAAGAAGCAGTTATTGACCATGGAATGCTTGGAACTGAAAAAGGAGAAATGCATTTAAAAAAAACCACAAAGATATATTTAGATGGGCTAGATTAGAATGGGGCAGCTTTCTGATATACCATTCTGTCATCTAATGGAAAGTGAGTTTCCCCACAAAATTTAGGAGCATAGAGATAGAGATACAGCATAGCACAGCATAGCACAGTGTAGTGTTGAATTGAAATCAAAGGACCTTTGATTCAATTCACTTCTTTGACCATGGAATCATCAAATGGCTTGGAAGCAGTTATGGTGTCTACATATAAATAATAAAATATTGGGAGATGGAATTTCAACCAAAAGAAAAATACAAATGGATAGAGGAAGGTGAAAAAAAGGAAGGTATCAGACCAGGTCTGAATGCCAGCTATCAATAATAGGAACTTCCATTCAGCAGTCCATATAACGTTCAATAAATGTTGCAATGACATTGAAATGAATTTGTGATGGATGTGCTGCCAAAAGGTAAAAAGATAAGCTTTATAGGCTAAATTGGAAAATCCCTAACCTGTATATTAAATATCTATGCATGGAGTGTTTCTCCAATTCTCCTGTGTCCCTTAGCTAGGGTGTAACATAAGCAAATATGTGTACATTTGTATGTGCACATATGTGTATTCACATCTGTGTAAATAATAAATCTTTGATACATTGACTGAGACTCTCTGTGTTGCATATTCTCTTGAGCATTTAATTGCTCCATAACATTTTGAACTCCTGTTCTGTCCCCATCCACAATTATGACAATATTTTACTAAACTGCAATTACCTCTATTTTTTGTTTATTATTATTTTATTTATTGTTTTAATTATTTATTAAATTGATTCCTTATTTAGTTTCCTATGAATATCACTAAGTGTTGCATCTTATTTTTACGATGATTGTGCTCATGATTTGTCACTTGTTGCTTGTATGTACACTGAGAATTTATGCACCAAAGACAAATTCCTTGTGTGTCCAATCACACTTGGCCAATAAAGAATTCTATTATACTTCTAACCAGATGGATAGGTAAATCTCAAGTGAGGTGATTTACATATATATAACTCAACAGGGCAGTTGAAATTGGACAAAAATGAACAAATGATAAACTGAAAACTAGTAATATTTCAGCCCAATTTGCTGCTTAGCATTGCTGTGGTCTAAAATGAAGGGGCACTACCGTATAAAAGATCTAGAACTTCTAGAACAGTGTTGTCAGACTTGGCAATTTAAGATGTGTGGACTTCAATTCCCACTATTCCCTAACCACCATGCTACTGGAGGAATTCCGGGAACTGAAGTCCATACATTTTAAAGTTGCCAAGATCAAGATATATTGTCCTAGAGAAAAGTATGGCATCAGAGGCAGTTGCTAAACCCAAATATCCCACCAATTGAGTAATCCTGCTTGGCAGGCTATATTTGTTGAGTTTCCGTTTCATTTTTGGAAGTAACACTTGTATTCTAGAATTTTCCTCCAACCTTCACTTCATCTTTATTTCTTTTGTGCCACTTGCAGCCATAGTGATCGTCAAATCCTATTTAGAAACAAATTTAAGTTCATAGAGCACAAAAGGTAGAAATGTTTCATAGTTCTAAACCAAGAAACTGGGAACCTTTGCCTATCATCTGGTGCTTGTGTTATGCTGCTCACTGAGTATAGGTAGAAAGATTCCACATCACCTAGCAACAAGAATATTATTTCCTCTGTTCCAGCTTACATATATATAGTTATAACTTAGTTGGGACAAAAAAAAATCCTCCCAAGTTCATCAGGCCCCAATTATTTTCTGGTCAATACCCAGGAAAAATCCTAAGGTTATCCACTGTTACTGAATACCAGCAAAACTTTTAAGTAAGGTAAGCATAGTTCCTTCTTAGATACATGTATCCATTAGACATACTTTCTGTAAAGTTATATACTTTAAAGTGGTATTTAAGCTAGAGTCCATGATTATAAGCAGAGTAATGTATTGTACAATAAATAAATATACTTTCCATCTGAGTTTGTAATGAAGTGCATGCTAGCACTCTCCTATACAAGGAAAGGTGTTTTTTTTTCCTTTTCTGTAGTGAGCAGAGTGATTGAGTCATATGATAGGTAAATCCCCATCAGAATGAAGAAGGTAAGGTTGTTTATTATTTAAATCACATTTAAATAGGTAATTGTGAGTTGAAAGCAATGAAGATAGTTAAAAATAGCAATAGCACTTAGACTTATATACCACTTCACAGTGTTTTACAGTCCACTCTAAGTTTTTTTTATTTAGCATTTATAGGCCGCCCTTTTCCCTGAGGGGACTCAGGGCGGCTTACAATAATAAGGGAAGGGGAGTGAAAGACAAAATACAGGAAAAAAAAGTGAAATAACTAAAAAATACTAAAACACAACATTCACTCAGCATTCGGGAGGGGCAAGAGAATTTATCCCCAGGCCTGACGGGCTAGCCAGATCTTAAGGGCTGTACGGAAGGCCTGGACTGTGGTCAGGGTACGAATCTCCACGGGGAGATTGTTCCATAGCGTCGGAGCAGCAACTGAGAAGGCTCTCCTCCGGGTAGTCGCCAGTCGGCACTGACTGGCGGATGGAATACGGAGGAGGCCCGCTCTATGCGATCTGATGGGACGCAGGGAGGTTATTGGCAGGAGGCGGTCTCTCAGATAGTCAGATCCACTACCATGGAGCGCTTTATGGGTGGTAAGTAAGACCTTGAATTGCACCTGGAGATCTATAGGCAGCCAGCGCAGCTCGCGGAGGATAGGTGTTATGTGGGCGAACCGAGGTGCGCCCACAATCACTCGCGCGGCCGCGTTCTGTACTAGCTGAAGTCTCTGGGTGCTCTTCAAGGGCAGCCCCATGTAGAGCACATTGCAGTATTCCAGCTAAGAGATCACAAGGGCTCGAGTGACTGTCATGAGAGCCTCCCGATTCAGGTAGGGCCGCAACTGGCGCACCAGGCGAACCTGGGCAACCTAAGTGGTTTAAAGAGTCATCATGTTGCCACCAACAATCTGGGTCCTCATTTTACCACCCTAGGAAAGATGGAGGGCTGAGTCAACCTTGAGCCAGTGAGACTCAAACTGCCGAACTTATGAATCTTGTAGGCTTAAACTCATAACTAATCTTTCAGGCACATCTATCTCCAAATAGGCACAATATAAGTTGGAGAAGGCCAGGGGAGGGATACAAAGAAAGAGCTCGGTTCAGTCTATAATATAAATAAATAAAGTGGATTTTGACCTGAATCTAGTTCCAGATTTGCAGCCAAAATCACTTGGAATTGAGTGACCACATATATTGAAGACATATATAAAATAAACTTAATTGGATTTTCTTTTGATTTTTATTGTTTTTCCAGCTGTTTTAATGATAGGTTCCACTTAACAAAGAAATGTTTATGTGGGTCTATAACTCTATTCAGATGTTGTAAAACTGGTTAACATCTGAAATGAATGGAATATCCATTCTTGAGTTGCTGTGTGATGCTGTGGATACCTCAACATATCTAAATGTGTTTTATGTATTAGGGAACAATATTTGCATGTGCACTGCAATTACTTCTACAACAACAGAATCCTATATATGATCTTGCTCTATGTGTATCTGAAAAAAGTCAACATTCCATCTGCAACATCTGAACAAACCAAGTATTCTATGCATCTCATGCAGAGGTGGTATTCAGCTGGTTGTCTCCGGTTCAGGCGAACTGGCAGCGGCGGCTGCGGGAGGCTCCTCCCACCCACCCTGACATAATGTGCGAGCATTGCATTTGTGAACCAGTAGGGAAGGTAAGTGAATCCCACTGCTGGTCTCATGTCAATTTAAACATATTATAAGAGTTTAATATAGCCGCCTTGTTCCTCTGAAGTAAAAGAAATAACTTATATGAAATAAACTACTATAGCCTGAAACAATATTCTTCATACAGACTATGTATACTAACAAATTTCTCAGAACTGCAAGCTTTATTTTATTAAGCACTTATCTTTAGTAGCTGAGTGGTACACTAGCAGCCGGGATGAAATTAAATCTAATTTGAACTTAAATTTAATTAGTTGTACACAGTAAATATGATTATTATTCATGCATGTTAATAATTGTCCCCTCTGTAACGTTAACAATTAAAATCCAATGCTAACTTTTGAGGGGCTTTAGAAACTAAAGCCAATACTTTGAAGACAGGGGAAGAGGGATTTTAGCATGTTTAAATCTACTCCATTTTAAGATGACAATTAACACAAGGCTAGCTGGCTGGGATATCATCAGTCTGATTTTGATTTTCTGCAAAGCCTAAATCTATGACTATATTTTCCTGAATTCCAGATTTTTATTTTTGCTATGAAATAGTTACTGTCACAGAATTAAAATTGAGGTTGCCCAAGAATCTGCTGATACAGTTCTACAGAGGAATTATCGGGTCTGCATTTGTACCTCTATAATTGCCTGGTTTGGCACAGCAACCAAACAGGATAAGTAGAGACTTAGAAGTGTAATTAGAAGTGTAGAAAAAAACAAATGCAACCAGTCTTCCTTCCATTGAGGACCTATACACAGCACAAGCTAAAAAGAGGTCTGAAAAAATATCTACAGACCTCTCATTTCCTGAATATAAACTGTTTCAACATCTCCCCACTATAGGATATTGCATGCCAAAACAACGAGATACATAGTTTTTCCCCCATGCCATCACACTGTTAAAACCTAATACCTACAGCACTGTCTTATACTTAAACATGTAGTAGGTTCGTATTGCTATTATCTTTCTCATCTTTCCTATTACCTTCTCCTATTAGTATTTTATGATTTATCACTTGTTATTTGTATCTGATGATTTATGATTGTATCTTATCACTTTCTTGTTTGTATGACAGCTTACGCACCAGAGGCAAATTCCTTGTGGGTCCTGTCACACTTGGTCAATAAAGAATATTCCAATAATGTTTTGTACTAATGCATGGGGGGAGGGGAACACTAGTATAATATCAACAAGATTTTACTTTTCTTATTTAGCTCCCATCCCATTGTATTTGGTTATTTAGAAAATTTAAGACCACCCATTTAAGCAACAATTAAGCAATAAAATCCCAGCAGGTTCAATTGCCCTCCTTTCATATTATATATGCAACCCTAGTTCAGCACATATCTTTTCATTATTATTAGTCTGACCAGAAGAATGGTTGATGGGATGATAGGTACTCAGTCATACAAAAGATCAAAGGGTCAAGGAACCATTAAACAGCTTACAGAGTCACAGCCCCCTTATTGCTGAACAACTTTGACCCTTGAGATCAGGATGGTCTCCATCATTCTGTAGTTTTAAAAAGCTGTGAAATGGTCCTTTGTTTAATGACTATTTTGGAATTGACATTTGTCAGTCATTAATAACAGTAAATGAGGATATGGAACTTACTATATTTTTCCCTCTTGTGAATTTTCATGCTTTTAAAAATGTGAACCAGATAGAGTTCCGGGTATAGGCAGTATACATATTGATGAAACAAATAAATAAAGCCTAGGTTTTAGACTGCCAAAGATGATCACAAAAGTATATTTTATCTCCAGTATACATACACGTTTCTAGATATCCCTTTTTTTTTCCAAATAAGAGAATAGGATCTGCAGAGAGAAATAAAGAACTTACTTTCTTTTCAAGGATTTCAATTTTAAATAACTACTGTGATGTTAGCAACAGCATCAATTGTACTCTATGGTTATAACTTTAAAAATTCCATAGCAATGGTTAGAAGTTTTAGAAGTAGCATTCTTGATGAATAGCAAAGCTGTTAAGTTATGTAATATTTGTTATTTATTTATTTATTTATCCATTCAATTATGCACATAAGTATGGAGTCCATGTTTACTTTTGGATGGAGGCACATTTCTATGGCCAATATGTGTATCATGTTCTATCTTCCCTTAAGGATAATCTTGTAGTTATACAGTACTTTGCTTGCATGTTCTTGACACTTCTTCCTAATCTTCTTAAGGTGCTCTCTTTTCATCTGTTAGTAAAGCAATTGATGTTTTGTTGCTTGTTTTCAGTAGTCTTATGTGTACAATACAGCTCTCCCTTAATTGTTATTGCAGTCAAAACTAAGTTCCTAAATCTCATATTTTTGACCAAGTATCACAGGGCTGAACATCTCTCATATCTTCCAGTCTCCTAACAGTTCAGCTTCTCAATATGGCTCTACTATTATAGAGATATTGGTGTGTGTGTGTGTGTGTGTGTGTGTGTGTGTGTGTGTGTGTGTATTTGTAGATTTTCACGGGTGTAGGTATGCTGGTCTTGTTGTATTCAGGTCTTTTCCCGTGTAAGTTTGAGATTGTCTTGGCAACGTTTCAGCGAGGTCTCACTCGCCATCTTCAGGCTGGGTTTTGGGAGTGAGACCTTGCTGAAATGTTGCCAAGACAATCTATATATACATATATACACACCCACTATATTGCCAAAAGTATTCGCTCACCCATCCAAATAATCAGAATCAGGTGTTCCAATCACTTCCATGGCCACAGGTGTATAAAATCAAGTACCTAGGCATGCAGACTATTTTTACAAACATTTGTGAAAGAATGGGTCGCTCTCAGGAGCTCAGTGAATTCTAGCGTGGAACTGTGATAGGATGCCACCTGTACAACAAATCCAGTCATCAAATTTCCTCTCTCCTAAATATTCCACAGTCAACTGTCAGCTGTATTATAAGATCGTGAAAGTGTTTGGGAATGACAGCAATTCAGCCACGAAGTGGTAGGCCACATAAACCCGTCCAACATCAATGTGTGACCTCACAAATGCGCTTCTAGAAGAATTGTCCAAAATTCCCATAAACACACTCCAAAACCTTGTGGACAGCTTTCCCAGAAGAGTTGAAGCTGTTATAGCTGCAAAGGGTGGACCGACGTCATATTGAACCCTATGGATTAGGAATGGGATGTCACTTACAATAAGTTCATATGTGAGTAAAGGCTGGTGAGCGAATATTTTTGGCAATATAGTGTATATGTTTTCGTAGATTTTCACAGGTGTAGGTATGCTGGTCTTTTGCTGATTTTATCTGTGGTGCCTTTGATGTAAGGGAGGAGGGTGATGCCATTGTCCTGTTCTGTGCCTTAGTTTTTTTGGGAGGAGTCTCCCTTTGGATTAGGTTGGTAATTGGTTTTTGTTGGAATCTGTTGGAGATTAATATGTTTGTGAGAGTGTGTAATTCAGTTTTCAGGTGGTCTTTGTCGGCTAGGCGTTTGGTTCTGGAGATGAGGGTCTTGGCTACAGAGTTCATCTGTGCAGGGTGGTGATGGGATTGTGCGTTTAAGTAGTGGTTGGTGGTGTTTTTTTTCGGGAGATGGTGTGTCCTTGTTTTTTTGCAGATTAGGACGTCCAAAAAGGGAAGTTGGTTGTTTGCTTCAATTTCCATAGTGAATTGTATTTTGGGATGTAGGCTGTTGAGATGTGTGAGGAAGTTGTCCAGTTTTTCTTTCCCATGTGGCCAAATCACGAAAGTGTCATCAACATATCTGAGCCAGAGTTTGGGTTTGTGTTCAGATTTATCTAAGGTGTTAGTTTCAAAATGTTCCATGTATAAATTTGCAATGATGTGTGAGAGGGGTGATCCCATGGGTGCTTCTTCTATCTGTTTGTATCTTTGTCCATTATGGATAAAGTATGTGTTGGTTAGGTAGTGGTTGGTCAGGTCCAGGATGTGTTTAAGGAGGTTGTGTTTGTTCTGGAAAGCTGTCCTGGCTATACATAAAGTGTTTTATGTCTGAGACAGATAACATTTTGGTACAGAAGCAGCATAATTATAAAGGCAAGTTTCCTGGCATAAACAAGAGAACATTATCAGTTTGTTGCCTTGATGTGAATATCATTTGCTTACCCTTAAGTAGGACATTAAATTAGGTGGATTTAAGTATGTTGAAAGCAATGTCTATGTTCTTAGTGGTTTTGGTTTCGTTACCCAATAGTATGCATAGAATGAATGGTAAATAGAGCAGACACATAGCTTTTTTTGAACCACCATTTGCAACAAATCTGCACTATATATGTTAAAGAACACAACAGAAAATTATTGAGTGCTGTGCTGGAAGAAGATTAATGCATTCACTACCATTACAAATCCTGAGCCTATCAGGTAGCTACTGTATTTTCATAGCTATTACCAGCTGTTCTATAGGATGAGAACATAAAAACCCCAGATTATTTGTAATGATCACATGGTTGGTTTCACAGTCAACCAGAAGTTTAGACTGGATTTGGCATTTTTATTCATTTATCAAGTCCTTCTCAATATCTGTGATAGGCAGATATTGTTGTTTGAGGTTGTTAAAGGCACCATTTCAGAATATAAACTGTTGGAAAGTAAAGCTGTCTTTTGCAATTGATTGATAGAGATTTTGTCATCATTATCATCATTAGCAGACACATCTCATCCCTATTCATAATTCTATGAATTCTGTGGCATGTATAAATAATGATAGATTCAGGTTATGATTTCTAAAGCAACAATTGCTGTTTTTATTTGCGCTTTCAACATAAAAATGTACTATAGAAATGACAATTTTATTTTCAACGTCCAATGTTATTCAAGGTTTACTGAAATGACTACCAACATATTGCTTAAATTAGTTATTTGAACTAATGATTGGATAAAATGTACTATAAGTTAAATTTCTCAAATTATTTTATTAGTGGCACACACTGTAAAGTAATTAAAAAGTTGCTAAGTACAGCAGTGACATATGTTACTTCAAGCAAATAAAATGGCATGAGAAATAAAACAGGAACAAATCTATAATCATTGGCAATTAATTGTATAAACAATTAATTAGGAATCAGAATGCTGGTGTGAATAGCTGGTCCCCATATAAATTAACATGGATTTTTTAAACGTTTGGAATTTAATGCAACATTTCAATAACCAACTAAACCTCAAAAATTATACAAAATTGTTCAAGTTGCATCAGAGTTATGACTTTGGAAATATCAGCTAACAAATTTCAATGAATTGATCAAATATTTGAAACGTTTAAGTATGAACAAGTTTGTTTTTGTTTAGTTTCCATTCCCAACCTTCCAGTTGGTTATGGACTTTAGCAACAACATAGGTCCAGCCACTTAGTAATCAAAGCATAATTTTATGTATAAAATAACATATGGAATTCTCTGAAAGCTTTTTGGTTTACCCTATTACATTTGTTTTTATTATTCTCTTATTATTGTACTATTGTGTAGTATTGGGTCAATAGGAGTCATTTAGGAATGTAGTACAAGGTGAAGAATAATTTAGGAGTTGAGCAACCCAATAAATAAATAATCAAACAAATAAATAGTTAGTTTTGAGATAATTGTTTGATTTTGTATGTTAGTAGGATATGAAGTGCTAAATTTGAAAAATCACTAAATTTTGGGTTTAGCAGCTCTATCACATTGCCACAATTGTTCATCACACTGAGAAAACTGGTTATGGTATCACCTTTGATACTGATAATTTCTGAAACTCACAATGAACTGATAGATATTCTGTAAGCTCACTGTGGCCTTGTTACCTTCTCACTTTCCTATCATTGTTTCTCTGCCCCACTTTTTCTCATTTACAGAGAAATGAAGTTAAGAAAGAATAAGCACAACAAACCTGTCACCTATCAACTCAGAATGTTGCAACTCAGGAGGTGATATTATCCCATTTTTTTGGTATTACTTTATGTTTTTCATGGTTTTGTTGTTTGCTGCAAAGTCATACCTGACCCATTGCGACCCCATGGACAATGCTCCTCCAGGCCTTCCTGTCCTCTACCATCCTCTGGAGTCCATTTAAGCTCACACCAACTACTTCAGTGACTCCATCCAGTCACCTCATTTACTTCATTGTTTTACATCTATCTAAACATATAAGTATGTGTGACTTTTCTTCTGATATGTAAGGTTATGTATGTATGTATGCATGTATGTATGTATGCAGTTTCCCTTAATATACATCATTTTTTCTAAAGATTTACCGAAACATGCATTTTATGCTTGTTTGTCCCTATTATTATTATTTTTAGCATATGTTGAGAACATAACAAAGAGAAGTAAACATATACACACAATACACATAATTATATACAACTCATCCACGGGAATATGGCAGTGGCCTCTTAACTACAATAGATGCCTAATTCAGCTATCCAGGCAATTGTCTGTGTGATTCAATGTTTTTAATTGTTTTTCCAAATTTTTAGGTCTCCTATATCCTGGAGTTGGGCAGCCAATAGTTTTAAATAAATAAATAATATGAAATTGAAATATGCTGATGTAAATAGCCTTTAAAGTTTGCATTTTATTGTGTGGGTTCAGAAGTTATGGATTAACATTGACAAAATTGTCCCCTCTGAGACAAGACATGCAGTGACATGGATGAAGTGGAGTCAGGTCTGCTTTTATAGTTTATAGCATGTCTTGGTGATTAAGTAGCCTACATACCTGGTTTTGGATAGCACTTTGTGAGAGTATATAATTATTCTTGGTGGTAAAACTCTCAGTGAAATCTTTCTTTTATATTTTTTCAGGCAAGAAAATGATATGTTGGATGAAAAGCCCAGGTTATCATTGAGAAAGGAAGCAAAATAAAAGGCAAGACCAATTCCTATTCTTCAGCAATGCTCTTTAGATCTCTCCTGAGCAACCTCCTATAGATGTTTATCATAACAGCCAATTACTGAAGAAGATACAGGGGATGGAAGCGGTGAACAAAGACATCTTCCAGCTGCTGCTTCTGAAGCTATGCCTAGAAGTCCATGGTGGTTCCTTCTAAAGCTGTCATGTCCAATATTAAACTGGTTTTTTCCCCTCCCATCTCTTTTGTTTCTGGTGTTTTCCTTCTGTGAGAAACTTGGTTTTTCCTTTGAATAACTATGTTGTTAGCTTAATGTCTGCTTCGTCCATAACTTTTGCTTTTTATTTTGTGCCTATACACAAAACATAGGCATGCCAGCAAGCATCAAAAGAGCTCTAACAAAGATATTGCTGCCTTTTTGCAACAACAAAGAGAACTATAAAGGACAAAGACAAAAAGTCAGTTTGTAGGCATAATGGTAAGACAAGATGCTTTGATTTAAAAAAGCATGTAAATAAATAAAAAAGTGAAAAGTTTGTAATAACCAAAGTTTATTACTAAGAGCAAAGCAAATGGACTCATTTTTATTTGGAAGGAAATAACAAGTTTTGTATCCATATCAAGGACTGTGAAAATTCCTTTTGAATTAAACCAAGTTTCTACAAGATTTGTGTTCAATATAAAATTGGAATATTTTACCGTGAACTGAAATGAATGACATATTCTATAAATTACTGGTGATTTTTGGTTGGACTCCATCCACATACAAAATAAAATAACCAGCAGTTATTTTAAAGAAAAAAATCCTACTGGTAAAGAAAGGCAAAAAACACTTAAGGGGGAGGGGGAGGGGGAGAATGCTTGCCGGGGGAAAAAAAGCCTCTCTTTTGTTTATCCTAAAATCTTACATTTGAATACAGGAATCCCAGTGTTGCTTATTCAGATTAAATGTAATTTTAAGCATGGGAAGTTCAAAAAGATATATTGATGCAAATGCTGATGCTATCACCACCCTCCCATGTTGACTTGGAAGAGCTAAAGAGGAAAGTAAACAAATCATACTAAGAGGAGCAGGGTGAGTTGGTAGTCACACTGAGATCCATTTTATAATTTGTCCTTAATGATGAACAGGCAGTTAAAAATATTCTCAGCAAAGAAATACATATCCCTGACCTCATCCACTTGACATTGTCTTTCCAGAATTTAAAACCCTAGCTGAAAAAAAAAAAGGATCAAGTCTTTGATGGAACCTTTGCATGCAAAGTTATGTGCAAGACCAAGAACCATTATCCTTCCTGTACAAATGTCCTGTGATTGACCTGCATTTTTCAATTAACACCTGGAAGAAAGGCTGCTTAGACAAGCTAGATCTTCCTATTTCATCTTGCAAGTTGAGAGATAACAAAGTTCAACTCTAACCTCAATCAGTTAATTATTTGCCTCTTTTTCTTGTAGCAGAACCTGCTAGGCATTTAATCCTCATTAATATGTAACCTTTTGCTGACACATAAACTAAGAAACTCTTGGGCGGGGTAGAGAGGTTGAAGGGCTATAAACACTTGTCCAATGAAAGCAACCCCTTTGTAAATTGTATTCCTGAGAATATCCTTGACACTTGGGCTCAGATAGCAGATTAAGAAGGGTTCCCCCTGGTAGTATGAATATATTAAGAGACAATTTCTTAGTAATCCATCTCTAAAAGTTTGTAGCCACTCTGGCATTTCTTGTGGTGTGTTTAATATTTGTCCTGCAAACCTTAAATTAAGTATCAATGAACAAATTACCAGCAACTAAGTACATACACCAAATCAAATTAGCTGGTGTATTAAAACTAAGCAATGTCAATGTTTTAAGACTGTGTAAGGAAAGAAGTACTGCCAAGGGACAAGTCAGATAAGAGACAGCATAGCCAGCAGCTGGATAACGAATAGGGCAAGAGACTCAAAAGAGACCATCCATAGTTTATTGAGCTGTATGTAAAGGAGATGGTGTAGATCAAGGTGATCTAAGTAATTTCTATAAAAGTTTCTGTTAAATTGTGTAAATATGAGGACAGATGTCTGAGGAAGTGTCAGATAGTCTTTGCTCTGGTCTCCTTTGGAAAGCACCTGGAAAACACATCAGCTTCTTTAAATAAACTTTGCTGAAATAGTTGATACCCTTTAACAAGAGGACATGATGAGGATATTTTAGTAACTTCTTTGTTTCATAGATAATATGTGTTTCCTTTGTAATCAACTTGTATTTCCTTATTTATGTAACTAATAAAGTATAAATGCTGACTGAACCATTGTACATAGTGCTTTTCCAACCTTATGGTACAATCCACCTTTGCTTGGTCCAAAATAAATGTGTTACTGACAGAGATTTGGAGTTTGCTTCTTTGCCATACCAGGCCTGACTTAGAGAGTGTGCAAGACATTTGAAGGAAAATTGTACATTCAGACTTGCAAGATTGATGTCAATCTTGTGGGGTAAATCAGATAGGAATCATAGACAGATGAGTTAATTCTACTAATGCCACACTAACAGAATCTTGCAATTTGAAAATACAACTCCCCACAACCAACCCCCACCTTCCTTTGCAGTCCAAGAAACTTGAGAATGTCTCTGCTGACCTTTTAGCCCTATTCACTATACAGTGGCAGGCTATGCTATCTGTTATTTAGTCATTTCCTTGCTATTTCCCAAGGTCTTTCCTACATGCCATTACATTAAAGATGGATGCTTCTCTTCCTGGCTTTTCAACGGTTTGCCATCTTTACCATAAGAAGATATTAATCTGCCAAAAGTAATCTGAGATGAGCAATGCCCACAACAATGTTAAATCATTTTAATCTGTGAACATCTCAATAAACTACATGAAGGAAGTCAAGTATAACTTGTGGTGCTAATCACATTCTATGGTTGTAGAGCTTTTTGAGGTCATCTAGGACAAAATGAAAATTATCAGACATCTTTTCATCATGTTTCTAGATAAGAATGACTGATCATTTGGAACTAATAACTAGTATCTGAATTTGTCTTTCTCTTCTTTCTTCACAATTATTTCTTTATTGTCATGTCATTATGCTACAGGTGGGTAACTTTGATTGATATATAAACTCTGCTATGGGTTGTCTTGTGGGTGGAAGTGAATTAATCATATGGATTTTCCTGGATTTGTTATTGCTTTTAAACTGAAATACTTGTTTTAAGTAAATATTATACTTTTCACTTGCTTCCAAGTTTAAAATGGCTGGAAATTGTGTTGCCAGTTTTCAGGATTCATAGCCACAAGATCCTCAAAAAGCCATAGAAAAGAATTTGTGGGATACTCTGGGGCTAAGAACTGTTTTGTTTCTAAACAATTTAGTTAACACTAAACAATAGTGTTTAGATTTCTATACCATTTCACAATGCTTTACAGCCCTCTCTAAGTGGCTTACAATGTCAGTATATTGCCCCCAGCAATCTGAGTCCCCATTTTACCAACATTGGAAGGATAGAAAGTTGAGTCAACCTTGAGCTTGGGAGAATCAAACTGTCGAACTGCTGACAGTTGGCAGTCAGCAAAAATAGCTTGCAGTATTGCATTCTAACCACTGTGCCATCATGACTCTGATAACTGGCTAGAGAGCAATAACCATAAATAGCTAAGTTTTTAGACCAATCTAAGACTTTTTTTGTTTAAACGGGAATTTTACTGCCTAAAAATTGGATTAACTGGACCCATGGAATCACTATTTGTAATGTAAATTGCTGCTGAGGTTCCTTCCATTCCACCTACAAGAGGCAATGCCAGCAAAATGGATATTTATCTATACATCATTCATTCCATTGTTACACATAAACCTCGCACAGCCTTTATCAAATAATGGTTTATACACTACCTTCCACCTCCCCAAATTATCACACCAATTATTCCTTTAGACATTTAAACAAAAGCATGTGGAATCTTTCAATCATTCCAGATGATTCCTCTTAAAGTGTTGTATAGTCTCTTGAAACCATCAGTGTGAATCCAACAGGAGAATCTCATTGTCAAGTTTCAAAATTAATATAAAAAGTAATAATTTAAATATTAACAAGATCAACTTGGAAATCATATCTGGAAATTTTTAAAGCAGAGAAGAAAGGGGGGAGACTAATAAGATTACAAACTATATACATAAACAATGGCAATATTTTATGACTTCTTATTCTTCTGTTACTTCTTATTACCTTTCTGGTAAATAACTTATTAATATTTCATAATATGTCTTCATTAAACAGTGCACAATCAGCAACAATGGAACAATAACTTCACATAATAGGACATTTGTTTTCTGAATTTACAACAATTTTTATACTAAATCTGATCACTGATCACTCAAACCAGCATTTGTAGCAACTGCAGGTTGCTATCCAGCAATAATTATTTCTTCCAGCAATCAAAGTTCAGGTCTTCAACACCCAAAGTATATTTATTATATTATATGGAGATTAACATGCTATATGAGAAAAGATCAAGTGATATATCATTCATTGGCTTTATTTAATTCTTTTCTTCAAGGAAAGAAGCTCAAAATGGCCCGTGAAGTAGATATCACACGGAAGATTGGGTGAATCTAACAATAAAGTTTACTTATGGTGTATGTTATAGAGCTTATAACAATATATATGCAGTGGTTTTAATGCAGCGAGTTGGTGTTTTGAGCTTTCTCAGCAGCTTTAGAAAAATATATTTTTTTTAAAAAAAAGAATAGTGTTGCTTCCCACACATGACTTTTGACATCTATATGAAGCTTCTGGGTGTGGCCATTTAATGGCATGGAGTTAAGTATAAATTATATCCAGATTTATATATCTACCAACCAAGCAGTGCCAAGGAGGTTCTGTCTGCAGGTGGTAGGGGTCTGGATGAAGAAGAATAGGTTTCAACTCAACTTTAGCAAGACTGCTTCTGGTTTTAGGGCTTCAGGTTCTAGGAATTTTCCATATGTAACTCAGAGCAGAGTTTTATCTCCCTGAAAGAACCTCTGCACAATTTAGGGATCTTCCTGGATTCATGACTCCTAGTTGAAGGGTAGACAGTTACCATGGCCAGGATAATTTTGCACAACTTCATGTTGTGTGCCAATTGCACCTGTTCCTGAAAAAGAGACTCTGCCAATGTCTCTCATGCCTTAGTCACTTCCCAAATGGATTATTTCAATGTATTTTGTATGAGACTGCCCTTGGAAAATATCTCAAAGTAGCAACTAATGGAAAATGAAGCACCACTGGCAGTAAAGCTTGATTGGCACATGTAACCCTTCTTCTCTGCTAATTGCATGGGTTGCCACTAGGTTTCTGGATCCAATTTGAGTTGCTATTAGGTTAAGCTTTTCATGACATGGAGCTATGTTATTTGAGAAACCACCTCTCCCCAATTGTATTTACTCACTCCATCAGAACTGTCAGGCGAAGAATGTTAAGGCTGCTGTCTATCAGGTAATGTCCCTCAGGCAGCACCCAAAAAACAAGTCTCCTTTCTTATGGCACTTGCTCTTTGGATAATCATTCCTCTGGAGGTTAAACTAGCCCCAACCTTGGCCTTTTGTGTACTTTGGAAAATTTGGTAATACCACCAGGCATGTGAAACAGAACATGTGACAGATTCAATGGGATGGTTATGTTATTAGTTACAACGGTTTCTAACATTGGCTACAATTATGCATTTTAAATGATTTTTGTGTTGATGTTATTTTTATATTTTTAACTGTGGTTCACTGCCCAAGATCACAATGTCAGGAGGTGGGGCATATACAATGAAATAAATATATTTATTTCATTGTTTATTTATTTTTTTCTTAGCTCTGTATATTATGTTTCTCACCTTGTTACTGAATTGTATAATCCTCACCTAAGGAATTCATTCTGGAAAGAGGACTTTGCTCATTTTAACAGCTGTAAACTTTTACTTTTATCAAATACTTCAGTTCCTTGATAAATGTTAAGATTGCTCATGCATGGTAAATAGTTTGTTTGCAAAATTAATAAAAGGAAAAAAATTCTGCCTTCATATAGTCTACCCTTTTGTTTTCCATTTTGTAGATACACAAAAAGCCGAGTGCAATAAATAAACTTGCCATCTCTATGTTTGGATGTGCATTTTAATCTATGCTAATTTTACACACAACAGTTGCTTCAGCCAGATCCTATTTACAGTCTTTCCACAGTTAGAAAGACATTGCTATTTTCCTGAAATAAATGTTTGTGTGTGAAACCCCTCAGTTTCTGTATGTGCTGGTAACTGATACCATCAATAGAATGCCAAGCATTGTGTTTATCAAAGGAATTAGAAAGTCCCAGGCATGAATCCAGTACCAACTGGGAGAAGGAATTTCTCAGAAGATGAACAGCATAAAACCACTGTATTAGGTGGCCCTACCAAAACTAAAATCAACTACCACATTATGATAAGCATTCAGAAAGTCAGACATTCAGAATGTTGAAAACCAAGTATCAAAATTTAAACTTGATGTTCTATCAAGAATAAAACCATCCTGTTTGTAATACAGTATTTCTCTTACTTTGTTCTGACTATTCTCAATCATGTTTGTCCTCCTCTGTATGTGAATAGGAAAGTAAGCACAAAAATACACTGTCTGCATCAATAAACATATCACATAAAAACCTCTTCAACTGCATACAATGTGTCGATTGGTTACAAGGTCTTTCTGAGTCCTTTCCATAGTCATCACTTGAGCTTTATCAAAAATCACATATTGTCAATCTAATATCTTTATATACATTATTATATACTTCATTTGTTTGCTTATCACTATTGTTTCTCCATTTTAAACAAGATATTCTAAATATGTATCCATTTATATTATAATGATTCATTATATCATCTTCAATATATCCAATAATAAAGATTTTTATATCCTATTCTAAATCATTCTATTATTTTAGCATTGATAACATTCTCTAATAATTTTCAATTCCATATTTTTTCCATTATTAATATCATCAATTCAATATGTTTTGTGGATTGGGTGAAGGAACGCAGGAGCCATGGATGTAAGGAACAAGATCTTTATTAAAGCATAGATGACAGCGATTCAAAACAGTCAAGATCGCGCCAAGGTATTTATACTAAGCATGTAGCAAGTTAAGCACCAATCAGGGGCCGAGTACTGTACAGCAACTGCTGACGCAGTACCTCAGCCAATCAGGACACACTGGCTGGTTAGCAACAGACTATGCTGCGTCCCAGCCAATCAGGGCTTGTTGTTGTTGCACGCGTGAGTTCGAATCCCACCTTCGTCACCAGTTTTGTGGATTGGGTGAAGGAACGCAGGAAGGCAGCAGCGGAGGCAGGCAGCGGAGGCAGGCAGGCTTCGCAGGAAGGCAGGCAGTGGTCTCGGCTGCTCTTCGGGAGGCATGCAGGCTTTGCAGGCAGGCAGGCGGTCAGGCTCCAGCCGAGGTTGAGCTGTCGTGATCCGTGGCTCGTCCTTGAGCATCGGCGGTGGCTCCAGCCGAGGGTGAGCGCGGGAAGCCCCCCTCGGGCAGGACGGAGGCCACGCCTGAGTGATGCCAAGTTGGCGTAGACGCTGGCGGCTCCAATGGCGGTGGCTACTGCTGCTGCTGGCCTTGGGCGGCAGCTCCTTCGCGAGCTCTTTTAACTGTAGGTAGATTGGATAGCCTCTGGAGTTGTGCGAGGTAGATTGGGTAGCCTTCGGAGTTCTGCCAGTTTTAACTGTAGGTAGATCGGATAGCCTCTGGAGTTGTGCCAAAGAAAAGGCGTTCGTGTGGCTGCGACTGGCTGTTTTCTCTTGTTCTAGGCTCTGCGGGAATCGCGGATCCCACCTTCGTCGCCAGTTTTGTGGATTAGGTGAAGGAACGCAGGAGCCATGGATGTAAGGAACAAGATCTTTATTAAAGCATAGATGACAGCAATTCAAAATAGTCAAGATCGCGCCAAGTTATTTATACTAAGCATGTAGCAAGTTAAGCACCAATCAGGGGCCGAGTACTGTACAGCAACTGCTGACGCAGTACCTCGGCCAATCAGGACACACTGGCTGGTTAGCAACAGACTATGCTGTGTCCCAGCCAATCAGGGCGCAGCATAGGCTGTTGCTGGCCCGGTTAGAATAACTTGGAATATTCTACAATATATATGTATACAAATTGTTATAATTGTTTAACATCCATTAAGCATAGCTATTATTACATTTTTTATATGAAACATGTTAAATTTGAAGTAAATTTATATTATGGCATTTCATTACATCATCCTGAAATCATCCAATGATATTACATCTTTATATTCTATTCTATATAGAATTATTTATCTTTCATAAAAAGGTTTTTCAACATCATCTCCATCATTCTCACTTACAGTTTGTATAAAATTTCATATTATCAATCTAGTATGTGTAAATGCTTTATTATCATTATTAATCATTTATTTAGATATAGCTATTATTACTTTATCTTATACATAGTAATCAAAATTTAAATACATTTAACTAAATTTTATTGTGACATTTCATTTAATCCTCCTGTATCCTTCCAGAAATAGTGCAGTCCAATATTTCTTGCCATTTGTAGAATCTGTATTCTAAGTGTTTTCTTGATAAGTCTTATGTGAACTTCTCTTGACAACTTGTTATTCATTGCATATCTTATAAAGATTTGAAACCATCTATCTGTTCCTTTCATTAGCTTGACTTTTGTTATCGCTGGTGCTTCTGCCAAAATTACTCTAATTGTTTCTGCCAAATTTCCTCCCCTTTCTTCATCTATATTTTGACATCTGAGATAGAGTTCCAGTTCATTGATCTCTCCTTTCTGTATTTCACACTTATCATTTTCCTCCAGTGTCGACAATTTTCTTATCACTTTCATATGTCTCTGTGGTTTTTTTGAACTCTGCCCTAAAATTTCATCATTGTTTTATAAGTATTCTCAACTCTTCCCTCTGTACTTTCTGTATTTTGTTCTATAATTTCAAGTCTCTTTTCAATTCTCTCTGTGATTATTAAGACTTTTTGAATTTCTAGCATAATTCTTTGCAATGTTGGTCCCTTTTCTTCTTCATATTGGGCCATTTTTACAGGCTATAGACACAGCCACTAAAACATCCAAGGTTTTTGGATGTTTCAAACAAATTCAGTAAAGTTTTTCAGGTCAAAGCTTTCTCTTTTGTTCAAAGAAACATCTGTATAGCAACTGACCCTTTCAGTAAACAAAGCCAATTGCTTTGTATTATCAGATGTTACCAAGCCTCTAGCCTCTAGATGACAGTGTTACATTCTTTCCCTCTGTTTTTGCCTCTCTTTCTAATCTCCGAACTCCGGAACAGAAGAAAAAAATGTTTAAAGATTACGATCCAGCCTAGCCTTGCGAGTGAAGAAACTTTTAATACACAAATACAAAAAATCTTCCAGGATTGGGCGGCCTATAAATTTAATAAATGAAAAATGAAAGAAGTATAGAGGAAGAAGGGAAAAAAAGACCAGTCCAGTTTAAAAGTAAGAGGCATTTGTAAAAAGTCCATCCATAGAAAACAAACAAAATTAAAGTGAAAAGGATAACACGATATTTTAAACCAGGGTTAATTCACTGCTTGCTTCCTTCTGTCTTCAATTTTATTTTAACTAAGTCTTTTGGGTTTTCTCTTCTCTAATAATAAGTATTTTTTTCACCATTTTGACACACTGTCTCGCCTGTTCTGCTTCTGTTTCAGGGGACTGTCCCAACCATCTGCAGCCATTTTGACTGCTTCTCTTGTAATGGGCAAAAAAAGTTTTGTCCTGGATTGATCAGGGACTTTGCGATGTCCCTGAGATCAGAAGGACCTGCTCTTCTGTATCACCATTCCTTCAGAATAGTTTAGATCCAAAAGGATCGTCCAGCAACAGAGATATCGACAGCAATCCTGGAGCCCCAAGATTGCATGTTGTGTCGATGTGACATCAAGACCCGCCCCACCAAGGCAACGTCTTAATGAATTCACTCAAGCAGGAAGGAAAGAGTTTTGCTTATTCAGCTCCTAAAATTCTGTATCTTAGACCTTGTTCCTCAAAATTAAGCATAATCATATTTTATATTAATCTTGATTCCCTGGTTTTGCTCCACTGTTAAAGGTTCCCAAATCTTAGAAAGAACTGATGTAAAACAATGTCCTGAAGGTAGATTCCTGAGTAGCTATTTCTCTTCCTCTCTTCCCAGCTGCAGCATTAAATACTCACACACAGACACACCAATCTCTTTGAAACCTGCCAGGAAAGTGGAAGAGAAGGTAAAAAAGCTTTTCATGGATGAAAGTGGATTGTTTTCATCTCCTTGAGCTATCCATTGGGAACACTTCTGAAGACAAAAAGCCTGCTAAATGCTGGCATGAGTCACTTTGCCACTATCTACTGTTAAACTAAAATTGACTTTAATGTTACTGAATAAATGATTTTTCTACTGAAAAGCACAGCATATTTTAGTACAATTACAGGATGTTCAGTGGTGAGAAAGAACTTAGACAGGGTATGTAAACTGGATTAATGATTATATACCGTAACAATGTTAATTTCCCAATTTCAAACTTTATAAAATGTAATTGGGTCATTCTGTCACACAGAAATAAATATGAGTATTGAGTGCAAACTGTTTGGAGTTAGAGTTCAGAATAATGTCAAAAGGAATGTGCTTGAATTTCATAAATGAAGCTTAATAATTTAAATAGGGATGGTTGGTGCAGTTAAGCAATGAATATGTCATATATCAGGGGTGGGTTCTGGCTGCTGCTACTGTTGATTTGCTCAGGGATGCGCTGTGCGCACGCTTGATGCACACTATGCACGCATGCACAGTAATGCTTATGCGCAAAAACCAAGATGGCGGTGCCTATAGCGCAGCCGAGAGAACAGATTCAGGGGCATGGCAGGCCAAGTTACCACCTACTCAGTCACACCAGTTCGAACCAGTAGGAATCCACCTCTGCCCTATATCAATATTGTAATATTTGTTGTTATCATAACTATAAAACTACTGTATGTCACAATTCCTTGCAGGTTTTAAAAAATATTGTAATGATACTTTCCTTCCTCTGTTGTATATCACATGTATTAATTTTATTATATTTGACTCATTACCACTTCTGGATAAATGTTCCCAAGTCCATTCACAAAATAAAAATTATTTAGCAGTAATGTCACTTGGCATTATTGTTCATATCCACTTCTTTGTTGTTCAGAAAGTTGTAGGATGAAGCACTCTAATTTGGTGGGGAAGGGGTTTGGTCTGGGAAATGGTGTGTTATCTTCCCTGTGTTTTATTATATAAAGTTGTTCTGACCCCACTTCTTCGCTCGTTAACAGACGACAGTCAGACAGACTTAAAAGGAAATAACTTTATCAGTCCTGGTTCACACTGGCTGCGAGCCCAAAATAAACATAGATAAAGTCTCTTGCAAACAAGGATTACGCAGCAGAATGCAGAAACAAAACTCTTACAGCACCAAGTTTTCAAGAAGCAATATCACTTATCCAAGTCTCTCACAAACTCAAACAGGAACGGAACTGAATTTTCCATAAACGAACGATGAACCATGAACGAACAATGAACGTTGACTTCTGCAACCAGGACATGGCACCCTCCATCCTTTTATCTCCAGAAGACGACACTAACGAGCCCCAGCTGCATTGTTATTCCTGCATCCCGACTCAACTCACAGCAAACTTCTACTGAGTCACAACATAAAGTTATGTAGGAAAGTTACTTTTCCTAGCTTCTTAGCCTATGTGTACTATACTTTAAAAAGGGATTTAAAAAACACAATGCAGTGAACTTACCAAATAATCTTTCCTTCTCCTTTTTCCACACAATAAGCTTATGAACTGAGTTGGGCTGAAGAAATGTCAGGCACAAAGTCACCCAGCTGGCTTTCATACCTTGAATAGGACTACTACTTCCTAAACAGTCATCAATAATTCTGTTCTTAGTTGATTGAGCTTATCTTTTATAGCCATCATTTATCCATAATCAACCAGTTACATTCATAGTACACCGAATAATAAGTTCGGAAAGGACCTTGGAGGTATTCTAGTCCAGTCCAACTCCCTTCTCAAGCAGGATACCTTATACCAGTGATGGTGAACCTTTGCGGCACCAAGTGCCCAGACGGGAACATGTGCTGGAGTGCCGGAAACCCGAAGACCAGCTGGCTGGTGCACATGCCGGCTGGTCTTTGAGTTTCCGGCACACGCATGCACACCAGCCAGCTGGTCTTTGGGTTTCTGGTGATCCAGCATGTGTGAAAAAAAGCTGGCCGGCATGCATGCATGAGCCGGAAACCAGAAGAGCAGCTGGGGATGGCCCGCATGGCCACAGAGAGGGCTCTGCATGCCACCTCTGGCATGCGTGTTATAGGTTTGCCATCATGGCCTTATACCATTCTAGACAAAAGGTTGTCCAGTCTCTTCCTCTCAGTGATAGAACACTCAAAACCTCTGGAGGCAGGAGTTTCACTGATTAATTGTTCTCGCTGTCAGACATTTCTCCTATATACGAGTCTATACTGAATGGGGATGGAATTTAAATAACTAAAGCAAGTCATTAAATCCTATTGGAATACACCCAAGAATTTTTGTAGAACCCAGAGAAATAAAAATTGCCTGAGTTCTCTTAGCAGTGTGTGTATTTGTGGGTGTGTGTCTGTGCGTGTGTGCATGTGTGTGTGCGTGCACGCATTTGTGTGTATCTATGGCACCAATTTTTTCAAATGGAAGGTCTGGGAAATTTTAGATTGCCCATTTAATGGATGTTCCTGGAAAATGGTACACATAATAATTAAAGGGGTCACCAAACAAAGTTGATTGTTAAGGAGATTTTTAAACAGAAAAAAAGGAACCACTTACAGCACATTATTTACCTATGGGATTCATTAGTCCAGCACATAGTTATGGTAACTAACTTGGACAGCTTTCAAAAACAATAGAATATTCACATTAGTCAGATTTCCATGATTGATATTACAGACTTGATATTATGTATGGGTATGTCCAAGTTCTAGGAACCATACAACAATTGCATATTTTCCTGGCAGCACCCTAGATGCATCTGTTTGGCTACTGCAAGAATAAAATGCAAAACTAATATAGACCTCGATCAAGCAGCACTATTCTAATGTTCTTAAACTGGTGTACCTAGGGAAAAATCACCATGGAGATGACCAAGAAAGATGATTTCACTTACTAATGTATGCCTGGTATCTAGTATAAGTGATACGAGTATATTGCTGAACTAATTTATGCTGATCTATGACCATAATAAAATTTGATTTGATATTGCTAAACTAATTGGGAACAATGTTATTAAACAATTTAGATGCAATTGGAAATCTGTTAAAGACTTTAAGAATATTATATACAATACAAGCCTACAAGAAAGACATTAATACAATAATGGCAAAAATTTAAATAGTTAATTCACCGATTCCATTAATATAATCTCAAAATATCAACTCCTCTTTTTCTTGATAGCTCAGCTAATTATCTGACAAAAATTGCAATATAATCATCATAATTATCAATTACTAAGAACTTTGTCATCACTGAAATTGCCTAGCATCCCTCTAAGTGGTTGGCCATTATTATTGCTCTGATAAAGAAAGCCATAGTTTAACTGTACCATGTGAATCAGAAGTGTCTCTTCTGATTGCTTCTTTTCAAACAGAGATCTACGGTGTTTCCCCGAAAATAAGACAGGGTCTTATTTTCTTTTGCCCTCCTGAAATAAGCACTTGGCTTATTTTCGGGGAGGGCTTATTATTTTTAATGTGAGCATGGTCACCTCATGGCTGCTGTTCTGTTACAATATTTTTGGGAAGGGCTTATTTTCAGGGGAGGGCTTATTTCAGCGCATGCACTCAAAAGCCTGCTTGGGCTTATTATCCGAGGAGGGCTTATTTTCAGGGAAACAGGGTAGATTAAATTAGCCTTTGTAGGAACTGGGTAAGTAAGACCCAATGACACTCAGTCTATATGAAGTATTTCACAGCTAAGTGTGTCTTCTGTCGATCATTTGGATTTTTGAATGTTGCTTGGCCAGGCCCCTGGAAGGTCCATTTTGGCCTATAACGGGCCAGGGAAGTCCTGCAGAGAGCCAAACAGAGCCTTGGAGGGACACATTCAGGCTCCATTTCAGCCTGCAATGAACCAAGGGAGATCTCTGGATGTCCACATGGGGCTTCTGAGGAGACGAAGGATGAACAACTGCTGAGGTGCTGCAAGATTAATAGTTTCTAGCCTTGTTTGGAAATGCTAGGAGGTGCTGATTCTGTAACTTCGAACATTCACTAAGGGAATACTCGTAATCCAGAGATTACCTGTAATGCATCTATTCAATTCAGTGAATGGTGAAATTCACAGATTCATATTATCCTAGTCAAACCCTATTCAAAATTGATGATTGTCAACCCTTACTAATAACATGATCCTCATCTTGGTAATTATAAATATTTATAGGCATTTTATGAATGCTGACAGTCCTGCTATTTTTTTATATACATTTTACCCTCTTTATCACTACATACATATTAAGTTTATTTAAAATACATGGACATGATCATTTTAAATCTGTTATTTATTGGTTTCTTATATACTGTACTAATTGCCAGATGCATCATAATAACATCACATGGAGCAATTCTCACTCCTAACACTATAATAAATAGCAGTGATATTGAAATATAGAAATATATTGAAAGCTGTGACACACCAAAGCATCTTTGATATAGCATGTCAGGCAGGTTTGAATGCTAAAGACTTCCTTTCTACAAACCTTTTAAGTCTACAAACTGTTCAAATTTAGTTTGCTCGGCACATAGCAGAGGGGGACACTTTAATGTTTTATCCCCAGTAGCATTGGGTAGGAAGTTTCATAAACTCCCATAACAGAGAAATTGTTCCTGTAGTCAAAATAAACTTGAGACTTGGTGCAAATATTACTTCACTCTACTTTCTAAGAGAACTTGGTATCCCTGCATTGGCATGCCTGTGCCACCCTTAGAAGAGATCCAATTTTCAAAAATGGAGTTGTAATTTATTTTCTGTTCTCAAACTGGAACCCTGCAATTATGAACAGAGTTCCAAATTTTTATTGGCAGCTGTTATCATTGGCAGCTGTTATCATAAAAAAACTTAAGTATCTTAATCTTGGGATAGTGTCACTGCATAGTCTTGTTATCCTTTTATCTCATTTTCATTTCATCTTTTTTTTTGGTCCTATTTTACTCTATTTTTTGTCTTATTCTTGTAAATTTTAACTGGTAGTCATATGTGGTGGTTTTATTGCTCTTATTGCATTTGAGCCTGTTTTTATGTGCTGTTCTTTATTGTTGTAGCTTTTTTGCTGTTCACTGATCCATAACTAAATACAATTTCAATATAGAAATAAAGACATATCAAGGATAATAGAAAAGGTTCTCATTTTCACCATTCCATGAAGCCACTGAATATTTAGTTATGCATGGAAATATTGAATAAAAATTCCAGTTCAGATTAACCCGTGAGTGGCCTTGGGTCTAACCCATTCCCAATGGTAATTCTAAAATAACTTATTTAACCATCATGAGCTTGGCAAACAATTTTATTACTACTATTCCAGTGTAGAAAGTGTTGACATTAGTGTATTTCTAAGAAAGGATGAAAGGAAATACCTCTGGTACAAAGACCTCTGAGATCTCTTCCAGCCCTATTCTATGAACTATGACAAGTAAGGAGCTTCTACTTTTGCAGCTTGTTCTGGAATAGAGGTATGGATGAATGTAAAATAAATCTCTCTGAAGACCAGCTCAGCTCTTGATTTCTCTGTGAAAATGACTATCTGGTCTTCATGGCAACCATAGGAAAAGGCTTTGATTCTGCTGTTTTGTTTCAGTTTCCAGTCTTAGAGCCTGGGCTTTCCTGCTTAGCTTTTTCAAGATCAGCCAAGATAAGGTATGTGCTTTCTATGAATGTGTTGGCCTTGCATGGTAAATAGAAGTGCCAAACTTGTGTCATCATGGTAGCATCACATGACGTATCATGACTTTTCCCCCTTCACTAAACTAGGCGTGGAAATGGCCAGCGCATGATGCATCTGGGCTATGGGCTGCAAGTTTGACAGCCTGCATATAATAACCACAACCTGTTAAACTACTTCTACTTTATTGTAAAGCTACACTGACAAGAGTCTTGCTAGTGTGAAAGTTAAATTATTCCCCCACCCACCCACCTACATCCTTTACCGCCTAAGAAACTAGAGACAGTCTCTTCTGAGCAGAGGTGGGTTCCTACCAGTTCACACCTATTCGATAGAACCGGTTCGAAGGGGTTCCACCAGTGGACCCGGAAAGCAGGCCACACCTTTGGAAGAGGTTCCAAAAAATTTTGAAACCCACCACTGGTCCTTGGATATGATTATTCTACACTATCATGCTCATATTTATAAAACTCAGTGCCTCTGTGAAAGGTAAGGATGACTACTGCATTTGTGGTGCAATCAGAACATTCCGTGTGTTGAAGTTGTTTTAACGCAAACCAAAGATGCCTTTTAAAAAACAAGTTTACATCATATTCTTATGCATGCCAGTGCTGTGTGTGAGGTAATTTAAGGTGGTTCTGACAAGTGTCATCAGCATCTTCATATCCGGTCACATGGGCAGCAAGCCACTCCCACAAATGAGGCCACACCCACAGAGTAGGTTCAAGCAATTTTTGAAACCCACCACTGCTTCTGAGCCCTTTTCCTTGCCCACTATCTAGCTGTGGGTTATGCTGTCTCTTGTCTGACTGTTCCCTTGACAGTGCCTCTCCCAAGCCCCCCGTCTCAAGATCTTTCCTACATATCATAACAGAATATTTAAATAATTAACTTGTTCAGGAAGTTCATAATATTGACAATGTATTCTCTGCTGAAAGAAAGAACAAAACGGAGAGAAGGAAATATTTGTGTGGAGTGAAAGGGGTTCCCCATTTTTCTTAGATCCATTCCATCCAATTATGCACATAACTTTAGAATACGAAATGTTAGTCAGATCACAATGAACAAAGTTTGGAGAGACGAAAACATTACATTATTTATTAATCTATTCGTCAAGGACAAAAACAAATAGAAAGTGTATCTGAAAAAAAATCAGTCTGTTAACTAGGAAGGCACGGCAATAATGACATCAGCTAATAGCATTTTTCACTATAACTGAATCAGTATTGCAAGAGACTCAGGTATGTAAACTGTCAATATTCACTGCTATTAACTGAAAACTCCCCCCACTTCTTTTCTACTTGGAATATGCCAAATGTTTTGATAAGATTTATTTCATTGTTCCATATGTACAATTGTGTCTGATTCTCAGAGAAAAACTTGGACAAGTCTGTACAGTTTTCCTGGCAAGGGTTTTCAGAAATATTTTGCCATTGTCTTCTTTGTAGAACTAAGAGAAAGTAACTGACCCAAGGTCACCCAGCTGGCTTTGTGACTAATGTGAGACTCGAACTTACATTATCCTGGTTTCTCATTTGATTCCCTAACCACAACACCAGACTGGTTCTCTTTGCTAAGAATAACAATGACTAAAGACACTTTGTGGAATCTGAAGAAGTGCATATGTGTGGGAGATAAAAATTTAGCACTTCCCTTCCTGTTTTACAGTAGTGATGGTTACCGAAGTGTAATTTTATGAAATGCCTGTCATTGGTTTTATTCATTTTGTATTTTTCTGTCCTGTTAATCATTTTCATAGTCCCCATTTGTCTTTCATGTAGCTTTCACAAATGTAAATCAACCCAAGGACTGTATGGACTTCAGAAGAGTAAATCCCAGAAATAGAAAATTTCATTCCACATCATAAATTAACTGTCACATATTGTGACATTTTGTAGAATCCATTAGCACGGACAGGGCTGAAATGACAATCACAACTGAGAGGCAATAAGTACAGAAAAAAACAACAAGCCAAATGTTCTAAACTGAATTAGTAACCCAACGTGTCTTTACAAATTCTGCTCCTGCCACTTCTGATGTATCAGTTGCTATATACATCAGTTCTATTTTCAAAATCGTAACTAGTAATGTTAAACCTCAATTAACTGTTAATTTTTTCTGCTGATTTTTCACATAAGTTTGGGAGTAGGGATAATAAATTGATAGGAGGAAGGGGAAATTTTTACACTTAACATCTTAACGTCACCTAAGTCATGTTTTTCAAACCTTTATAAAACTGAAACAGTTTTTCTTCAATATTTACACGTTTCTGATTTTTGTAATATATGTCTATATTGACAGAATGTGGACAAAATATTTGGAAAAGTGTGGAAATGATGGTTATATTATTATTTTTTAAATGTATTACTTCTTAGATTTCTTTCAACAGTTGATGCTTTTTCCAATATTTGTGCAAAAATTGTTATGTCTTTGGAGAGTTACAGACAAAATGGCTATCTAATGTGAAAATGGGCTTGAATGAATTTTAAAATTAGAAAAGTGAGAAACTAAGTGAAGTCACCCACCCCTCAAATAAGGAAAGGCACACAAACACACACAAAAAATTAAGTCTCTGAGTGGACTGAAAGTACTTCAGCAGCAGTTATAGGCACTATGTAGAATATTTGTAAGAATGCTGTATTGCAGGTTAACTCTGTCCACTGCCAAGAGTTCAATCTTGATAGGCCTCAATGTTGACTTAGCCTTCCATCCTTCTGAGGTCAGTAAAATGAGGACCCAGATTGTAGGGGACAATATATTGACTCTCTAAACTGCTGAAAGAGAACTGTAAAGCACTATGAAACAATATATACTCTAAGTCTAACTTCTATTGCTATTGCTATCTAGATCCAACCCTTTCTTATCTATTGTTTCTTCTTCTCAACCTCCTCTGTGTCCATGTCAGATACTGCCAGACTAAGTTAGAGGACAATGGTAGAAGTTGTGTGAGGAGAGGACGATCTCTAAGTAGAAGGTACAGCTGAATTGTACAGTTGCTACATTTATTACTATTATTCTGGCTGGTCATACAGTCAGTCAGATGTTTAGACCCTTTGAGGGAGATGGGTAGTTTGAAAACATGAAAATAAAATGAAAATAAAAATCAGGCATTTTTATCTACCCATCGAGTCCTTTCCAAGGACCTGGGATAAGCAAATGTTGTTGTTACTATTATTATATACACAACAATATGAAATCATAGCTGCTAGTTCTTTAGCTACGATTAGCTTTCATAGGCTTCAAGTTTTTCCTAAGAACCCTAGGATGTCATAATGTATCGGCATTACTACTACCACCACTATTACTACTACTACTACTACTACTACTACTACTACTACTACTACTATTACTACTACTACTACTTAATTGTTCACTCCAAAAGATTGTAAGTGGCTTAAAATATGATATTTAATAAAAATTGTATGATTAACAAAATATAAAAGAACTACTTAAAGAAAATGGTTTTATGATATTTAAGAAATAGAGTCAGATTTATCTGGTATTAATCAATGGAGATAATAAGAGTAAGCAGAGCCAGGATTCTTTACAAAAAATGAGATAATTTCTGCTCAAGATAAACATAAAGCAAGTAGGACAATATCATGTGAACTCTCATTTCAACTGTCCACCATCACAGAAGCAGAATCTCCACTCAAACAGGACGTCTCACTACCTTCCCTCGGTTCCAGCTTTTGGAACCTAACCTAAATAAAGCTCATCTGAATTTGAAGACTTTTATAAAGCTAAGGTACACATACTGAGTAGATTAAATGAATAGAACCACTCAAAAGTACATTTTTGAGAAAAGGTATACTGCTTAAGAATGCCTAATGCACATTGATAATCCATCTGGAAGCATGATACCCATAAAAAGCCCGAACATTTTAATTTTGTGAATACCTGCTCCAGAAAGTTGTCAACCAAGATTAGCACAATCAGAGGGGCCAAGAAAAAAAAAAGTAGCTGAAGCTAATATAAAAGAATATGAAACCAAGCAGATGTTTCAATTTTAAGAACAATGGTTTCTTGGCACATTAGAAACACAGCAGGGAGCTTGGAAGATGGAACTTAAAAGTGGGATTGTACTTTCAAGGGAAGGGAATAAAATTGATAGGAGTTTCTGGGTGGAACACTGTTGATTGAATAACTTTTTTGTTTTTTGATTGTGCTTATATGTTAATCAGCAGGAGAGCTCATTGATCACTCAATTTTAACTACTGGCACCAGTTATGATGTATGTGAAATGATTTTGAAACTACTTCCGGAAATGATCCTTTGGGTCAGGATTTCTGAGGTTGTAAAATAACAATTCTTTTGGAATAGAAGGAGGAGTGAAAGAAATATTTATTTTGTCTTCTATTGTATATGTGCCTTTAACATATAGCATTGGATAAGAAAATATTTTCCTACCTAGAAAAATTTGAGCCCCGTATTATGGAGAAAGGAAATGAAATAAATGAGAGAGAATGTCATGTTTCTCCATCGAATAATAATTAGCCCTCGTATTTAAGTACCACTCCAGAAGTAGCAAATTAAAAACTATCAACTCAAAATATTGATTTTCTGTGTGGGGAAAATGTAGGTTTTACAGGAAAATAATAGGTTTTTCCCCCTCAATGTAAGAAGGTAGATTTGCTAAGACTATTATGTAGGGCAAATAAAGTAAATAGGAGTATCTCTAAGTAGCAGACAACGTTTTACTTGTTGTTGTTGTATATGTAACATTATTTCATTCAACTCTCTTAGTTCATTTTTACATTTCTTTCCTAGTCATCACTGATATCCTGGGGGAGAAAAAGAAAAGAAATATGGCACTTTTTTTAAAAAAAATGCAGTATCTTTAGAGAATTCTGATAGTTTTTTTAAAAAGTCTCTAACATTACCAGCATTATTGCTACAACAGATGGATGAGTTTCCACATGAGATTCTGACCTTCATTAAAAAAAATGGATTTCTTTTGAGTTACAACAGTGACCTTTTGTGACTTCAAACAATTCAGATAATCTACCCAAGTTCTCTATGGGAGAAGAAACCTTCCTTCAGAAGATTAAAATGGGGTGAGGTTGGAGGGCATGCTTCCTAGAAATGATTTTAAAAGATTGAGATGACAAGATCCTGTTCTTCAACTTCCTGCCAGATTCTATTACGCTTATATCAGTCAAGTATACTGAAACTCTTCTAGAACTTCTTTTGGTTGGTGGGTAAAATAGCTTCCTAAATAGATGAACAGATTTATCAAAATGTTAATAAATCTTACTGATTTCAATATACCATTACAATAATATTAGCCTATGCAATGCAGCTTTTGCCAGGGTTCCAAGTAATGCCCCAATGAAAGAAGACTCTGAAGTTTGAGTTTCCTCAAAGTTCCATTTTATTAGAGATGTCATATTGGCACATCTAGGAAAACCCGAATCTGAAAGCTTCCAGGTTTTCCGCACTCAGGTGAAAGTTCAAGTCTCTGCCTAGCATCCACATGTCCATCACATGGTACCAATCAGGCACTGTCCCAACTGGAGATGCCTCCCAGTCACACCACTCCAGGTGCAGGGCAAGATGTCCTGGACTCTCTGAGAAAGGAATGTTATTTAGACTATACAATGAATCTCCCGTATTCCACATAACCTCCTTCCCATTTTCCCACAGTAGAAAATGTGGCAGGCCTGAAAGCCCAATGTAAAAGATGGCTTCCAGGCTGACAGCTTTATTGTTTCCTGAAATCACTTAAAACAATCATGTTAACTATGGAAAATTTATAGATAGCTAAAAGTACTATTTGTGCCTCCTTAAACTCCAAAATATCACATTGGAGTATACCGCATGACACAGCCTTATTAAATAGATATCTAATTGCTTTTTAAATTTGATTGAATATATGTGCAATTGTAAACCTTGTATAAAGAAATTACCCTGCTTTTTCAATCATCATTATTGTCTAAAAAATGATCTTCTCCAACTAAAAAAAAAACTGATGTCAAATGTTATCGCTACATTGACATTTCATAATCATTAAATAAGTGCAGAATGCATGATACAAATCTTTAAATTTATGGATCATTAATTATATGGGTGTGCATTAGTATTAATTCCTTTATCAATATTCTGTCAATTCAGTCATGAATTCCGAAGCAACTCAATTTTTTGCCTTTGAGAATTTTCTCATGTTTGCTCAGTTCAAAGGACAGTCTCAAATTGAAAACTTCCATCAGGTGAGTGTTAGGAACCAGATTTTATTAATTTCTCAGTTAAGCAGCCTTGCTTAGCTAAGGATTGTTTAAAGATTAATTTTGCCTTCCAAAATCTTAGTGCAACTGATGATTCAAAGAAAATTCAGTGACTGATCAGAAAAATAAAGGTTCCTCTTTCAAATATCTGAGGTTGTATACTATTTATTTTTAACATACAAGTAATGTATTTAATTACCCAGGGAAATCTGTGCTGTGGACTTTCTGTTCATATTTCATGCTTATTTTTAATCACTTGCGTTATATTATGTGCTTGAAGAGGTAGCTAGTTGAAAACTTAAATCCTGAAAGGAAAAGAATCACTGCACAGAATCCAGCAATATCTTAAGCAAGCCTATTTAATAGTGCTGTAACTGAAGTTATGAGTTATTTCTGAATGCATTAACAGAGACTGAACTCTAATAATATAGAGGACTGTATCCGCAATAATTCATTATAGGGATTAATTTTCTTAAGATCTATGTTTCATAGGTTGTGTGGAGTGTTCAGTGAAGTTGCTAGATAATTAGATGAATATATGTTGTTCTAATCCATGAATCCTAATCCCACTTTAGGCATGAAAACATGGCTGAGTGACTTTGGGCCCAGTCACTCTCTTTCCACCCAGTTCACCTCAAAGGATGGTTGCTGTATAAAATAGGAGGAGGAAGGAATAAAGGTAGTCCTCAACTTACAACAGTTTATTTAGTCACCGTTCAAAGTTAGAATGGCACTGAAAAATGTGACATGACTGTTTTTCACAGTTACAACCTTTGCATCATCCCCATGATCATGTGGTAAAAATTCAATATTTGGCAACTTTATGACTGTTGCTGTATCCCAAGGTCATGTGATCACCTTTTGCGACCTTCTGCCAAGCAAGGTCAATGGGAAAGCCAGATTTATTTAACAACCATGTTACTAAATTAACAACAGTAGTGATTCACTTAGCAACTGTGGCAAGAAAAGTAATAAAATGGAGAAAGCTCACTTAACAAATGTCTCCCTAAACAACAAAAATTGGTGACTCAATTGTGGTCATCAATCGAGTGAATATTAGGTATATTCACTGCTTCAAGTTATTTATAAAAAATAATAATAAAGGCAGAACAAAAATCAAGCAAATAGACAATGCACTATACATATAAATAAAGACCTGGAAGTGTAGTTGTGAACAAACAAAAAGATGCAAGAAAAGTAATGTGAAATGTATGATGTCGAACAATTGTATTAGCAAACATTGATAGAAATGGCCAAAGTGAAGAAGTCTGCAACATTTGTTATACATGGTAACTTACTTGGGATATACCACTTCTCCTCTTTTGAACTGAAGACATTGTATGATAACAATGGTTTTAAATGGGCATACCATTACTAAATGCAACAAAAATAACAACTCAAACCTTCCACATTAATTCTGAGCTTTGCAGTATAACCCTTAATGGGTTGTTTTTTCATATGACCATCAATATATACTGAAGATGTTCTGCCAGTAACTCAGTCGCAAAATACTTTGCATCTCCTTCTGGATGGAGTGCATTCAATGTTTCATCCCCACCCCCCACCCCGCATCAGATGGGAGATGGATCCTTAGGATACCTTAAATATTAATCAGATTAAGCTAATATTAAATATCTCTGAGTCCAATCCACTTGCTAATTATAAATCAAATGTGATAAATCCCCATCTCTAATTCAAGAATAGCATGAAATTAGGATGGGGGAATATACTTCCTACCCATAAAGAAGGCCAATGGAATGTGATATTTTAGGAAGCTGAAATATTTTTGCACTGGTTCCCTGTATTTCCTTTTAAATTTTGATTTTAAAAAGGATTCGACAGTTTGACCTGCAGGTATTATGGAAAAAAAAAGACTCATAGGAAACATGTTCAAGGTTGTGCAGGTGAGTGAGTCTTCAATGGCATGGTCAGTGCCATTGCCTATGGCTATACTACTGCCAGTTGGCCCCACATTTTTGTGAAGAACATGGCTATTTGTCAGGCTTAGATGAATGAGATTTTACTAATTTCAGGCAGGGTCATTTGAACAGTTAAGGACTAGCTATCTTTCTAAAGAATATTTGCTATTTGTTTTCTGATGTTGTCCTCTAAGTAACATAAAGAAGTAGGTAGACAGTGGTTCATCTTGCCTCTTTTTTCTGATGTAAATATTTCTTGAAATTGTCCTCATGTACTTGAAGTTTTCTATGACTCAGGAATCGAGGATATTAGTTTCAGCCTGCATTTTTAACCACAGTAACCTAATTTCCACTATTCAAATTTGAATTGGAACACAATAGTTTGATTTGTTTTGATTGTTCAATTTCCCAAATGTTGTGATGCAGTTGTCAGCTTAGAATGTGCCAACACACTAAAAGCCATAAAGGAAATTAATTGTCAAAGTATATAAGACAGATGTGTGAATTCAGTCTTAATTCATTTAGGTTTGTTTGGTGGATGCAAAGCTGTCACTGGGAGAAATTTTAAAAGCAACACATTTTCACAGACAATGTACAATCTATGGGTAGCCATGATGGGGTGTTATTGTATGCAGGTACTGAATCCATGTAAGTGTTACCAATGGTAAACTAAGCAGAAACTATCAGCATGATCTTATCATATCCTCTTGGTATATCCTAGACCAGAGGTGGGAAATTTTCTTGCAACTGGAATCCATATTTATTTTTCCTTAAAGTTAAAAAATGGAATGAACTCATAACTCATAAAATATATAACTGGCAACTTCCTGACATCAGTGGAATAAATGGGCCTTTCATTTTTTAAAATTTGATATTGAAGGAGCTTCAAGGGCAAATCATGTGCTTTAAGTACAGCAGAGGCAAAAATCATCCATTTTACCCCCTAAGGAACCCCCACTCAAATTATTTGCACTCGTAAGCATGGCAAGAAAGTCTTAAAGTACCCATTTTGTCTATTAAGATTCTGAAAAACCACAGTGAATTTGGGATAAGTAGTAAAGTAAAAGTGTGCAGTTCTATCTGTTTCTAATTAAACCAATGAAGTGATCTGACTCCATGTTTGTATCAGATGCTACAGGATCTCTGCAGTTCAAGAAATGGAGCATTAACATGTGAGATAACAAATAATAAGAGCAAGATAAGAGAGAGAGGAAGGAAGTGAGGAAAGGAGGGAGAGTGGGAGGGAGGGAGGAGAGAATCTAAGATACACATACAGTACATAGTGATAAGGTTCTATACTTTTGTAATATTTGAACTAATCGTTTGTAATGGCTAGTTTCTAGATTACTACGACTAAATAAAATAAGTTTCTTTCATTATAATATGGGCTTGTTGAAATGGAATTGGGCAATAAAACAAATAAGTTAATAAAAAAATTATAGACAGTACCAAAATAGAAAATATTCAACACCAGGATTCCATAATGCAAATCTATGCCGAAATCACATTTTAAATACTGATAAGTTTAGCAAAAATGGTTTGTAAGGAGTCATTGTGTTTATATTAAGTGTTCCTTGTGACTGTTGGGTAAGGGGAAAGTTAGGAAAAAAGTGAGTAAAAGGACTGGGGGATTTTAGACTTCTATACATCTATATATGGTTAGAAAAAAACAAAATTTTCTTTCTCACCTCTCATAATAGGGTGAAGCAATAAAGCTGCATGATGTGAGATTAACATAACACTTTACTAAACACTTTACCATGAGATGTAATGACAGTTATTAACACACAGGCTTTTAAAAGAGAAAAAAGTGAAAGGTAAATATTTCAATCAGAAATAGTTATGATACCTAATCAGACTGTCAGTTTCTCAGACATATATGATTAGTTAGTCATAATTGGAGCCAAATATCTTTAGTCTGACCTACTGCCAACCACCTTTTTGTAGCCTTCAGAATCCCTTCAACAATCATGATTGTTGAAAGTTTAACACATTTCCTATGGTTTCCTTGCACATGGCCTGTTCTTGTTTCGTTTTTTTTAACAATGGCCTCTACATTTTTGCCCCATCTATCTCTATGAAACTATATCATACTTTGTAGTCCTCTCTACTCCCCATCCAATTATGTGTAAGCCTTGGCTATTAAAGGTTTTCTATCCTTCATCTTGTTCTCACAGCAAATGAATCCCTCAAATAAAATTTCATTGAGTTTGTAGCCATTTAGTGTTGGGAATGTTTATCTTCATTTCCCCATACTCTAGACAAATTTTGAGCCCAACATATTTGTAAGTCCTATTCGAAAGAAGGTAACTTGGGAAGCCAAATGAAGTCGTGCTTTTCACTTATATTGAATTTGATGAAGAAGGTAAATTTCAACCCTGGTGAACTCAATGTTATATGGTCATTTACTAAATAAATAAAATAAACCTTTGAAATGAAGGATTGGGTTTTTTTTCCCCTGTGAAAGTGCTAACTGCCAAATAGTCGTACATTTTTCTAGTGGTTCGCAGAAAACAGAAGTTCAATTTAACTTTTGAAGAAATATGTTTCCTATGCTTTGAAGTAGCTCCAGCCTCATTTTAGGCTGCCAGATTTTACATAGAAAATATTCACTGAATTTAATACAATGCATTCATAACCATTGCTCACTTATATATTATATGATAGTCTCAACTTCCTCTGTATAAATTAGAAGAAGAAAGTGTTTTATTATCTTTATGTGTTGCAGTGTATGTTAATGAAAAAAATATTTTTAGAACTATGATACCTTTTGGGGGGGAAATAGAATGCAATGATTTTTTTCTTTAGCTCCACCACAAAGTTATGCCTTGTTATGTTTAGCATATGCTTTAGGCACAACTGTTGTCTCATTAAAAATAAATCAATAAATCAACGTTTGCATAGGGTTATAAAAAATAAATTAAGTTCATGGAGAATGAGATGCATTAGTTAAACCTACTCCCACCCCAAAAAACGTTGCATGCAGGGATATCATATCATCCTCACAAGTGAACAGCTATTTAATATGCTGTTCACTGTAATCAGCATTTTTAAAGTTTACATGCCAGACACATTTTGGATTTTTGAAGTTGTTTTCTAATAAATATAGAAAATCACAAGAAATTAATAACTTAACAACAGCAAAAAGGCTTCACATTATAATTTTCATGGGATCCCAACTTCAAAGTAGTAAGAAATTAAATGCGGTGGCATAATCAAAGGGAGGTTCAGAGCCAGTATTGTTGTTGTTAGTCGCGAAGTCGTGTCCGACCTATCACAAAAATTGTGACCTATCACAATCTCATGGACAACGTTCCTCCAGGCCTTCCTGTCCTCTACCATCCGTCAGAGTCCATTTAAGCTCACACCAACTGCTTCAGTGATTCAACCACTTCATTCTCTGTTGTCCCCTTCTTCTTTTGCCCTCAATCATTCCCAGTCAATCCTTCCTTCTAATAGGTGATGAAAGTAGTATATGGATAAGATACTATAAGAGCCAGTATATGTAGTCCTATTACTGAAGTCAATCCAGCTTCCCAGTTAAAATATCCTTATATTATTGTAATTAATCTGGCTGTGGCATTGAAATAGCTCACATCTCCAGGATTTGTCATAATGACAGTTTTAATACTTTGGAAGTTCCAGTTGAAGATCTGTGAAGTCTTCAGTAAGTACATTTAGATGAATTTACCTAAAGAATTCTTGCACCATTAAGTGATTGTCAACTTTTGCCAAACACACAAGATGATAAGAAGACAACACAAAAGATGATCTGCACCATCCTGGCATTTCAAATCTTTAATTATTGCACCATTGCTGTAGTAAATCAAATCCATTAATCTTGTGGCTGAGTGTACTTTTTTTTGTCTCTCAATCCAACTGTAGGAGAAGAAGTGTCAGAAACTGGAGGTGGAGTCAAAAGAGAAATCAGCCTAGAATATTGATGTAGTCACAAAGAAACCAAATCCAAACCCTTTTGAATTCTGTTGACCCTTATGTAGTGCCAAAATAGTGCTAACCATATCCCTGTGCATAATGACTGTGGAGATTGTCAATCAGGTCATGGTGGTCCGAAAGGTACTTTTTAAAGAGGCAAGTGGACTTTCTGGGGGTTTTATTTAAGACATTTTTCTTCTGAAAAGTAAAACATCTTTTTGAAAAAAAAAGTCCAGTCATTTCTTGAAAAAGCACCTTTGGGGCATTCCTGTGCATATGCATGAAAACAATAAATCAGTTTAACTGGACCTTCATGTATGGTCTTCTAAAAATAGGCTTTTCTCCCAGGCCTAGGGTGATTGTGGAAGCCTGTTGCTGATACTTTTTGTTAAATGGAGTATATTCACCTAGATACATGTGCTTTTCTCTTTATTGGGTTTTTTTTAATTGTTCTTATTGTTACTGTAAACAGCCCAGGAACATTCTAGAGCCATAATGACGAACCTATGGCACGGTACCACAGGTGGCATGCGGAGGCCTCTCAGCTGGCACATGAGCCTCAGTTAGCACCATCAAGCATGTGCTGCCAGCCAGCTGATTTTTGGATCTCTGCAAAACACCATAAAAGCTATCGATATACAACCAACAGGAACAAGAAATGCCTATCTAAAGGAGTAGATAGAGGTAAATCCTAGAGAAGCAGGAAATGCAATGGAGATGAATGCTGGAGAGGAATAAAGTTGCATACAAGTCTGACATAATTCCTGTAACAGCATAGGCATGCACGGGTATGCCCCCCCCGCACCCCATTTTTGGTCCCAGGAGACTTCAGGGAGGCCTGATAGGCCCAAATTGGAGCATGGGGGGCAGGGTGGGTGGGAGGGGGTGCATGCCTTGTATTATGGGTGTAGCACACATGCATGTGCTGTCATGCGTGCACACACAATTTTGGCACGCGAGAACAAAAAGTTTAGCCATCACTGTTCTAGAGTCACATGGTCTCTATATCTAAATAAATTACTAAACAAATGATTCATCAAACCCTTTCTGCATCAGTTTTTGGAGCCTGAAGTTGGGTAAGTTTATTTGATATTATTCAATCACTAACTGCATTGAACATAAATAGCCTTTGTTAAATCCTTTCTGAATAATAGCAACCCCATTTTTTCTTTGTTTTTCTGTGCCCTGAATAGTAAACAGTGTGATCTTTTGGCTAAAAGTGTCCCATTTCAGGCCAGTTCAATTAATTGATGCCTAAAATGTCAAGGTATAATTGATTCCTTTCATATTTCACTGTGTCAAGCTTTTCCATTTTTTATGCTTCTTATGTTCTGCATTTCCATTATAATCCTATTTGTGCAGTGTCAGCTTTTCCTTTCCGGCATGGAAACATCAGCAACAAGACATCCCATAAACTTTAATCTAGCCATGTCATAAACATTATTAATACTCCAAACTATCCTCACCATTTTCTCGGTAGCATGTTGAGTGCCATTCGATCTGTGAGGCTCCTTATCCAGCACTATGTTGTCAATTACTTTATCCTGTCTATCCATGCAGTTTTCTTGATAACATGCATTACATGTTATCGACTGTACTAAACACTTCCCCTGCACAGTATGAAACAATGCCTTTGCCTTTTTCGCTAAAGTGATAATCTGCCACAGCATCTTCCTATGTGTCACTGATTTAATATAGGTGCCTGCTTACTTATCAGGCAGCTGGAGTTTTACACATACAGTGTTTCTCTGGGAATATTGTAGATACTCTTAGTTTATATTCCCAGAATTTTTCATTCATCTCTACAAGAAACAACTCCTCCCTTATTAATAGCAGGACCTGAGAGAGTACTCCACAGAGAGGAAATAAAAAAAATGTCAAGATGGTGGATACCATCATATGATCCTGTGTGTGTGTGCGCGCGCGTGCGTCCGTGTGTGTGTGTGTGTGTGTGTGAAAGAGAGAGAGAGAGAGAGAGAGAGAGAGAGAGAGAGAGAGAGAGAGAGAGAGAGAGAATGGAGTGGTCTTTGATTACATGGGAGTCTATAACAATTCACCACGACCAACTTACCACAGCCAACTTGCCATGGCCAACTTGCTGTGGGACAACTCACTGAGGGAAAAGACTTACACTAATATCAAAGAACTGCACCTCCATAACTGTCTGGTTTGGCTCTGCAACCAAACAAGACAAACACAGACTTCAACTGATAATTAGATTTGCAGAAAAAACAATTGCTACCAATTTGCCTTCCATTGAGGACCTGTATACTGCACGAGTCAAAAGAGGGCTGTGAAAATATCTACAGACCCCTCATATCCTGGACATAAATTGTTTCAACCTCTACCCTCAAAACAATTCTATAGGCCACTGCACGCCAGAACAACTAGACACAAGGACAGTTTTTTTCCCCGTGAATGCCATCATTCTGCTAAACAACTAATCCCCACAACACTGTCAAATAATTTACTAAGACTGTATTACAGGATTTATTAGAAGACCCACACAGCAGCTCTGCAAAAAATATTTTGTTCATTCAGTTGGAGCTTCTGATTTTGTGTTTGCAACAGGGGAAAGCAAGAACGTAACAACCAGGGTGGTGTTGTCAACTGAATGGTCACATAATATGAAAAGCAGCAGCCTTTTACGTTCAGTGCAAGATATTAACAGATGCATATCAGTGCCTCTAGTGAGTTGGTGTATTTGAATATTTCCAATATTTATCTATAGTTGACATTTTATACACATTTTCTTGCAAAACCCATTAGTTGACTTTTTATCAGAGAAAAAAATATTCAGTCTATATTAAAAAAAGAAAAAGAAAAAGAAAAAAAACAATATTAAGATAGGTATCATTGTAGTGAAGGAACAAATGGAATCAACAAATGAAAATGTGACCGGGGAAAAAAGCTGCCTGTTTAGAGCTGGCTTCTGGCTGAAGTCAGATGTGTCATGAGTGCATAAATATTTAATAAACTTCTTTAATGAAAACATAGTCTAATTTGTGCTAATATTCTTTAGGGAAAGAAATTTTGGAGGTATGTTCCAAAATTATTCCATAAATTCTCCCTCTATTTTATTTTTGTTTGTTAGAGACAATAGCTTTTTCAGTGTTCTATCTGGCAAATATGGATGTACCCAAATTCTTTTGGTGTATGTGTACATGCATGTTATCATTCCAGAGTGAATACAGGCAAAATTAAGTAGGCAATTCAAATGGAGAAAGATTTCTAAGCAGCCACTAAAATCTTACAAAGAATGTTTTTATGGATTCACTCAGAGATGCTTCACTCAAGTTAAACATGCACCTCTTTTCAGTGACAGCCCTTTACACGTTGTTACAAAAAACCCAAAAGAAAACTTCAAAATGTTACCATTTATCTTTTGACTTTTTAGATTTAAAGCATTGGAAGAATCAGCAAATCTTGCTTAATGGAGAAATCCTAACCAAATCAAAACATTTCAAATTGTCCAGTCTCAATTTCAGCACATTCAGCAAAGGGTAGCCCATCACCCCTTTAGATAATTAGTTGAACCATTCTTATTATTCAGATACCTTTTCTAACACATACACTGTGTATATATCTATATCTGTATCTGTATCTGTGTCTGTGTCTGTGTCTGTGTCTGTGTCTCTATCTCTCTCTATCTCTATCTATCTTCTCTATATCTATCTATCTATCTATCTATCTATCTATCTATCTATCTATCTATCTATCTATCTATCTATCTATCTATCTATCTATCTATCTATCTATCTATCTATCTGCAAAAGGATTTCCCAGGGTCTGTTGTAATACCAGCCATTTTACAAGTTGGCATTTCTGCCTACAGAACATTCTCTTTACCACTTTGCTCTGTCCTCATCTCATGTTCAAGGGCAATGGCAATTACCTGTGGCTAGAGCGACTTCAGTGACTCTGGTTCCATCTGTTCAAAAACCAGAGATCAAAAGAACAATGAAGTATAGACAGAGAATTGAGTGCATACTCTGCATTCCTTCTTTGTCTTTCAGACTGTCACTTTTTGGTCCATGACCTCGTTCTCTGATTCTCCTGATAGGTGGTAAGCTAGCTGCTGAGCTATGCTTGTCCTTCTCATGCATCATCTTTAAAAAAATCATACATCTGCACAAATACATTCCTCCAGCAATTATTTCTGATTTATTGGACATGAAACCCCAACATTCTGGTAGCTAATATTTTTATGGAGGGGTGTGTGTGTGTGTGTGTGTGTGCGCGCGTGTGCGCGCGTTATGTATGAATGCATACAGTTATGGTACTTATTTTAAAGGAATGGATGTTAATGCTTTTTCAATGAAGAAATTAAGTATTAACCTGGATTTTTAAAAATCTGTGAGAGATGGATTCTATCTTAAATTATAAAGGTTAAGTATGGCAGCTGCTGGATGTCTCTCATTGAAGTGGCACAATCCATTGCAATATCACTCTAGTGTGGAATTATGTTATATGTTAGATAATTTTCCAGTTTGGAAAAAGCTCTTACAGGATGACTTGGAACTACATCTAATTAGAGCCAAGATACAGCCACCTAAAATATAATCAAATATGATTAATATTTGGCGTACACACATAACTACAATTTTATTCATTTTGGTTTGGCACAAAATCTATTCAAAAGATGTGCTTTTGGAACTCTCATCTCCACTATCAAAATCTATGCTCTGAGATTTATTGATTTATTGATTGAATATACAAAACTTTTGTGACACTCCATACAAGCACATTGCATGAGAAATTCCATATTCCAACAGCTTTAATGAATTATTGATAAACAATAATGAAGAGAAATAGAGAGTAATAAAATTAGTTGTATGTTACCTTTCATTGCTGATAATCAGTTTAAATAAGGTAGATTTTGAATGAGTATGTATTCCTACGTATTCTACCCAATTCTGCCAATCAAGATTACTAACTATTTCCTTAAACAAATGCATAATATATAAATAAATAAATAAAACATTGGAAGTTCATAACAGACATGTATATATTTACATGCACGGAAAAGCACATACAAATACAGGACTTTTGTCAGGGATAGAGAAGGGAAGTTATAGTGCTTCTTAATTTCTATTGTAGCCTGTAGAAGGAGGAAGGTTTTACATTTTTCAATCAAGTTTCAAAAACAGATCCTGGTTGAGTCCAAATTGGTAATAGATAACCTCGACTGTTTTTGAAATCAAGGGTTCTCAAAAACATTGCTATTAGTGATATTTCAAAGGCAATATGGAGATCCTTCTCCTTGAAAAGTTAAAATTTTCCTGTTATACCAACATTATAAATTGATGGAACTTTTATCAAACTTGAAGCAGATCAAAACTGAAGGAGATCAGAATATCAGAGGAAGTAAGAACATGAAACTAAATAAAAAATATTTATTCTAGTAGAATGTGCCCTGACATTTATATTTCCATACTTATTTGTCTATTCCTTTTAGTAATGCAAAGTAGAAAGAATAATATTTTTATACCATAGTTTCCTATATAAAACAATGTTGTTGAAAAACAGCTTCTGAGATAGTCCGAAACCTTTTGACATATGTGAGTTCAGCAACTTCTTGCTCTATAATGCTTGTGTAGTTGAAACAACAACCTTGATATTTGTAAATTATACATTCTGAGAGGTTAACATATTACTTTGTCTTGCTTTGAGTTCTGATGCAAACATTGCCATTAATTGTTTTGCATAAAGTCTGGCTGTAGAATCACAAACGTCAAATATTTCAGACTATTTTAGATCTTAACAGACCCGCACACACAAAAAGTTTTTTTTAATATATTATTATTGCTAATTGATGGGGACTTGTAATCTATCTTCTAATCTTTTAGAGTCTGTCACAAAAAAAGAGAGGGACAACCTATTTTCCAAAGAACCTGAGGGCAAGACATGAAGTAACTGATGGAAACTTATCGAAAAGAGATCCTACCTAGAACTAAGCAGAGATTTCCAGACAGTGGAAAAAGTCAGTTGTACAGCTTCAAAGTTGTGGGTATTCCAATAATAAAGGTTTTAAAGAAGAGGTTGCACAGCCTTTTTTTGTGGAATGGTATAAGAGCCTCCTGCATGAGCAAGAGATTGGACTCGAATCATGATGGTGAACCTATGGCCAGTGTGGCACTCAGAGGCCTCTCTGTGAGCACACGCACAGCTCCTCTGGGTTCCATTGTGCGCATGCACTCTAGACCAGCTGTCTTGCATGTACGTACACAATGGAACCCAGAAGAGCAGCTGGCTGTTGCACACATGCACAGTGGCCAGCTACTGTCTTCCGGGTTCCAGCATTCTGGCGCACACGCTCCAGTTTCGGCACTCGGTGCTAAAAAGGTTAACCATCACTGGACTAGAAGATCGCCAAGGTCCCTTCCAATTCTGTTATTCTGTATTCATTTGTATCCTACATCTGTTTAACCAATTTTCTTTTCCCCTTCCTTTACATCATCCTTCCTTTTCTTCTACATCAATTCAATCATTCCATCTGTCTGATGAAATGATTTACACTTCATGAAAGTATATGCCTTGTAATCAAATTTGTTAGTCTTTAACTTCCACAGACTAGCACATCTCTTCTCTTATGATATCTATAAAGAGCACCAAGCATAACAATTAAATAATTCCATTATAGTGGAACCATTACAAGAAAGTAATAAAAACAATAGAGAAACTCTTGGGCTACTCTCTGGAGAAATTTGACATTCATCTTGCCTGATAACACCAGGCATAAATCCACGGATGTCTCCATGTGTGTTCAAATTTAGTGTCACAACATTTTGTTTTGAACCCGTAAATTATATGATTTTGAGCACCGAGCATCATAATGGGTAGAATAAGGTGGGTGAGGCCACATCACTCCTCTGAATGAGAGAAGGATTTTTCACTTATTTCATAGCTTTGGGTGGGAAAATTGGATTTTTCCCTTTGCTTGCATTCTATTTATTCTTAATGTACTGATTGGTCTTATCATAACAATTGTTCAGGCATTGAATTTAGCCATGTGGAGTCATGATATCTTCCCTGCAATGCATACAGAACTTTTTTTATTCCAGACCAAAACTGAGTCCAAGCTGATTCTAATAAATCCTTGTAGTTCACCTCCTGTGATATTGTTTCCTCATAAATGAAAACACATTGATTTTATCTAACATCAGGTAAGTCTCATGATATCCTTATTTTAGATGCTGCAGAGATGAGCAGCTCATACACTAAAGTCGGAATGCAAACCCATATTTGCTGCCCTAAAAGCCCTTCCATAATTTCAAAGGGCAAAATGGATCTCTTAGATCCAACTATTTTAAGACACTGTCAGTTTTTCAAATTTAGATCAGGTCAAAAATCAGACTCTACAAAAAATATTGATTTCTACCTTACTTATATAGGCTAGGAGCACACTCTTGAAAATCAGGTGGTGTTTTCTCTTTGCTCTCTCTTATAATGCCAAATAGAATCAAAGCAGAAACTTTCTAAGCTTTTCTGTAATACGTTCTTCTTTTCCTGGGCTGACTAATTTTGTCTAGTGGTTATAGCACTAGGGTAGAAACAAGAAGACTATGATTTATAATCCTACCCTAGACATGATATCTAGATGGATGACTTTGGACAAGACCATTCTTTCTTAGGCTTGGACAACCAGCTGCTTATTCAATTCCTTTCACAAACAAAGGGTCAATGCTCAGTTGATTTCCCCCCAAAATGGATGCTGCATTTACAGGGAAAAATTAGGATCTTTTTTATGTTTTCCAAGCTGCTACCACTGCATTCTTTCTCCAGAATGATCTTACAGTTGTCCACATAAGTAATTTATTACCTAAAATATCTTCAAACCATCGCCAACCATTCCTGCTCCTGAAATGTTGATCCAAACCATCTTTGTAATTGATCATGTAATTAATTGGTGCCACTACATTTCACATTGGATTGTGTTAACTTTAGGGATGGAATAGACTGATAGCTTAGCTATGATAAATATTGTATTGGAATGATTTCTAAATTTAATTCACTCAGTGTTATTTCTGGACATGATATCTCTGACTCATATTCACAATCATGAGCCACATCATAAGACTAGAGGCTTACCCACATTGCCCAATTCTTCTTTTATAATAAAGAAATTTTTGAGATAAGTACATGAATGGAATCTATAAAGAAAATACAGATGTACAAAGGAGAGTGAATATTAGGATAGATCTTATAACTTCTACAACTGGTTCTGATATCTTTAATGTTTGGTATTCTTCCAGCAACAGGTTTCCCTAAAGAAAGGTTCATTCTACTTATGTTTTACAAATTTAGATGGGTCAGGCTCCAAAAACTAAGAAAGAAAGGAAGTTTCTTCCAAGCAGATCTCTTTATTTTTCCCCATCTATATGCAGACACCTATCAAACTAGTGGTATACCACTCTATAAAGCACATATTCTGGGAATTATTAGGGAAGAGCTGTCTTCATCCTTATCCTCTCACACATTATCTGAACTGGATGGTCTCTTGCTCCTCTGGAATGCATTCCCTCCTTCCTGGGACTCTGGGCTACGTTTCATCCCAGATAGAATGAGATGGATTGAGATTCTAAAGGAACATGTGGGCAGGGACGTGCAGTCAGGGGAGGCAGGACCTCACCACTGTCATCATGAAAAGAAAAAAAATAAAAGGAAAAAGGCTGAGGTAGTTGCTGCCAGAATCACAGAGGATGACTCTGCTTAGTGCTTAACTGCAGGAGGAGGCGAGAGAACCACGTGCCTCCTTTACTCTATCTTTATGATCACTTGAGTAGAATTAAGCAAGGGTTAAAAGGTGAAAAATTCCTTATGCAAAGGAGGCATGTGGTTCTCTCGCCTCCTCCTGCAGAGGGCACTTTTTTTAGAGGCATTTTTTAAACAGTTAAGCAGAGTCATCCATTGGGGACTCTGGCAGCAGCTAACCCAGCCTGACCAGCAGCTTTTGCCTTTTTATTTTTACATTTTTTACATTTTCATCATGGCAGACAAGAGGAGAGTTGAAATCCTCTGTGAAACAGCTGGGAAAGGTATGTGGGTCGGAGGGAGGGGGGAGGAATTCAAAATTATTGTAATTTGTAAGTAATTGTAATTTGTATTATTATAAGTAGTGTGTGTGTGTGTGTGTTTTACCCGCCTCTGCTGGAGCGCGAGCTGGCACTTTATTTCCCAGCTCCGGGACACCTTTCCACGGTTCGCGAAGGTCCTGCTCTCCCCACAAAAGGCACCCTCGCCGCCGCCTCTCTTTATTCCCTTTCTCCGCTGTCGGTTAGGAACAAAGCCCACGGTGGGGAAGCTGTTTGTTTGTCTGTCTGGGATTCTTTGGTGTGTGTGTGTGTGTGTGTGTGTGTGTGTGTGTGTGTGTGTATGTCTGTGTCTGTGTCTGTGTGTGTGTGTGTATGGCGCACATACCACTGGGAGCGGCCAAAAGCCTCTTTCTTGACAGCGGCCAAAAGCCGCTTTCTTTCTTTTTGCCTCACCAGCCATAAACCTCACTGCACGTCACTGCATGTGGATTGATCCCGTTCCAATTTTTTTGACACAGCTCTGAAATTTAATGAGTAAGATCAAAGACATGACTTGCAACATTATACCTTTGCACACATGGCTGATTAAAATTGAGATGATTTCTGCAGCAATCAAGCTAAGAATAGTTTGGCTATATTGTCTGGCCATAAATATTGCAAGGAGCCTTGTGGTACAAATTTGATATTATTTTCATTAGCATGTTATGTTATATTATGTTATTTGTCTTCCCCTTCCCACATGACTTACTGAAGATGAAGGCTTGTTATTGAAATAGTAAATGACTTTTAAACTATCTACAGTAAGCACAGAATTATAATTAACATGTGTCAGCTCTGAATATTTCCATTTGTTAATTAGAACATACTTGATTCAAAGATTAAAAATCACACACAACAATTATTTCAGTTTAGCAAGTGTTTTACTGACAGCTTGAAAATTGTCATTAATAACACTGTTAAAAATAGTGACACAGCAGTGGTATTAAACTTGTCTGAAAGAATGTTGAACCCTTAAGCACTTGCATATATTTGACTACCACTGTGTTTTAAACAACTATATCATTAATTTCTTTTTGAATTTTTTTTGAATTTTAATTAAACAAAAGCACACACCTCCCAAAAAATCATCCTTCATTACATCTTGTAGAAAGCGTGCTGATTGGTTACAGATAACTTTCGTGCATTTCTTCCACAGTCATTATTTATAGTTCATATTAGATTATACACTTTAAGTCAAAAATCTTTGTATATCTTACTATCAGTGTACCACAATTCTCATTTGGTTATAATTATTTGAACATGCTTTTACCTCATTCATACTTAAAGACACAACCACATAATGGCATTCATTAGCTATTTCAAAAAATCCAATAACATTACGCCTTTATAGCATCTTTTAAGTAAAAGTCAATAGATAACATTTTTAAGCCTCCCCGCTATTTTCCAATTCACTGACTAATATTTATATCTAAGTTACTTTAGCCAATACCATAGCATGTATATATTGTGAAACAATGAGCATTAACATTTCCTTGTTGTTATTATAATTGGCTAAAAATCATTTACTATTTCTGCCCCAGCTCCTCTCATCAGGGCCTCCACCCCAAAAAACCCTTACACCTTTATAACAAGATCTAAATGAAGATTTGTTAATAAAATTTATAGGTCTTTTTCCCAAGTCACAATTTACAATTTATATCCAAATTTCTTTTACTAAATTGTCAATACATGTATATATCATTACACTATATCCATTATCATTTCCTTATTATTAACCATTATTATGGTTAATTAATTGTTAGCGAGTAAACATTTAATAACAATCTAAAACAAACAAGGAATTACAAAGTTCCTACTTATTAATCACCAATAATAAAAAACCCTAATTTTTTATTACCAACTTTCATTGTCAACCTGTATCTTTCCAGTAATAAAACAGTCTTATCTCTCTTGCCAATTGTGGAGTCAAGTCTTCTTTTTGTCTCCTTTATAAGGTTTTTATAGGCTTCTCTCTGCACCTTGTTGCTTGAAGGGTCTCTCAGATGATCTCCTTGCCCACCAGTTGCTACTAAAGTTAACTTGCCTTTGTTTGTCAATCTTGCTTCTGAAAAAAATTCTCTTCTTATATCTATCATCATTAGTATTTTTTTCTCTTCTGTGTCCTGGAATCTGGGGTAGAGCTCCAATTCATTGAATTCCCTTTTCCACATTCCTTTTCCATTTTCACCCACATTTGTTCTATTATTAACTTCTTGTATTGTCTTATCTTTATCTTCTATATCTTCATTCTCCCCTTTAATTTTGGAGGCGCCAACCCCATCATCTTTTGCTGTGAGGAAAACTAGTCTTTCCAGCTTCTTCTCAATTCTCCCATATCTTTCCAATAGATTTTGAATTCCAGCCAAGATATTTTGGAATTTTAAGGTTTCCTCATCTAAGTATTGATCCATGTTTCCAAAACAGAAGAGAGAAGGAAAAAGAAAAAAAAACCAATAATGACTGCCAGTCTAGTCTTCCAGACCTCTCTTAGCTTTTATTTTAAGTTGACTTAAACACAAGTTCTTTTATGCTCTTCCAAGAGGAAGGGTTCTGTTCCCCCTTTCTTTCTTTCTTTCTTTCTTTCTTTCTTTCTTTCTTTCTTTCTTTCTTTCTTTCTTTCCTTCCTTCCTTCCTTCCTTCCTTTCTTTCTTTCTTTCTCTGCCAAAATAGTTCTCAGAGGCACCTGTGAAAACAGTTCGTGCCCTTGTTTTTTTTTATCAGTTTCTGTAAACAAGTTGCAAACCCTTCAGCTGCAAAGTTAGTGAGGTCAAATAAAGAGATACATTGTTTTAAAAAAAACTCCAACTGGCAGTTAATTTTCACCTTCTGTAGGAAACAAAGTTCTTTAGATTGCTTTTAGTGTGATTTAATAACAGTAGTAGGAAGAATTGTTAAAATAAAAAGGAAGGTTTTAATCCAGAAGTCAAAAAATAAAGCAACAAGAAGCAGAAGAAAAAAAAATCAATCCGTTCACTTTTAGAGGAGAAATGGCAAATGTGACGAGCATTTCAATCCACAAAAAATAGTTATAATGACAAAGGAAAAAAAACTTTCCACAGAGATCCCATTAGGATTATCTTCGCCGCTCAATTCTTTTGTTTAAGGATCAATTTGGCTTTAAGGAGACATTTCTTTGGGCAGTCTTTAGCAAAATAGAAAAAATACCTCACCAGATGGACTCACTTTCTCTTTTCACTTCGTTCCTTTCAGAGTGTCCCGACTTCATCATCCTAGGGGCTGCCTGTTCACTGTGGGCTTGAAGCACTTCCCTTGGGTCTCTCAGGGATTTTGTGATATCCCTGAGACCAGCAAGGTTTTGTCTTCCTGATCACGGTCTCTACGGGATGGTTTAGGTCTCAATGGATCCCCCAGAGACAAAAGTGTCAACAGTGGTCTCAGAGTATCGAGACCGCACATTGTAACATCGCAACGTGGTTCCTCCTTCTCCAACTATATCATCAATTTTTTAGTGGAATATAATTTTGAATTGGAGATATATGATTAACAGTCATCCATCTATGAGGATTCAACACTGATTTTTGACATCTTTTTGAGTAAGGCCATTCATTACAGATCATTTTCTCTTTCTCCTTTTCCAGTCTAATTAGATCGTGTCACTGTTGGAGTTTCCTCCTTGTTTGATACTTAAATTATTTTAAGTATTATTATGACATTTACTATAACATTTATTTGTTATAGTTTTAATCTTTGATCTTTAAAAAACACGGAGAGTTTTGATTATACAAATTTAAATAAAACCTATTGGGAAAAGTGATGGGTAAGTAAAATGCTTGGTGAAAGGTTTCTTACATATTTATAGATCATAAAAAATTGTGTGATCTTCAAGCAAATGAATGATTGAATTAGCTGTAATTGAATGAGCACAATGTTTCAGCTATAGAAGGGAATTCATGCTGTAGAATAAGGCAAAAATCATTTATGACTGAGTGAATCAATAACTGAGCATAAAATACTGAGAAGGAGACATTGTGGTTGCCTCTTATGCAAAACCAACAACTTTTAATAAGATCAGAGTTTGACCTAGGAATGCAAAAACATTAGTACATTCATTAATCTCTAAAATACCATAAATTCCATTCCCTTTTCCCCTACTTCACAGATACTTGGATAAAAATAAATACATATATTTTGCCCTAAGCTAGTTAGAAAGAAAGTTAGATGAACATATGATGAATAAAATCACTTATTTACTTTACTTGCTTTGATCTCTGAGGCTGGCTGTTTCCATGTGGCAGGAGGTCTTCCCAGAAAAGTAAGTTACTAATAACATGAATTACTAAATCAGCCTCTGTAAGAATAATCAGTCCATTCCTAATTACCCTTAATAAAGATGTTTGTTTAGATAGTGAAATATCAATCAGTTCTTAAAGAGGAAAAAGCTAGCAATACCATCTGAATGTGTTTTGATTTATAAAGGTGAGAAGATTTTGCTGTTGTGAACTTACACCACAGCTTTGTACCAAGCTTTTAATCTGTTTTAAGCTCCTGCTGTGGCAATGTATTTTTAAACTAATCCAACTGTTTTACGTTCCTCTTGGGTTGCACTTTTAGTGACTGAATTTCTCTATTCTATTTGTTTTTAGCTTCTTATATTTATTTTATTGTTGTGCCACCAGGATGAGACAAAGCATAGAACAGACCATTTATAAAATGAAAATAAATGAAGTAATCAAGCAATTGAGGGAAAGAATTGGGTTTCCCTTGGTTCTTTTTATCAATCCACTTGAAGTTCGAACCAACTCAATATCACTGTTGACTATTCAACTTGGTTCTAGGAATTTTAAAAGAACATACATTCAGTCTCAAAATATTTGCATGCTTACAACTGTCTAAGCTTTTATTGATAACAGCCACCAGCATGAGCCTAAAGAATCCCTACAATTATGTTAAAAATGCCATCTTGTCCAGGAGTTTTTTGAAGTTGTGTCATAATTTTAAGTGAGGTAGATCAATGCCATTCACGTTAGATTCTATCATTAAATGGATTCCTGCAATATCTGTGCCAAATTTCTGGCAGTTATCTCTCTGTAGAACAGATGATTTACCATGCAAAGCAGCAAAATAAAATAAAATTTAAAAAATCCATACCAGGAATTTAAAAGATAAAATCCTATCAGATATTATTCTGATATATAAAATGCATATGGGAATAAAAATCAATAAATCATAAACACATGGCTGAAAAATATCCATTTCTGGGGATGAATTTCCATCAGTAAGTGGCTATAAAAGAGGAAATCCTCTTCTCGTCTACTTTCTTAATTCCTGATGCTATAAGAAAGATAATTATGAAAAAAGATTGATCACAATATTACATAACAAAGTTAATTGGACATAGAAAAAGCTGAAGATATTTGGATTTCAAGCCATGATAAGCTTAAAAGATCAAAAATAATTTATTGTACCAGACAATTCTTAAGAAGTTATCTGTGGAGATTCTCAGACATCCAGGTCATGGTTGTCCCAAAGGTGGTTTTTCAAATGACAACTGCACTTTTTTTTCTCTTGAAAACATTTCACTTTGCATCTAAGAATCTCTGAATTAAAAAAGCTTCTTGGATGAAAAACCAAACATTTTCAAGGAAAAATAAGTCCATTTGCCTTTTGAAAAAACACCTTTGGGTCTTAACAAGATTAATTCTCAGTGAAATGTCCCAATCAAAATGCTAGATATTTTCCCCCATTAATTGTAATTTTCAAACGATCCTCAAAGAGAATCGATTTTACAGCAATCTATACAGAATATTTAGAGTTCGAACATCTACACGAATAGAATGGTTGCTTCTAGTACGCCAATTTCAGGTAGCAGAAGTTGGTAGATCTAGAAGGAAATAGAAATGAAGTTACCTTTGCCTTGGGCAAATAAATTTATTTTATTTATTTTTCACATTTTCAGTGGCATCAAGACTTTTTTTTTCGTAAAACTTCATTAAAAACGCTTTTGAATTTTTCCCTGCCTTTTTTGATTTAAAGAAAAATCTACCCATGGTACTTCTACTTTCTCAGGCTTCATTTTCAGTTTTGGTCCTAATTCTACTTGTTACAGAACCAAAACAGTTCAGTGCTTGTGCTTCAACTGATTTAGATGACATGTAGAAATAGAGTTGAATAACTTCAGAAGCTGTGGATATCAAAACCCAAATTTCACTAAGCCTGACAAATCTGTGGCTCTTTCCTTTGAATGGCAAAATGAAATGTTGTCAGGATTGTATATTATTGATCCAAATCACTAAAATGCCAACAGTTATGTAGCAAATGCAGTATTATGATTTCAGAGTGACCTTCCAATATCTGTTTCAAGATATTCAACATCTTCTGTATTTATACTCTTTCCTGCATTTGCATCATCATCTAATTGTCAAAAGCAAATATCACTTTACAGAACAAATTTAGCAGTTCAATTTTTTTTAATAGATTCTGCTTTGCACTAATGCTGGCTGGCTTCAGGATGATTAGTATAACAGCAAGCAGACATGATCAGAATACCTGCTGAGCATAAGCTTAACTTTAAATGTTCTGAAATCAAATGCAGTATATCCTGGCAATATTAAGAAGCTGGTATCACAATCACGATTATAAGCTATTGGACAGAAAATGCATTCCTAAGCAGAATAAATTGGGGGGAAAAGTCATACAAAATAATAAATATATATTCTGGATTTCCTTCTAAAATAATTGGCAAAAAAGTTCCACCATTCTGCACAGATTAAGTATATATCCATTATCATGGATTTCCAGCATTAAATGCAACAATATTGTAGATAGAGCTATGAAAATAGTTGCTAAAGTAGGTAAGGATTCATCAACACTCTGAAAATCACTTCTATTACTATTCTTAACGATTTCACTACATAGCATTTATAGATCATAATTAGGTCCTTCGTGTTTCCATCATTAAACTTTTCCCATCATTATGTGTCACAATAAAAGTATTAAAAACAAAATAAAAGTTGTTCTCTGTGCTAATATAGTGCTATTCCTGATTATTCTAGGACAACTTCATTCTGAAAACTCTATAAAATTAATCTCACAGGAAACTTGCTCAGGCATGGACTGATGGTTACAGAACATCACACTCCTTCTTAATCAATGTCATCCATGCAACATGATGCCTTTCTTTACTATTTATCCCAACAAATTGCAAATTAATTTTGTTCCCCCCCCTGCCAGGTGTTTAAAACAATGTTTTACCTTTTTGTTGTCTACCCGAGGTGCCGTCTGATCTATCTGAAGTAAATTAATCAATTAAGACATCTACTGGAAAAGAACATTCCAGGAAGGCATAAAACAGACTTTTAAAACTATATATTAGGATTTTTCTCAGGGTGGCTATTAAATGGAGATAGGCCCTGGTTTTGGACAAAGTCTGAATACTGAACTAAAGCAGGTCCACATTGAAAGTCTTCAAAGCACAGTAAGCCTGATTTAAAGGCTATTATATTTCCCAACAGTAGTTTAAACAAAGCTGGATTAATATTTAATCCCCTTGCATATAATCTGTCAGGAAGAAGGAAGAGAAAGGATGTAATTATGTCATAGTCAGGGAATGACTCTCCAATTCTTTGGCTCTATTCACTGATCTTTTTTGGAGGCATACAGAATAATATTTATTTATTTATTTATTTATTTGTTTGTTTGTTTGTTTGTTTGTTTGTTTGTTTGTTTGTTTGTTTGTTTATTTATTTATTTATTTATTTATTTATTTATTTGTTTGTTTGTTTATTTATTTATTTATTTATTTATTAGCGGCCAGTAAGATCCCACAGATTGGGCCTCCTTCAGATGCCGTCAGCCAAACAGTGTCAGCTGGTGGACCCTCGGAGGAGAGCCTTCTCTGTGGCTGCTCCGACTCTCTGGAACCAGTTTTCCCCGGAAATCCGGACCATACCCACTCTCACAGCCTTCAGGAAAGCTGTAAAAACTTGGCTGTTCCGGCAGGCCTGGGGCTGTTGACCTCACTGTTGAGGTCCAGCCCCGACTAGAATGAATGTATGAGGGTGTTTGTTGTTTTTAAATTATTTTCTTTATCGTTATGTGTTTTTTCTTATATTTTTTGTAAGCTGCCCGGAGTCCTTCAGGATTGGGCGGCATATAAATATATTTAATAAATAAGAACCTTACCAGAAATTATTTCAAAATTTTCAGTTTTTTTGTGTCCATATGTGTGACTCTAATTCTGAAAGCAGACACATCAAAGGCCAGAGTTTTTAAGAACTCCATTGGAACCCCCTTTTTGTTGACATGTAGATGTTGACATTTAGACAAGATTTTAGTACCAAGAATTGAACCAGCTGTCTGTCTAGTTTTTATGCTGAGGTTTCAAAATTAAATTAATAAAAATAAATTAATCCAAGATTTGTTTTCAAAACCTTGTTAGCTTCCTTGGCAATCCCATGATAGGGTCATAAAGAAAGTCAGACAAAAATAAGGTAAGATATACTTAATAAGTGAGTAGATTATAAGCATTTCAGGAAGAAAATCTATTCCGATCACCCATCCCCTATAATATGCAGCTATAAAGTGATATTTGATGTTTGATCGAGTATAACTGTAGTAATATGGGACATCATTTTGAAATGGTCAGTTTCCTATAGAAAATTATAGTTATTCTTGAATACTTCCCAAAATTCACTGCAACATGTATGTATTATTTGGTTCACCAGTTGAAACAGAAATAGTTCCCTGAAGAATACTTAAAGTGGTAAAAAGAAGCTGACTTCTTCAAATGACTTTATTCTGTCCAGCTATGGAAAATGGGCTTTTAGATACATTTTCTTTCCTCTGACAAAGAATCTTCACTTTTTCTACCTTATTGTCAAGATGTTTGTGAATATTTTTAGTGGTGTTTTTAGCTGACATTATGATCAAATGGTAAGCTGTGCATAGATGTTCTTAAATGCTTCTAGACTTTTCATTTCATCCTGTTTTTATGTTATTATTGTTCCTTTTAGTTCATTTTCTAATTCTATGTGACATGGATAGACTGTAATAGTGAACATTTTTAACCATTGCAAGTGGCTTCAGTTTCTGGATTAACTATCCACTTGCCATTGCAAAGGACAGCCAAACTAATGCAAGGAATATAAAAATAAAAATAAAAAAACCAAGAACATGTCTAAGAAAAATGCAAGAAAAATTTGGAGATATAGAATATCTCACAATACCTCAAATGAGCTTACTATATTGGTGAAAAATAGTACTCCAGATGCTGGGAGCCAACACCAGAATAAGCAAATTAGCTTATATTGCATTTGTCTTGGCCTTTGGGTTTAACTATTTTATGAAATGAAGATAGTTTCTGAATTTCAAAAAGGTTCCTTATATGAATTGTACTTGCTCCTGTTGAAAGAAATGTCCTTCTGGGTTCAGCTCCAAGTGGGGAAAAAGATACTGGAGACATGGAGGCTGCTTGGAAAGATGGTTTATTGGTAGACAGGACCACATGTCTTGAGTCCTGAACAGAAAAGATGATCACATGCTTCAATGTTGGTGGAGAAAAGAGAACGACTGAGATGCTGAGTTCCTGCTTTTATCCCCCTCTGGCCTTTGATCTTGAGCTTTTATTCTGATTGGTTGTCAGACTCCCATAGGGCCATGCAGAGGCAATTCTCAAGGTGGCGTTTTGAATCCAGGTTTGGTTGAGTTCTCAGATGTCATGTGGCGAGTTGGGTAAAGGGCCAATATTATCATGCTTTAATCCCATCCCCCTGGAGCTGAAGGAGAGAACTCTTTATTATGTAAAGTGGACTAGCTTGGCTTTCTTAATGGCCCATTGACAAAGTGAGGATGGGCAGGAAGCTATAGGGAGGTATTCTGTCTTTTAAAACATGTTTCTTCCTTTTCACATCCAGAGAAATATTCTGTCTTTTCAATATTTCCTAGGATGTTTCATTTTTTTCTGGGAGGGGGCTGGGTGATAACTTCCTACACTCCTAAGATGCAACACTGCTTTTAACAGAATCCAAAACTGTTTATTTTCTCAAAATAAAACCTGTATGTGATTTAATATGCTCTATCCCCTGATCTATGATTTGTGGAGATAATGTTATTGACAGATGCTGAACTTTTATTTTTTTAAAAAAAAGAAAAACAGAAAAAATACCAGAATTGTTGTTTGCTAATAAGACTTTCTTCTGCCATTAGGTGACAGGAAATTAAAGGAATTC